>NW_005360738.1:40961-46566 GCF_000412655.1 Myotis brandtii
TCAGCCTCAGACGCTAGTGGGAGGCAGGTGGCCTGGGGCCCTGGAGATGGGGTGTCTCACCAAGAAGAGTCGGGTGAGCCAAGAGGTCACCTTCCTGCTGTGGGACGTTGCGGGACATAAGACACGAGCGCACACGTCCCAGGTCGGTGACCTGAGACAGAGAACAGAACAGAAGTGTGACGTCGGATGGACCGACTCGCGGCCCCTCCCCACCCCTCGCGGGCACACTGGGCCCCGGCCACCCCCTCCCCAGGTCCTTGCCGTGCCCTCTGGGCTCGGCCAGCTTCTACAGGATAATCGCAGTCACCGAGAGATGGGGGACGGGAGTGAGCGCAGACTTGCCAAGATGATTCTTGAAATTTCCCAGGCGCCGGAGTTCCCCAGTCCGGGGCGCGGACCGCCACCGAGAGCTCAGCTCCGACGCTGTGGAGGCCAAGGGTCTGGGTGTGGAAGGAAATCAGTGTCTGGACAACAAAAAACAAGACAAAACAAAAGAAAAAAACTTCATGGAAAGGATAAAGTCAAGGTTAATTTTTACTTATTTGGAAATGCAAAGAAGGCTATGGCAAGCCCGTTTCCGTAGTGTAGTGGTTATCACGTTCGCCTAACACGCGAAAGGTCCCCGGTTCGAAACCGGGCGGAAACAACTCGCTCACCTTTTCTGAGTTTTACAGTAAAGACGCTCTACATGGCAAGTTTTAAAATAGAGCTCACCACGCATAACTAACTATCTCTGAATTGATGCACAAAGTTCAAAATAGAAATCATGTTTTATTACCCAGTTATGAACTCCATACATTGCAGGGCCTTTCTCCAACTCTGCCGTGACCCACCCTCAGCCTGTCCTTAACTCCATCTCTGCTGTTCCTTCCGTCATTGAACTGAAAGGCAAAGGGGTCTAAGAGATAAAACTGGTATTTTTAATATACATGACTTGGATATGGAAGGAAGGAAGGAAGGAAGGAAGGAAGGAAGGGGAAGAAGAAAGGAAGAAAAGGAAAAAAGGGAAAGAAAATATGTATGTGTCTGATTGTGATGGTTTTAACCATAAAAAGTACCGCTGCCGACAGAGCTGAAGAGGAGCAGGTGAGGAGACAGCAGGTAGATGAAGCATAAGCGACTCGCGGAGACTCGTGGCGCTCAGAGTCCGGGGCCGCCCCTGCCCGTGTGCCCGCATCCTCTTTACTAAAATGTCTATGGAAGGCTTTATGCCACTTTTTCCTCAAGTCGGGTTTTCTCTTTTTTTTCGTTTTTCCTTCCTTTGAAGAGCGGGACAAAGAACGTTGGTGTCACTGCTGAAGATTAAGAAAATGAAGCCAACATTTAATCCCAGTCTTACATCGGGGAGGCTATTTCCCACGTGTGAGGTGCTGCAGCCAAATTACGTTGAGGGAGAGAAAAACAACCCTCCTGGCCCGTACGGGGATCGAACCCGCGACCTTGGCGTTATTAGCACCACGCTCTAACCAACTGAGCTAACCGGCCAGCTGCGCGGAGAGTCGCTTTTGCTTAAGAAAATAAAAAGTTTGCTGACATTCTTGCGTGCTTAGAACTGAAGGATGTCTCTTTCCTCTTTCCAAAGCAGACTTTCTTTAGCTCGTTTTAACGACGACTGAAGGGCAAGAGGGGAAACGGAAGCTCAGCGAGGAGGCACTGAGGGCCAGGGCCCGGGAGACCAGGGGACGAGAGGGGAGAGAGCCAGGAACAGAGGGAAGGAAGGCGCTGGAATCCAGGTGCGGCTTCGCCAGCTCTGGACGCAGACTCTGGCGTCCCTGCCCCGCGTGGGTGGATCCTACGGACGCTTGACCAGGAGAGGCGTCTGCAAAGAAACCCGAGCTCCTGGGCTATAAACCTCCAGGCCAGCCCGGGGGACAGGATGGAGAGGCCTGGCGCCTCCCGCCGAGGACTGGGCAGCATGGCGCTGGGCCCTGCGCTCTGGCTGGGCCCTCTGCTCCTGGCTTCCCTCGGGGGGTCCTCGGCTCCAGGTAGGAGGAGCCCGGGGTTCAGGCAGGGGCTCCGAAGGGGGCTCGGCTGAACGCTGTCCCCTCTGGGCCCCGCAGCCTCGCTCCTCAGGCGCCTCGGCGAGCACCTGCGGCGTTTTCAGGAGAGCTCTGTCCTGGGCCTGAGCCCGGACCCGGGGGTGGCGGCCCGCCCCAGAGAGGGGTGGCTGGAGCAGCCCCTGGACCCCTTCAATGCGTCTGACAGGAGGACCTTCCTTCAGGTGAGGTCGGGGCGGGGAGCCCACTGTCTACCGGCCCTCTCCTTCCCCCTCTCCTCCGTCCCTCAGCCTCTGCGTCCTCGCTCTCTCCCTCAGCCCCCCCCCATGTCCTTCAGAATGAACCCTAAAACCACCACCAGTCTGGATGTGTGCAGACTTGGACTGACTTTGGAACCAGCCCTGGCTCACACCCTGACGATATCTCCTGACTGAACACCCTCCCCCTTTTCCACACCTGCTCTGTACAGTCTCCCAGGTCCTCTCACCTCGGGGCTCTGCCCCGATCCACCCGCATGTGTTACTTATTCTACAATGATCAACACAGCAGGTGCCTCCCATGTGCTCGCCACTACACTTGACCCTGGGATATGAGAGAGAAAAAGTTGACCAAAATATCTGCTCTTGTAGGTCTTACACTCTAGGTGAGAGGACAACGGGAGGGAAATGAACCCATAAACAAGCCTGGTTCAGACACTACGAAGTGTAGGAAGAACGACCCCCTAGGGCAGCAGTTCTCAACCTGTGGGTCGCGACCCCTTTGGGGGTCGAACGACCCTTTCACAGGGGTCGCCTAAGACCATCGGAAAACACATATATAATTACATATTGTTTTGTGATTAATCACTATGCTTTAATTATGTTCAATTTGTAACAATGAAAATACATCCTGCATATCAGATATTTACATGACGATTCATAACAGTAGCAAAATTACAGTGATGAAGTAGCAACGCAAATAATTTTACGGTTGGGGGTCACCACAACATGAGGAACTGTATTAAAGGGTCGCGGCTTTAGGAAGGTTGAGAACCACTGAAAGACCGGGAGGAACAGGGAATAGAGAAGAGAGGTCAGACGCTCACAATCCCGTTTCTTCCTCATCCCACCCTCAGCGGTACTGGATAAGCGACCAGCACTGGGCCAGCCGGGATGGACCCGTATTCCTGAATCTGGGGGGCGAGGGCAGCCTCGGGCCGGGCTCAGTGATGAGAGGTGAGAAGCAAGGGCGGGAGAGACGTAGCTGGGAGCCGGGGGAGGGCTGCGAGGGCTTCACCCACCTCACACGCCCCTTCCACCCTCTTCACAGGGCACCCTGCAGCCCTGGCCCCAGCCTTGGGGGCCCTGGTGATAGGCCTGGAACACAGGTTTTATGGCCTGAGCATACCTGCTGGGGGCCTGAACATGGCCCAGCTCCGCTTCTTGTCCAGCCGCCATGCGTACGTTGGGATGGGGAAAGGGTTTGGGGTCACGGGACTAGAGATGCTCCCCTGCCGGAAGTTGACCTTGAGTCTTTGGTTCATGGCTGTTGCTGTTTTTCTGCCTTTCAGTGTCTTATTCCCTTTCCATCCCTGGGTCTCTGTCCCGCTCCATCTCTTTCTTTCTCATACCTTGTCTTCTCTCATCCCGTCTCACTGTGATGACTGGTCCACACGACCTGGCCTCCTCTCTGAAGGTCAGAGTCTCCTCACTGGCCTTCAGTCCATGCTCCCGATGAAGCCAGAGTGATTGGTAGGGCGCAATCCCAACCACCACTCTCGCTGCCTCAGAGCCCTCACCTCTGTCATCTCATCACAGTAAAGTCCCGTCTTCACAGTGGCCCTGAGGTTTGACTGGCTCTGGCCCTGTCCCTCTCTGACCTCCACTTCCTCACACTCATAGGGCTTCACTGCACAGGCATCCTTGCTGCTCCCCACACATCCAGGCTCAGCTGTCTTGAGCCTCTGAGCCCTCCCCCTGGGCTCCCCCCGCCCCAGATGTTGCATATGCCCCCTCCCCTCCTTTGGGGCACCCTACTCCGCCTGCAACCCCTGCTGTGACCCCTCACCTGCTCTGTTCTCCACACACGTGTCTGGAATCCTCTCCTTTCTCTGTCTTACCCTTGTCTCTGTCTGTCTGTGTCCCTCTGCGTTACTCCCTATCTTCCAATCTTTTCACAAACTTACCCGGTTTCTCGCTGCAGTGGGGTGGCCCTGACTGCAAACTGGTTCAGGAAGGTTCGGGCGGGAAGAAAGCACTTAGAACAGACAAGAGGAGGTCAGACCGCCCCAGCATCGCTTCTGTCCCCCCTGCCCCGTGCCCTCACTCTCCCGCTACTTGGAAGCAGGAGGGCGGAGGCTCCCCAGGGGGCCTCCCCGGGGGGCCACTTCCGGACGTGGATGTGCGGGTGACGCCTTCGGAAACACTTCCTGAGGAAGGAGCCCTGGCTCCTGGCCAGACACCCTGCCCCGTCCAGATAGAGGGGTGCCCCAGGGATTGCAGAGGTGACCGACGCCTCCCTTCGCCCCAGGCTGGCCGACGTGGTCTCCGCGCGCCTCGCGCTCTCCCGCCTCCACAACGTCTCCTCTTCCAGCCGCTGGGTCTGCTTCGGAGGCTCCTATGCCGGCTCCCTGGCCGCCTGGGCGCGGCTGAAGGTCCCGGGACCCCTCTGGGCGGACACGGGGGGTGGGGTGGACTCGGGGTCCCCATCTCAGGGGAAAGGAACACCCTCTCCCACACCCTCTCCCCCCAGAAGGGCTCTCCACAGCCGTCTCCACAGGGCCCGGTGCACAGGGAGAGGGGCTCGCCTAGGGCCACGCGAGGCGAGCGTGCACAGGGCGGAAGATCGGGGGTCCCAGCCCTCGCCCGCCTGACAACCCCCTCCCCCCCAGTTCCCGCATCTCCTCTTCGCCGCGGTCGCCTCCTCGGCCCCGGTGCGGGCCGTGCTGGATTTCTCCGCCTACAACGAGGTGAGGACGCGGGCGGGGCCGGGGGGAGCAGGGTCTCAGCGTCGGGGTCCCTGATGCGCCTCTTCTCCTCTGGCGGTCGGACCACAGGTGGTGTCCAGGAGCCTCACGAACACGGCGATCGGCGGGTCCCCGGAAGTAGGAGTGGGCCCGTCCCTGGGGGCTGGAGAGGGGAGGCGGCCTTCAAATTGGGGCCAGGGGGGAAAGTGCAGCCAGCTCGGCGCCGGGGTCTGGGGAGGTGGGACCCCCAGAGATGCTCGGACCCTAGGAGGCTGGCGCGGAGGAGGGGCCAGGACGTCCGAGGGAAGAGCTTCAACGGGGGCGGGGCTGGTGTGGGCGGGGCCCTAGAAGAGTGGACCTATCAGGAGGTGAAGCTCAGTGTGGGGCGGGGCCTGAAGAGAGTGGACCTATCAGGAGGTGAGGCTCAGTGTGGGGCGGGGCCTGAAGAGAGTGGACCCTATCAGGAGGTGAGGCTCAGTGTGGGGCGGGGCCTGAAGAGAGTGGACCCTATCGGGAGGTGAGGCTCAGTGTGGGGCGTTCGGGAGCTCTGGAGGATGCTGGTCCTGGAAGAGACAGGCCGAGCCCAGACCCTGCTCTCCGTCGACAAAACCTTTCTTCCCCGCAGTGCCGGGCGGCGGTGTCCACGGCCTTCGCGGAGGTGGAG
>NW_005360738.1:46742-53092 GCF_000412655.1 Myotis brandtii
TGCTCGAGGGCAGGCGCAATGGCAGCCGCCCTGTGCCCTACCACGGGCTGCGTCGGGCGGTGCAGGTGAGCTCCCCATAGCACGGTGGGAGAGTCCATAGACAAGGGCTCCGCCCACCCCCGCTGTGCAGTCTTGGGCAGCCTTGAACCCTTTCCGAGCCTTATTTTCTGCACCTGTCAAATGGGGATGACAGAGGGCCCTGGGGAGGTGAAGTGAAGGGGGGCCTGCGATGGGCTCACACACGATGCAAAATTAGCAACTAGGCTATCTGTCCTGTCTGTCTTGTTTTGTCTTATTCTCGGCGCCTGCAACAGGGTCTGGCACACAGCAAGTGTCAATTAGTATTTAGACTTGAAGGAAAAAATATAGGTAGCCCTGAGCACAGAGTTCTTCTGAAGCCCAGAACCCCCACCTTCGGAATCCACAGTTGCGATCCAGCCGTTACTTAAACAGCGCTATCTGCACAGGGAGCTGTGTGAAGTGTTTCACATGTATTATTCCAATGAATTCTCACAGTAGTTCTAGGAGATCGGCACTGTTACTATCCCCGCTTACAGAGGAGAAAACTGAGGTCCAAGATAGTATCACTCGCCCAAGGTCTCACAGGTCATAGGTCCTGGTCATCTAGTACCTGAACCTCTAACCCACAGGGACCCAGACGCCCACCCCCTCTGTCCACTGACTCCCAGGAGAACTTAGGCACTCCCCCTTCTGACTTCTCACCTTTGACTTTTAGGGACCTAAGCTGCCAGACCCTGGCTTGCAGGTGGGAGGGGAGACATTTATGAATGTATGTGTGTGAGTATGTATATTGTCCCTCAGGTTGTCATGCACAGCCTGGGCCAGAGGTGTTTAAGCTTTTCCCGAGCAGAGACATTGGCACAGCTGAGGGTCACAGAACCCCAAGTGTCCGGCGTGGGTGACCGGCAGTGGTTGTACCAGACATGTACTGAGTTCGGCTTCTGTGAGTGCCTGGCCCAACCCTCCTCTGATAACCTTAAAAAAAAAAAAGCCTATTGAAGTGATAGGTGATGGGCAATAAGCATTTATTTGTGATCAATAAGAATACCTGTATGAGAAGTGCTGATTCAAGCAGAAACTTAAATAGTTTTCCAACTATGAGACAAAGGCAATGGTTATTTATGAAAAAGAAAGGGAACAATTACATCAACAGAAGGAAGGCATTTATTTCTATTGGTCCAGATAAGCTAACATAGTACATGCGCATTCTAAACAACGTTTTAATTTTCAGCCCATCACAGCCCTGTCGTTCTGGGCCATCACTGTCCGGGGTGCGGGAGGTGCCTCTCCAACAGGGCTGTGAATTCATTGGTCGTTGTGGGGAGAGCTCAGCGATAACTGAAGGAGGCTGGGGGTGGGGCTTATACCCCACACTTACAGATAGCTCCCTCCACAGATGTCACCTGTGAGGACCCCACCTGTCCTTTCTCCAGACTCCCCGCACTGCCCTCCCAGCTGGAGCTGTGTGAGCAGGTGTTTGGGCTTTCAACCTGGTCCACAGTCCAGGCTGTGGCTCAGACCAACTCCTACTACGGTGGCCAGACCCCAGTGGCTACCCAGGTGCTGTTCGTGAATGGTGAGTATGCCATCAGAACCTGACCTCAAAGTCTCCAGCAGGCCCCAGCTCAGCACACCATTTCCCCTTTCTTCCCAGGGGATATGGACCCCTGGCATGTGCTGAGTGTCACTCAGGACTTGGGGCCCTCCGTGTCAGCCCTTCTCATTCCCAATGCCTCTCACTGCTTGGATATGGCACCTGAGCGGCCCTCAGACACCCCCAGCCTCCGCCTAGGGCGCCAGGTAAGACGACAACAAAAAGCCCTGGGTGATTTACATTTTCATTTGCATACTAATGTGCATGCTCCTGCCCTCACTAGTACTGGGATCTGACTTTCAAAATTCTTCCACCTCTTTACAGAGCATCTTGCAGCAACTGCAGACCTGGCTCAAGCTGGCAAAGAAGAGCTTGGTTAGGGGTGGGGTCTGAGCCCAGCACCCTCGTCACTCCCTGCAGCCGACCTCAGACCAGGACATATTTGTTCACTGGACAGGAGAAAGCAGCATGTTTAAGAAGAGGAAATTCCCAGGAATTGGCATTCAGCACCTGTTCCGCATATAACTGACTTGTGTATGCAACCATCCTCACTCCCAGCTAAAACAGCTCTGTTACAGACAAGAAGTTCTGCAAATATAACTGGGTGATTATTCTCATTGTGGATGTTGGTATTTTAATGGCAAATGTCAGAGAAATGTCACTGTTCATGCTGGTGCCCTCCCCCCACTAATCAGATTCTGGCTCACATTCTGCTCTGCTGCCAGGCGGGCACCTTCTGCACGTCTCTCTCTGGCCCTCAGGCCCTGCCCTGCCTGCTTCCTGCTCTGCTCATTAAAAGGCATCCTTAAGAAATGGAAAGACAAGTGAAAGAGTGAGTGAAAATGTGCATAATACACATATCTGACAAAGGACTTGGGTCCAGATTTTTTAAAGAAATCCCAGAAGCCAATAATAAAAAGATGAGTGGATGGCAAATGGGCAAAGCACTTGAATAAGCACTTCAATTTTAAAAATACCTGTATAGGTCTATTGATGAACTAATCCGTGTGTCATTGAAATCTCCTTACCTAAGGGCTACTCCAGCTCAATAAAAGATTGGAGCGGCCTGAGCATTGGTGGAAGTCCTTCTGGACTTGCCCGCCTGGTCCCCCAATATTTCAAATTTTTTTCTAAAAAAATACCTGTATAAAAAACAAAGAAAAAAATACATGTATGGTCAATAAGCAGACCAAAAAGATGCCCAACCTGTTTAGTCATTAGAGAAATGTGAATTAAAACCACAGTACTACTTTACACCCAACTGAGTTAGAAGCAAATAAAACAAAACCCCCTAAAAGTTCAAAAGGTGACGATGTCACCCTGCCTAGTTTTGGAGAATTTTGGACTCAGGTTTTGAGTTACATTTGATTATGAGTCATAGAATGTCCATATTTTTATTTTAACAAGAAATGTGAGAAAAAAGTGCACTGTGAATGAAAAGGTACTAAAAGAAAAATCATTCAAAAGTATTAGTTTTGGGGACACCTAGGAAAGAAGTATGTGACTCCGCTATTCCTGCTAAGCAAGCATTCAGCATGGTGTTTCCATAGTGTGGTGCTTATCACATTCGCCTGACACGCGGAAGGTCCCGGGCGGAAACAACCCTTGCTTAAGGCCTTTTGTATTTGCATTTCTCCTCTAAATGCCTAAGCCTTCGAGGTTTCCAAAAAGTCCTCCTCAGAGGAGCACCTCTGAGACCACGTCCTCATTCAAGCTGTCAACCTGGGAATTTATGCGGAGACTTTCTAAGAATCACAACTCCAACTCCACCAAATTATGTTTAAAAATTAGATCCTTCCCTCAGCATTGCACTTTAGCAATTCTTTATGTCATCTGGGTCCAAGACCTTTTATGATATGTGGATAGATGGCAGATGATTGATAGATAAATAATAGATTAGTAGATGGACGATAGATAGGGGGTGATAGATAATAGATGGATAGATCCTAGATAGACAGTTGATGATGAATAGATTCCACAGAAAGGAGAGAAAGAAAAAAGGAAAGAAAGACAGACCTAAAGACGACCTCCATCACCAGGCAGAGGCATTCCAGGTGCGGGGACCAGATCCCAACCCTCGACTCCAAATCAGGCTTCCGGGTGCAAGTGCTTGAGTCCGACCGGGTCTCCAGATCTGGGCGGACCTGAGCCCAATCTGCGTCTTCACACCTGGACTTCCCAGGCGCTGGGCCCTGAGCCTGACCGGTCACCTGGCCGAGACTTCCTAGTGCTGCGGCCACTAGCGGCCAGAAGTCGTCAGCTGGGCGCCGAGAAGCTCGGCGTCAGTAGGTTCACTTTCCGTTCCATTCAGCACAGACCAGTCCCGGCTGGGATGGCCACGCGGTGCGGGTGTGTTTACTTGGGTGTGTGATGGAGGTAAGTCTGCGAGACAGACACGCAGGGAACCCGGCGTCTAGGCCTCGCCGGTAGGGTGTGGTGACAGCCAGCGGTTCCGCCCGACCTTTCCAGGGACTGGCCTCGGACTCGGGTCCAGGTGCGCGCCCGGCAGGCGGCGATCCCTGGGTGGCCAGGAGGGAGCCCCACGCTTCCCGGGGTCAGGACCACGGACAGCGCGCCCTGCATTAGCCGGGCCGAGTGAGGGTTTTCTGGGAAGGGAGAAAGCAGGGCAGGAAATCCTTTCACGGTACCTGGAGTTGGCGATGTGTGTGTTTGGTTCACTTTTTTTTTTTTTTTTTTTTTTTTTTTTTTTAAAGCCTGAGATACGGGACACACTGTTTCTATCTGATTGAATGCAGGCTGGAAAGCGGGCTCGACCCCATCGGGGAAATACTTCACGTCCGACTGCTGGTGCGCCCGCGTTTGCCCGGCACCGCACCGCGGGGGCAGGGGACAGGGGAGGCCAGTCTCCCGCTGCCCAGCGAGACCGCCAAAGGGGATTCGCATGACCCGAATTCCCGCGCGTTTTCTCAAATCGTTTGGGAGAAATGTAGCTCTTCTATACCGAGATTAGGTCAGACCAGGTCTCCAATTCTGTGTACTTTGAGAGGACAAAGGGATCCGAGGCAGAGACTGTGGTGTGTGCTGTTAATAAAAGAGCTATCAGTTGCCTACATGTTTTTATGTTTATTTATTATGTCACCCTGAAGATTATGGCCCGACTCTGTCTTCAGCCTCGTTTTCACATTTCACAGCTCCTTTCTCTCCAACACACTGTCCTGTTTGCAATCTCTCTAGTTCACCATGGATTTGTGCACATGTTATTGTCCCTCCTTAAATGCTCTTCTTTACTGATTAGTGTTTTTTCAATCTTCACTTTTTTATAAAGAACTCCCCAAAACTTTCTAGATAAATCTTCATTATTTCTCTTAGCACTATACCCTTCTCATTGCAAATTTTAAAAAAATATATTTTATTGATTTTTTACAGAGAGGAAGGGAGAGGGATAGAGAGTTAGAAACATCCATGAGAGAGAAACATCCATCAGCTGCCTCCTGCACACCCCCCACTGGGGATGTGCCCGCAACCCAGGTACATGCCCTTGACCGGAATCGAACCTGGGACCCTTAAGTCCGCAGGCCGACGCTCTATCCACTGAGCAAAAACTGGTTAGGGCTCATTGCAAATTTTGTGTTAATTTGCACGATGGCTCGATTTCTCTGTCGCTCTCACTAGAATATAATTTCCAAGAGATGTAGTGCCCTGTTTTGTTAATCTATGAAACCCTAGTACCCAGTGCCTAGTACACACAATAAATCCTTTTAAAATAGATTTTTATTGCTTTCAGAAAGGGAGAGGGAGAGAGAGAAACATCAATGATGAGAGAGAATGTGGGTTTGATTCCCATAAAGGCCACAGGTGTGTTTATGTTTAGAGAAACTCGATTCTTAACCGGTAAAAAGCAGAGACTGACTCACTAACCTATTCCGTGCCATGTTCTCAGAGTTCCCGTCCATCGCTCATGCTATCCTTTAATCCACTCATGACCCAACTCAGTGCCCCTAAATTCGACATGTTCCCGACAGTGTTTCCTTCTATTTCCTCCGGGAGCAGTGGCTGAGCACAGAGTTGAGGGGGCCGAGGACTCAAAAGTGGGAGCTTTGTCTGCCCCGTGGAAAAAGAAAAGAAGCGGAAAGGATAGATGGCAACTTCTTAAAAAGCTTATTCCATTTTAATGGTCTTTCCAAAGCACCAACTAATCTACTTTTTAAATCAACAAGAGATACGGCGTAAAGGAAAGTTCTTAAAAGGTTGTTCTTTCCATGTCTCTGAAGACTCTGATTTAACCAGCAGCCCACATGGCCCGGGAGGAAGCACCGGGAAAGATGCCTGGTTTCCGACGCTTCCTCTCCCTACACGTCTTCCCAGGAGACTCCGATGTACAAACTGTTGGCCGGCACGTGACAAGAAATCGCCCCCCAATTGATCCTGGAGAAGGAAGAGCAGACAGACAGACCTTCATGCCTAGGTCAAGGGGCTTGGGAGAAAGGACTATGTCACCACAGAATTTAGAGTGGGGTTCCTGCATCTGGGCCCCATGGTGTAATGGTTAGCACTCTGGACTCTGAATCCAGCGATCCGAGTTCAAATCTCGGTGGGACCTTCTTTTGTTTTTGGTCCTTATTTGAACTGCACTTCCTCTCTGCAACCCATTCTCTTATTCGTACAAATCCCCGCACCCAAGTTTATTTCTGATTCTCCCACCTCACACTTTCTGAGCCCGGTGTCTGCAGTCACCCAGCCAAAGGACAACTTAACACTTGCTGGGCGCAATTTA
>NW_005360738.1:53231-60029 GCF_000412655.1 Myotis brandtii
AAATGCGCGCAGAAAGCACCCAAGCTTACTGGAACTGGAAATCTCTAGAGAAAACCCGTCAACGGAGGAGACGGAAGGGAAGGTGGGAGCGGGAAGAGCGAGAGGAAGTTTGTTGATAGTCGTGGCGGAGAAGAGTGGGGATGGATTGTAGAAAAGGGTTACCCCTGGACAATGGGCCTGAGAGAGTCGCTGTCACTGTGGCCGAGAGAAAACTGTTCGCAGGCAACACGGCATAGGGATGGAGCCCACGCTCAGAGATCCGAGTGGGTTGACCAACCAGCAGCGATGGTCAGTGGTCAGGGGACCTGCGGGTCCGAGTATGCACACGCTTTTCTGGTTCAGGAATCGGAGAAAGCTGATTCACTGACGCTGCCCCGACCTCCCCTCGTCTCCCCCGACCGTGAACAAACCAGGGGCTTCGTTAGAATTAAATGACAAAGTTTTATTCAAGGGTCTTAAGCGAACTGCAATTCTGGAAATACTACCAAGAGATACCCAGAGTGTTTTGAAGAAAATGTTGAGCGTTTTTATAGTAAAACTAGAGGCCTGGTGCACGAATTTGTGCACGGGTGGGGTCCCTTGGGGTGGCCTGCGGAGCTTGTGCCCCCAGCCTGCAGCCCCACCTGGCACCCCACCTTGGCCTGGTGCCCGCCTCCCTCACCTGCTCCACCCTCCCGCCGTGGTCCCGCTCTCTGGGGGCCCATCCGGCAGGCAGCGCCTCCACTGCTCCCGCTGCCAGCACCGCATTGCCAACGCCGGCCATATCCTGCGCGCTCCCTGGTGGTCAGCACACGTCATAGCCAGCAGTGCACTCCTGGTCAAACCGTCACCCGGTTCAGAGGGTTGTCTACAGGATTTATGTCCGGCTGGGCATTGGCGCACAACTGGAAAGCTAGGAAGTTCAAGGCCTCGGGTTAGTTAAAAGCAGATGAAAACGATCCTCACGTTGCAGCCCTTTCTGATTTAAGTCGTTCTGTCAGCTTGAGTGTAGTGTCTCTATTTTCCCCTCACCATCAAGGGCGCCCAGAACTGTGTGTCCCCTCCCCCCACCCCTGCAGACCCTCGTGGGGTGACGATTGAAGGAATAAAGAGGTATCTGAAAAAAATCTGAAAGTATATGTTGATTAATATAAGTATCTCTCAGCACTAAGGGGATTATGGGGTATTTGTAATATTTTGTTTCTTGGATGCTGGTTACATTAATGTGTTCAGTGTGAGAAAATTCAGTGAGCCATACCCCGATGTTCGTCCCCTGCAGACCCTCGTGGGGTGACGATTGAAGGAATAAAGAGGTATCTGAAAAAAATCTGAAAGTATATGTTGATTAATATAAGTATCTCTCAGCACTAAGGGGATTATGGGGTATTTGTAATATTTTGTTTCTTGGATGCTGGTTACATTAATGTGTTCAGTGTGAGAAAATTCAGTGAGCCATACCCCGATGTTCAGGGTACTTCTCTGACTATATATTATTCTTCAGCAGAAAGTTTAAAACACACACACACACACACACACACAACCACAAAAAAACTAAGCACTGTGATCATCCAAAGACAGCATTATTTGAGTGAAATACAAGTTTCTAAGTGGGGGAAAATATTGCAATACAAAGGCCTCAGAGTGAGAAAAAAAATACCTTCCATAACTCAATAAGAAAAAGAAAGACAAGTCAGAAGAAAATGTGCAGAAGATGAGCTTCCCAGACAGAAAAAATATCTTTCATTGGTCAAGGACATTGCATTTGCTCCTCATAACAACCCTGGGAAGAAACACAAGGACAAAAAATTTGGAAAAAACATATAACAAGAGTCTGAAGGCGTTTATCCATAGTTACCCAATGGTTCCACTTCTAAGCTTCAATCCTTGAGAAACACAGATGGAGATAAAGATTTTAATACAGATATGTTCACCTCAGCATTGTTAAGAAAAATATTTGGAATGTATAAATAAAGTATAATCAGTTTAAAGGAACAAATATTTATGAGCTTAATGCATTCACTATCATTGACACAAAATAGGCATGAAGCATATGGTCCCTAAGTGTCCTCTGTTCAATAAAATACATGGAATTTTCATAATCATATTTGTAAAGAGTATTTGTTGCCATGGAAACAAGTGCATGAATATAAGATTAAACAAAAAGTAATCTATTAACATATGTATATGTAATATGTACATATACCTGTAAAATAAAATTATTTTAACAAATGCTTTCTGGGTGCCTTCTATGGAAGGGCCAATGCCCACCCACCCAAGTTTAGTTTTTTCTATTTTCATTTTTCATCACGTGACACCATAGGACATGACACACAAGTGTCACAGGTGGAGATGAGCTGGTCAGAAACCAGCAGGACAAGCAGACTCTGAATGTGGCCCCCATCACCACCTCCCATGGTCATGCCCTTGTTTGATCTCATCTCTGGAGGGTCTGGCTCACAGAATATGATAACTAACAGGGAGTGAGTACGTGTTCACGATGATGTGAATAAGTTCTAGGACATACAGTATCACCCATTTACTTTGCTGAAGCAACCAGCATGGATACTAAGACCTGGGTTTGAGTTCTAACCTCGGTGATTTGCTATGTGAGGGAGGAGAAGTCCAGACCTTGGAACCTTTCGGGTTTAAATCCTATGTCTCCCCTCTACTAACAGGTGGGCTTGGGAAAGCTTCTTAACATCTTTCTGCCTCAAAATTGACATGAGTTTCACAGTCATTTCTACATCATTGACTTATTTAGACAATTTTTATTTTATCAACCAATTTAAGATGGCTTATTTTTCCAGTGAGGCCCCTTCCAAGGTATCCATAAAACCAAACAGCAGAGAGATGTCTACAGGGAGTCGTTCTTGTCTCTTTTTTTCCTTTGGGATGATAAGCATTGCTAAGGAACATGTCACAGCTCATTCATAGGCCTCCAATGGGTTACAGAGTAGAGACCAGCCCAGATTCCTGCTCTTTTGCTTTCTTCCTTTGTTCTCAGGCCCAAGAGACTTCCTGCCCTGCCCAGACCCTCATCCCCCACCCCCAGAGACATGAACATGGAGGAGTGGTTTGAGGTTCAAATTAAAAGGACAATGAGATGTAAGCTTTGGTTCCCTAACTGCATTTCTTGCTCCTACTGGAGGCAACACAGCCTATGTTGTAGAGAGAAGCAAGGTTGCACCACCCTGCCTGGCCCTAGTTCTTCCTGACAAGTCATCCCTTAAAGCCAAAAACACTTGAAAATTGGCATTTGTAGGCACAATGTGGTGCGATTCAACTCATCCAGGGAGGTGGGCCTCAGACTTAGGTTCCACATGTGGGTCTGGTCATTTGTCCTCAGCTGGAAGCACACATAGCAGTCCTATTAGACACCGTGAAGAGGGGTCTCTGTGTACAGACTGGAGAATGGTGGACAAAAAAGCAAGGCCCACCTGACTGCTCCAAGCCTGGAGGGTCACTGGTCAAGAGCTTCCCTTTTCTGCAATGAGGAGCGGGCTCTTCTTCCAAGAACCCACTGAGGAACAACACAGCAAGAATGAGGACTCAGTGTCCCCAGGGACCAGAGAAAGGGACCCACTTCTTAGAGCCGAATAAAAGCTAAAACTTTGAATCCATTCCTCCTCCCAAAGATGCAAGAGGGTGGGGCTGTACCTGCTGCCTCCCCGGCATGTCCGTTCCCAGGGGAAAAGCAGGAGGTAGTGTACTGACTGAACCTATGAGTGATACAGAGGGGAATGGGCGGGAGGGGGAGGCTCTGCTCGAGTCCAGAGGTTGCTTTCTGCTGTCACCACTAGACATCCCGATGCTCCACCTTCTAGACATAGATGAGGACCCACGGGTAAACATAAAGCTCTAGCCTTAAATCTGGATATTTTTCACTTTAGAGAATTAGAGGATATGGAAGCTCTTCCCAATGACTCTGAGGTCCGAGTCAGGGTGAGGGTGAAGGACACAGCTATTTCCTGTGGGCATGATGCCTTCGGGAATGCCCTGGCTCCCGACTCTTTGGGGTTTTTGGTTTGGCACCAATGGAAAATGAAGGGACTGCTGGTCTGAAAGACCCTCTCCCAAGGGAGCCCTGGGCAGGCGGAGAGGGAATCCCTAAGCCAAAGCTACTGCCTGTCTTAAGTGGTCTAGGGACAGGGAGGCTGTGAGCTAAGGGGGCCATGGCAGGGCCTCCAAACATAATCTTTCTTGCAGAAATACTGGGCCTCCCCAAGGCAAAAGGGGTGCTCTGGGGGGTCAGGCCCTGGGCGTTCTGACTCCAGCCTTTTCCGAAGGGTGTGACGGTCTGCTTGGCCCCACTGGGCATTGCTCCGATGGAGAACACTCCAGAGTTGGAGCTCATGTCTGGGACAGTCATGCTGTCCCCAGACTCCCCACAGTCCATAGGGGTCACTAACCCCCCAAAAGCAAAAGGTCGTGGGGCTGTGCTGCCAAACACTGAGGCCTGAGCCCCACTCTGGCGGGGCTGGGGGACAACCCCAAAACCAGTGGCACTAGCTGGACCAAAGGGAAAACCTGCTGGGGTGCTGCCTGCACCTGTCTGGATGCTGGCAGGGACGTGGAAGGTGGAGGCAGAGGGTGTCAACACCCCGAATGCTGACCGTGTGGGGCTGCTGAAGGCTGGCTGAGCTGGAGCTGGGGTTGGGGTTGGGGGGACCACTGCCGAGTTTCCTAACACAGAAGAGCTCTTGAAGCTTGGGCTAAGGGCTGGTTGGTGGGCCCCTTGCCTTTGCCCACCTGAAGCCCCAAATGCAGGCCGGGGTGTGACTCCCAGGGAGAGTGGGAAAAGTGGCTTTGAGCTTGACCCCAAAGGAAGTGTGAATGCTGGGGTTGGCTTGGAGATGCCCAATGGCAATGTGGGCTGGCTTGGGGTGACGAGGGCCGAGGCCGACCGAGGGCTGCCCTTGCCCTTAAAACGGGCAGTGCTTTTCCTAGGGGATATCTGGACAGCGCTGGGAAGAACCTGGCTAAAGATGTTGACTGCATTTACCATGGGAATGGTGGAAAGCTGGGGAGGTGGGAAAATGAAGCCTGTGACTGGGTTCGAGAGGTTGGCCCTGAAGGCATGGGAAGCCCCAAGGAGGAAAGTGTGAGAAGGGGAGGAGTCGGAGTAAGTGTTGCCTACGGTCCTGGTAACACCCGCTCCACCAAAATCCTGAGGTGGCTTGAAAGAGGAGTCTGAGGATGTGCTGACGGGGGCGGTGGAGGTGGCTACAGAGCTGGCCGTGCCCAGGTTGTGGAAGAGGAGGGTGGCAGCAGGAGGACCTGGAGGAGAGGTCTGCCTGAAGGAGAAAGGAGTGATCACAGGCCTAGTTTTAAGCGGTTCCATGCTGCCAAAGATGGGCTTGAAGGTGGGCATTGAGAGGCCTGGAGGGGATCGGGCTGCAGTCGTGGCTGAGATTCTGGAAGGGAAGGAGACTCCGGCCTCATTGTCAGGTGGGGGCCACCAACGGGGCTTTGAGGTGGGGTCAGCAGAGGTGGCAGCAGGAGGTGCAGAGGCAGAAAGATGGTGAGCTGGTCCCCTCACCACTCCAAACACAGTCCTTTGTGCAGAGGGTGCTGTGGGGGTGATGGCAGGTGGGCCTGGGGGCCTGGGAGACGCGTCAGCCTGACAGGCGGAAGGTGGCCGCGTGGTGTCAGTGACAGATGAGGTGGGAGGAACAGGGGTCAGAAGGGTGACAGCAGCTGTGGGCTCGGAGCCTGCAGAGGGGCCTGGAAGGGGTTCTGGCTGGGAGCACCCGAGTGGGGCCAGCAGGCTGGGCGTCTCCGGAGGCGAGTGGACCACACTGGTTCCCTCTCCCGCAGGCACTGGGGAGGCCCGTGGGCCTGGAGATGCCGCCTGAGGATCGGTGGCCTCGGCTGGAGCGGTGCCTGCAGAAGGCAGGGTGAGGGGCAGGGAAGGCAGAGCCGTAGACTGAGCGTCAGGTGCAGGGTCTGCGGTGGCATCCGTGGCATCCTTCTTGGTTCTGTTGCTCCACGGAAGCCCAGCTTCTGTCCCCGAGGCCAGGTCCTCAGCAGGAACTGCATAACCAAGCTGGGGGGATGGACTCAGGGACAGCGGGGGCCCAGGGCCAGCAAGCAGCCGTGGAGTCTCCTCACTTCGCGGCCCGGGGCTGCCGGACGCTGCCGGGGACTCCTCCGCGGCCAGTGGGCCTGGCAAGTGACGCTGAGGACCGCTTTTCTTTTTCACCGGCCACTCGGGCATCTGGAGGGGCGCGCGCCTCTTCCAAGGCTGGGAGAGGCCTCTGGCGGAGCTGTAAGAACTTGTGATCGCGTTCCTTTTGGAGCCGAGGGGTCCCCCTGGGTGTGAGCTGGCCAAGGAGCTCAGGGAGCAGGAACTGGGCCTCCTATTCAAGCTGAGGCCCAAGCTCAGAGGCCCAAGGCTGGGCACGAAGGAAGCGAGGTTCCCACTCTTCACCAGAGGCTTAAACGCAGATGCTCTGGCTTCTGGGCTCCCCCTCTTGCTGTCCGGCCTGTCGGGGGCCTGGGACGGCGGTCCCTCCAGCCTCCTCCTCACCTGCTTGGACTCTCGGAGGACCCTCAGCACCGCCTCCTTCGCACGTGGGTCTGGGGGCTTCTCCGAGGCTGAAGCCCCTGCGGAGCGGATGGCGGGCGCCGGGGACGTGGCGGGGAGCCCTCGCTGCGCCAGGGGCGTGATCTTGATGGTCACGGGGCTCCACACCGCCCTGGGGTGCCGGAGCGACCAGATGGTCCGCTTCAGGTAGCTTTCCCACCAGTCCGAGGGGCGCGGCCCCACGATGGAATGCTGGGGGCGCCGCATGGGGAAGCGCCTCCAGGCCTCGTTCC
>NW_005360738.1:60713-63882 GCF_000412655.1 Myotis brandtii
GCGTGTGGGAGGCGGCCCTGGGGGAGGCCGGGAGCTTGACCCTCTGGCAGAGGACTGGCACCTGCTGGTTGCAGGAAGGCAAGTGCAGCCGGAAAGGAGACACAGCCCCTCGGTCCTGGCTGGTCCTCTGGGTCAGGCGGGGCCTCCTCTCCCCACCCAGAGCCGGAGCCCCCGAAGGCGCCTCCTTCCCGAGCTCCGTCACCTCGCCATTCACCAGCGCGGCCCGCCGGGCGCAGCAGCCGAGCGCCTGGATGGGAGCAAAGACGCGGAGACGGCTTCACCTGCTTTGGGACCGAGTGGGCTTCAAAGGGAACGCATTCTCCAACGACCTTTCTTGAAAGAGTGGGACTCAGTTCGTGCCAATTGTATTGTCATTAGAAGGAACTTTTTTCGTCATCTTTAAACGTTATTTGGCTTTAAAACTTCGAGAATGTTAGTCACCTGGTTGATCCTGGCTTAGTGAGAAATTGAGCCTCAAATTCAATGAGACCTTATGTATTCGCATAAAAATCGGTTATTTGGTTTCTCTACCATAATTGTATCCAACTTGTTCGTCTATTTTCCCCTTTAAAATGACCTATTTTCTGATTTTTAAGGAGGATTTAGAAAAGAGTGTTTTATTGTTTTTATAGTAGACTAGTCTTCATTCAGCACATTTTTGTAGCTATTTTGGTTTATTTTCTTTTTTGTAGCCAGTTTTGTAAATCAGTTTACTTTGGCCCTGACTGGTTTGGCTCAGTGGATAGAGCATCAGCCTGCGGACTTAAAGGGTCCCGGGTTCGATTCCAGTCAAGGGCATGTACCTTGGTTGCAGGCACATCCCCAGTAGGGGGTGTGCAGGAGGCAGCTGATGTATCTAACTCTCTTTCCCTCTCCCTTCCTCTCTGTAAAAAATCAGTAAAATATATATTTTTTTAAAAATCAGTTTACTTTGTTTCTTAAAATGGATTGTATGGATTCATTCCATCTTCTTCTTCAGAGATATGTGCGTGAACTTGAAGTGGCCTGATTCCGTAAATGGCCTGATTCCGCTCCCAGCTGGTCCCCGCAGAGTGAGGGCAGCTCGGGGGTTCCAGGTGCGCGAGACGCTGGTGCCCTTTTCATCTGCGTGGACTCTTTGACCCCATCCGTCCTGGCCCCGACTCCCGGATGCCTCTCCCGGGCTCACCAAGGCCTTTACTTTAGGCTGAAAATCCTTTCTCCTAGTCGGTTCATGGGCGACTGGAGGGCCACGGGAGAGACGTAGGGAAGGGCAGCTCCTCCCTTGTCCCCGGAAAACCTGCGCGCTGTGGGCACCTCCTTCAGTCCTGGGAGGACATGCAAAGAAAAAGAAGTATGTTTCCTGGGCTTTCCAATACATAGCAAAACTGTGCAGAATACCTTGTATTTACATGTAACGTAGTGTCAGGTAACAGCTTTTATGAAAGTCTGGCCAGATAAGGGACATTCTTTGTTTTGCAGGAATGTCCACCATCCCTGGCCCTCAACCAGCATGACAACCAGAAAACTCTCACAAATTCCCAAAACCTCCCTAGGAGGTAGTACTGCTGTAATAAAGAGAGAAGAGCCCTGATGATATACTAGCATAGGATCTGGGCTGCAAGAATATAGGCCAGCCAACCTGGCAGGAAAACAAGTTCCCATAAACTACGCAACTGGATTTTACTGCAAGAGCCTAAATAAATAAGAAATTCTGACTCCTCAGTCAACCCAGTGGAAGGACTCTTGTGTTCCCTATTTCCAGCTGAAAGGCATGTTCTTGGCAAAGCTGGACACAGCACCACCACATTTGTGCATCCCGGGGGTTCCTCAGCCAGGCCTGTGCCCTCTTGTGTCCGGGAGCCTCAGTGGGACATCCTTAGTGCTGCCTGGGAGATGGGAGAGGCTCCCGCCACCGCCACTGGGCTCACCAGCGGTGAGCCCAGCTTCTGGCTGAGCTGTGCTCCCCCTATGGGAGCACACTGACCACCAGGGGGCAGCCCCTGCGTTGGTCTGCCCCCTGATGGTCAGTGTGCATCATAACAACCAGTCTTTCCTCCATTTGGTGCATTTGCATATTAGCCTTTTATACAGGAATATTAGCCTTTTATATAGGACTAGTGACTCAGTGCACGAAATCATGCGAGACCCAAACCCAGGGGAAATCGCGTGAGACCTGGGACCCCAGACTCCTCCAGCTCCCCGGGACCCAGAGTCAAGTCCCCACCCACCCGCGCACACCTCGCTGCGCATGCAGCCCTGCTCCCCTGCATGCACCTCGCTGTGCACGCAGCCTCCTGGTGACTGGTCTTTGGTCATTATGGTGTTAGGGCCACTGGGTTTTTATAATATAGGTAACTGTTGGGGGTCAAAAATGAGTCAGGAGAACTTTCAGGAGACAATCAGATAGGCAAGCTGAAATGTCCGCGTGGCACGGGAGGAATTGGCTAGAACCGTGCGTGGTCGGCAAACTGCGGCTCGCGAGTCACATGCGGCTCTTTGGCCCCTTGAGTGTGGCTCTTCCTAAGCCTTAGGAGTACCCTAATTAAGTTAATAACAATGTACCTACCTATATAGTTTAAGTTTAAAAAATTTGGCTCTCAAAAGAAATTTTAATCGTACTGTTGATATTTTTGGCTCTGTTGACTAATGAGTTTGCCGACCACTGGGCTAGAAGATCAAGGTCAGGATGAGTTGTGGTTCGCCCTTGGTTCCTCAGTAGAGATGCAAGAGCCTACATTGCATTTGGAAAGGGAATGCCCATTTTTAAGAAAAGTATGGCCAGCCTCGTGGCTCGGGGGTTGAGCATTGACCTATGAACCAAGAGGTCACAGTTGGATAGGCTCGATCCCCAGTGTGGGGTGTGCAGGAGGCAGCTGATCCACGATTCTCTCTCATTGATGCTTCTATCTCTCTCTCCCCCCTCACCCGACCCCTTCCTTTCTGAAATCAACTTTTAAAAATGTTTTTTTAAGAAAGAAAAGCAATGCTCTCCTAATAGTAAGGATTTCCGGTGAAGAGGTGGGGTCAGAAGGAATCAGGGATGGGAAGGGTGGGCTGTCAGCTTTGTTTTAAGGAGAAAATTTCACTGCGGCTCCGCTGACGTCTCCACAATGAAGGCCAGGGGCTTGGCGGGGCGCTGCGGGAGGAGGGAGAAGGGCTCCCGCGGTCGGGAAGGTGGCGCACCAGG
>NW_005360738.1:64225-116960 GCF_000412655.1 Myotis brandtii
CAAGGCCGCGTCGTGCGCGCCCTTTGCACGGGTGGTAGCTCCCAGGAGTCGAGGGGTGGAACCACCAGCCTCCCCCGAACCCCATTCTTTGCGAGGCTCGGGGGGCCTCTGTGAAGCCAGATGCATCAAAGAGCCCGGAGGGCGCGGCGTCAGGCTGGGAGGCTCCACGCACAGGGCGCCCCCCCACCCCCGCCTCCCCAACCCCACATCTGCCTGCCCGCCTGCCCCGGGCACATCTGCGAGGTGAGTGGGCCCTGCCCAACACGCCCCCGCCGGTGTCTTTTCCTTTTCAAATATTAGTTCGCTAACTTGTTCACGTGTGGATTCTGGCTATGGACGGACTTCTTGAGGAGGTGGGAACCCAGTGTAACGCGTGGACGAAGCGGGCGGCGGAGGAGCAAGCCGGGTCGCACCGAGACCGAGGGAGCCGCAGGGAGCGCGCTGTTCCTTCACTGGAGGGAGGCTGCTTCGGATGCGCTGATGTCCGCAATGAAACTGTTTGTGCTACAAAACACCGACTATGCGCTCACGATCTTTAACAATGTGTTAATGCTTTCTGATAGAGCAGTTTGGGGATCTAAATTCAAGTTAGTACTTGTTTTCATGAAGAAAGTGCATTGCTGGCTATGCTTGCTAACCAGGATACTCATTTTCCATTCCCATTGTTATGCAAAGGTTTGTGTTTAAGCTGCTAGTGGTTTTCTGTCTTTCCTGGTCCGAATTAGTTGTTCTTGCAAACTAATCAGAGCATCTTGCATTAAAATTTTGTAACAAAGAAAGATAGAAAAAGGACTATAGTTATGAACCCTCGGTGTCTGAAATAGTGTAAACGTGAGCTTGGAGCTGTTGGGGAATAGGTGTTTGCCCAGTTCCTAGTTGATGGCTTTTTATGCAGTTTTGGGAGGTAGAGGGGCAGCTGGTGATTAACTTTTACATCCCATCAGCACCATCTTTATATCACCTTTTGCCTTTACTCTCCCAACACATGTTGTCTTTTAAAATTTGCCTGTGAGAGGAAATGGAGATGGAAAGGCAATCAGAGAATGAAATAATCTAAGAAAAGGGGCTGGTGGCCATCAAGACACCAAGTCCATACCTTTTGAGGACTTACAAGAACTTTAATATAATCTGTGGCCCAACATTTGAATTTTTTTTGTAATGTAAACTATGAAGCTGTATACCAGGCACGATTTAGCAATAGTGTATAGTTCCTGAAGCGATTCCAATATGCCACTAGGGTCAGATAATGCTGGTTTAAACTGTAGAAGAGAATCTCTATAGTTGTAAGAAATTAGAATGTTAAGACATACTAGAAAACAATAGGAAAGTTCAATACTTATGCTAAGACATTACATGCTACTGAATTATTAACATGAGGGTATTTTATAATTCTTTTTATTAAATAGGAACCAGTTACTCAAACAATTTAAATGCATTAGAGCAGGAGCACAATAGATCCCTAGTTGCTGAAGTGTAAATGCTTTCTTATCAAAACATGCACGAATATATCCTAGATGCAACACAGCAAAATCTGATGTATAGTAATCCTATTCAAGAATATATTATGAGTAGACTGAATATAAACCTCCAAACAACCTTTGAAATCATCTTCTCCAAACCACTCATTTCACACAGGAAAATGAAGCTTGAAGCAGTTGAATTTTCTAATGTTGCAAAGTTGCTTAGCATAATTGATTACTTCAGCCCAATGCACTTCCATTCCATAGTGTGACAGTAAAAGGTTAAAATGATTTAAGCAGTTTCTCAGTCCATTCTGGTTCTTCAGTACTTGACAAAAGGACAAAGCACAGTCATATGCCAGGGTGCAGCCTCTGATGTTTGTTGAGAGCAGAGCGATACCTAAAGGCTTTTCCACAATCATCACATCCAAAAGGCTTCTCTCCCGAATGAACTCTCTGATGCTGAATGAGGTAAGTGCTCTGGCTGAAAGTCTTCCTGCATTCAGGACAGTTGTATGGCTTCTCCCCAGTGTGAGTGTTCTGGTGCTCAGTCAGGTGGGTGCTCCGGCTGAAGGCTTTGTCACATTCATTACACTTATACGGCTTCTCTCCAGTGTGGATTCTTTCATGCTGCGTCAGATGGGAGCTCTGGCTAAAAGCCTTTTCACATTTATTACACTGGTAGGGCTTTTCTTCTGTGTGAGTTTTTTGATGCTGAGCAAGAGATGAACAATGTCGAAAGGCTTTGCCACACTCACCACACTCATAAGGCTTTGCTCCTGTGTGAATTCTCTTATGTTGTGTAAGGTGTATGTTCTGGTTGAAGGCTCTCCCACATTCATTACACTTGTATGGTCTTTCTCCAGTATGTATTTTCCTATGCTGAATAAGGGATGAGCCATAACTAAAGGTTTTCCCACATTCGTGACACTGATAGGGTTTCTCACCAGTATGAATTCTTTCGTGTTTAGCAAGAGATGAACTCCGAATAAAGGCTTTCCCACATTCCTTACATTCATAAGCTTTCTCTTGGGTATGAGTCTTCTGATGCTGATTAAGGTTTGAGAGGTAACTGAAAGCCTTCCCACATTCACTGCATTCAAAGGGCTTTTCTCTGGTGTGGATTCTGCGGTGCTGTGTAAGGGATGAGCAATAACTGAAGGCCTTCCCACATTCATTGCATTTGTAAGGTTTTTCTCCAGTATGAATTTTCAGATGTTGAGCCAGGGATGACCAGTAACTAAAGGACTTTCCACATTCAGCACAATCGTAAGGTTTCTCCCCAGTGTGCGTTTTCTGATGTTGAGTGAGGTTGGAGTGCTGACTGAAGGCTTTCCCACATTCATTGCATTCATACGGTTTTTCACCAGTGTGAATCATATGATGACGGATAAATGTTGAGGGCCCATTGAAGGCCTTCCCACATTCATTACATTTATAGGTTTTCTCTCCAGTATGAATTTTTTGATGTTGAGTAAGGTGAGTGCTCCTTGTGAAGGTTTTATCACATTCAGCGCATTTAAATGGTTTTTCTCCTGTATGAATTTTCTGATGTTCCATAAAGTGGCCTCTCTGGCTAAAGGCCTTTCCACATTCATTACAAGTATATGGTTTCTCACCAGTATGAATTCTATGATGCTGAACAAGATGGGTCCTCTGACTAAAGGCTTTCCCACATTCATCACATTTATAGGGTTTTTCTCCCGTATGAATTCTTTGATGTTGAGTAAGAGATGGACCCTCAATGAAGCCTTTCCCACATTGATCACATTTATATGGTTTATCTCCAGTATGAATTCTTTGATGGTTTATAAGGTTTTCGCTCCTGCTAAAGGCTTTCTCGCATTCATTGCACTTGTAAGGTTTTTCTCCAGTATGTGTTCTCTGATGGCGAATAAGCGCTGAACAATAACTAAAAGCTTTCCCACACTCATTGCATTTACAAGATTTCTCTTTTTTAACTGGTTTTAAATTCTGTTTGATGCTTGTTTTAGTAGCAGTCTCTTTTGGAGATACGTCCTGTTGTGGTACTAGGTTTGAACTAATATTGATGCTTTTTTCAAAGTCATGATTTACATGGTCTCTCTCCAAATGTGGTACTGTTTTCTCAGTTATTTTTATTTCCTTTATCAATGTCTGGTCATTTGCCTGCTGCCTCTCTAGACTTTCTTCAGATACCCATGCTTCTGTGGAGTTAGAACTCCAAGACTCATCACTTTTGTGTTTTTCTACCTTTGCCTCTGGAGATGGCTCTTCAGAAGTGTCTGGCTCTGGGACTGACATGTTAGTTTCTGGTCCTGTTACGCAGTCTGAAAGAAAACATAATGCCAGCATTCTCTGAATAGAGGGGTGAAAAACAAACAGTAAATAACTGCTGCTGTGGAAATGACCTAATGAAATTAAATTTAAAGCCCTCAGGAAATGCTGAGGATTTTCAAAAATAGCCCTATTATTTGAGGAGAAATTTAGAAGGAGCTAAGGAGAATGATAACTAAATAAAAGATAAAAATAGTAAGTGAATATCTAATTCAGTTTTTTTAAAATATATATTTATTGATTTCAGAGAGGAAGGAAGAGGGAGAGAGAGATAGAAACATCCATGATGAGAGATAAAGAGTGACAGAGAGATGACTACAAGTCCCCCACCAGGGACCAAGCCCACAACCCAGGCATGTGACCTTGACCGGAATCGAACCTGGAACCCTTCAGTTTGCAGTTCGACGCTCTATCCACTGAGCCAAGCCGGCTAGGAGTAATTCAGTTTTATATATCATCTCTAAGAACTCGTAAGGGAACTCCATTTAAGGAAATTGTTAATTTAAAGAGTGACAGAGAGATGACTAAGAGGAGACACAAATAGACTAAGAGGAGGTAGTCTAAACTGAGATTTCTCACCAATGAACAACACCACAGAAATCTAATGACTCTGATTTCAGGACAGAACAAACAAAAAAGACCTGGCTAAGACTGCATGGATTTTGACCTGGAACACTGAAGTAACAGTCATATCACTGCTAAAAATGGGAAAATTGTAAACAGTAGAGGAAATAATTTAAGGGAGAGGGGAGGACAACAGTTTGACTCTAGGCGTTCTGAGAATTAGGAACAGAAATGGAGACTATAGTAGTACTTGTGGGGGTGGAAGACACCAAAAGAAGCAGAATAACCAAGGTATTCAAATACAGGTTAGGAAATATCAACCCAAAAAATAAAGGAAAACAATAGCTGAAGCCATAGGAATGTATGTAAGAAAAGAACACAGGTGAGTGTGTAGGGTAATGGGATGAATAAAATATACTAATGAAAGATGGCAGATTATTAGCAAAGAAAACAACAGATCAAACAAAAAGTACATAATCAGGAAGTAAAGTTACACGACTGTACTTTCTACTCTGGGGTTAGGGTGTGTTTGTCAAGTCCCAAGAAAAGAAAGATGACAAGTAAATGAAGCAGGGTAGTCAATGTCAGCAGATTCAGTCAAGAAAAAAGACTGTTTACCCTGACCAGAGTGACTCAGTTGGTTGAACATTGTCTCATGCACCTAGAGGTCACCAGTTGATTCCAGTCAGGGCACATGCCCAAGTTGCAGGCTCAACCCCCATTAGTGGGAGTGTAGGAAGCAGCCGATGGATATTCTCACACCCATGTTTCTCTCTCTTCCTTCCTCTAATACCAATAAAAAGATGTTAAAAAGAGGCTGTGTTTAAAAAATCTGGTAACAGGAGGGTACAGCAGACTGACCCCTGAGCTGCCAGCCCAGCCGATGACCATCACTGTCATCCCTGCAAGCTCAAGCAGCGAGGCAGACCACCCCGGCACTCGTGCCACCTGTGAGAGCAGCAGGTTCACAACAGCAGCTTCCCCAGCAGGGACCAAACAATCAAAGCAACACAGGCTTTGGGAAACAGCCACCCACAGAAGTGATACTAAGAAAGACATATTTGTATAGCAGATGGCCATAAAGATGACCTCCCCGCCTAGAAGTACTTCACAATGAAGGACTGGAGACCACGGCATCTGATGCTATTAAAGGAGAAAAGGCCAAGGAAGTGGCTGATCTCCAGCCATGGTTGGAATTCCAGTTGAAGACAACAAAATGTGACCTATGCTATCCACACTGTCATGTCTTCTACATAAGTTACCAGAATACCAGGGGTGGGCAAGGAGTGAAGGACTGGAGAAAGTTCCAGAAGGCCAGACTGAACAGCACCATAGGGATTGCACAAAGCCATTTCCACTTCACCACATGGAGAGCCTATGGGCACTGAGTGATAATCGAGGGGGTTGACAACCAGCAGCAAAGGAACACCGTGGGCCAGTGAGAAAGACTACACATCAGCATACGGTCATGACTCTGCTGGAGCCGGGTCACAAGGCAGCCTAGAAAGGATGTCAAGAAGGAGGGTAAGAAAAATCATGCAGACAGGGCCCAGGACCAGGGCCCACCTCAGTGTAGGTACCAACACAACTTCAATGACCTGTACAGATGCCTGCAGAACTATAAATCAAGTTACAGACATGAAAGCAGCAAGTCACCAGCGAAGGGTAAGTCTACTCCAAATGCTGAAGAGGGCAGGGCCAGGGCAAGCTTGCCAAGACTGTTGTCACTGGCTCACTGCCAGCAACAAAAAGTGAACAAGAGACTGGAACTAAATACTTCAAGTGACGGTCTTCTGCCCACCGGAATTATCTACATTACCTGTGCAACATGGTTGTATTATTTTTTTACCTAAATATAATCTCGTTTTGGTAATGACTAAAGCATTAAAAAAAACACTAGGATTTTTTTCAATACCTTTTAAAGTATTTTTAAATTGTTTTATATGTGCTCAAGTTGGGATTTTTAAAGACTTTTTTTTTTAATTTATATTTTTTTATTGATTTCAGAGAAGAAGGGTGAGGGTGAGGAGGGAGAGATAGATAGAAACATCAATGATGAGAATCATTGATTGGCTGCCTCCTGCACGCCCCTTACTAGGGATCGAGCCTGCAACCCGGGCATGTGCCCTTGACCGGAATGGAACCTGGGACCCTTCAGTCCGCAGGCCGATGCTCTATCCACTGAGCCAAACCAGCTAGAGCTAAAGACTTTGTTTTTAATTCATAATAAAACTTGGAAGAAGGGGACGGGGTGGAAGTGGAGGAAGGTATAGGGAGCATAAATGATGAAAAAAAAATTTGTTTTTAAATACACACACCAAAGACAAAAAAACAACAACACAAAAGTTAATAAGCACAAAGTTAATAAGTCTCTTATTTAAAAATATATTAGTTTTCTAAATTGCATTCCATTAAACCATATTCTAATATAAAGGTTATAAAGCTGCAGTGTGAAAAAGGATTCATGACCGGGAGAGGGGAATGTTATATTCTATGCAACTCTGTTGGAAATTCATAATGCCCAGCTGCGTATTTTAAAACTATATGAGTGGTCCTCCAGTAATTAACTTGCTAAAATTTAAGCTAATAGCACTTTCCACATTTGAACATGGCATGCTTTTTTTTCCTCCATAAGACAGAACCTCTGGTGGGTGGGTGGGAAGAGATCAACCAAAGAACTTGTATGCATATATGCACAACCCATGGACACAGACAATAGTGTGGGGAAGGCCTGGGGTGGGGGACAGGTGAATGAGGGGAAAGAGGACATTTGTAATACTTTCAACAATAAAGATTAACAACAACAACAAAAAGAACCCCATTCCCACCTCATTCTCTCCGGAGTGTTCTCCCTTACCTAGAGTGACTAAGTTTGCACATTTTCCAGGATCTGGTCTTTGAAGAGGTCTCTCTGTGCAGTTTGGGAATTAATGCTTTACAAGAAAGTATAATTTCAAGGATAGTCTGGTAAAGTGACAGAATCAGAAGCTGATATTAAGAATCACACTGATACTAAGAAAGGTATGCAATCACTACTGCAGAGTGTGGATGGGAAGCAAGGAGGCAGATTGGATGGTAGCCAAATAGATTAACCATGTGAATGAAAGTACTTGGAAATTAAGGTTACCTACTTCTGTTTGAAGGTACTAATAATACAGCCAGTAACCCAAAAGGAAAGGGCTGAAAAGTGAAGTGATAATTATGAACTAAGGTTCCCAAAGGAGATGGGAAAAGATGGGATCCAGAACTAGTTAAGAGGTTACCTTTACATAAACTTTATAAAGGCAGGAAGAGTACCTTCTCTGAGGAGTATAAAAATAGAATATGCGTTGAGACAGTGTTTTGACAAAGCATAGGGGAGTCCAGGTGGCATCCCATTTCTCCACAAGAAGCAAGTACATCCACATTTCAGACATGAGATCCTCTTGCCAGGCTGGTGGTTTGGGTTAATGACATTCCTCTCCGGGACCCATTACTTACCTCCAGAGCCACCCACTGGAATGCCTGAGTCCACAATCCATGGCTCTGTCCCTTGCTCTAACTGGGAAATCACATCAGGTTTGGAAACTTGGAGTCCTGCTCATGAGGAAGAAAAAAAAGACAGGTACCTGTCTGCAGTGAGGGAAACATGCCAAGTCAGAATTCCTTTTCAGCACTTTGTCTCAAGAGGAAAGGACATGCAGGACTGACCCGATGGGAATGACTAGTATATCAAGCGTCAGGGTTACAAATTCCCTGACACGGTATAATTTGGGAACTGATCTGGGTTCAGAAAAATTACTAGTCTGTCCTACTCGCTAGGAGAGAGAAACCTGTTCCAAGCCTTTCAAAATTAGGAATCCTTGGTTCCTTAACTTAAAGGCAAAATTCACCTAAGTACAAGATAACCCCCTTCCTCCTTTATCCCCCAGATATAAACTCAGACATCATCCTTACCTATAGAGACCAGGTGTGTATAATTTTCCAAAGTCACATCCCTGAACAAATCTCTCTGTACAGGATCCAGCTGTTTCCATTCTTCCTGAGTAAAGTCCACCACCACATCCTTGAAGGTCACTGATTCCTGAAATACCAAACACATTTCTGCTGGACCACAAAGCATTTACCTAAGAAAGGGGTAAAGTTAGCAATACTGACAGATAAGGCAAGCTGTGGGCTATCTGAAAAATGATTCTGGTATTTCCTCCTTTGTAAAATGAATATGAAAACATAAACCAAAAGGTTGGGGGTTCTATTCCTGGTCAGGACACATAATCACGTTGCAGATTCCATCCCTGGTTGGGGCATGTACGGAAGGCAACCAATTGATGTTTCTCTCATATAGATGTTCCTCTTTTTCTCCCTAAAATCAATAAAATATATCCTCTGGTGAGGGTAGGAAAAAACAACAATTAATGGTTCACAAATGGTCTATAGAATAAAGCTTTCAACTTCTTATCTAGACATGACCTTTCATATTCCAACCTTATTCAACCATTTGTTTACTATTTTCCAAAATAAATCATCTTCTCCAACTTTTTATGAATCCTATATAACACCAGCTAATTCTTATCTGTTAACTTTTGTTCATAATCTTTATCCATACTCAGAATATACCTCAACTCTCTGACCTTATTTGTCCACCTACATCTTATTCATTCTCTATTTTCCACGGCATTAATCTCACCTTTTAAATATTTACTTGCCACACTGAAGCATGGCAAACTACTAATAAACAAGAGGTAAGTGGTAAATGCATTAGTTTAAGCTGGAGAGGCAGAACTAGGAAGTACATCCGATGGGAGCCCAGAATGAAACACAACATTGGTTTTTGGATAAATATACCCCACAGCAAAAGAATATACGATCCCACTCTAAGGGCTGAAATGGTATTTCAGGAAATCCCAACTTACCTGAAAACTGGCTGATGGGAGTATAGTATGCCCCCCTTGGAGAAGGGCAGATACTGGAGAGGGCAGACCTAGGCAAGGAAGAAGAAACCCGTGAATCCTGTCCAACATAGCTGCTCCAGCAATCTGTCAAGTCCACTTGTTTTTCTATTTGAAAACAACAGGAATTGTGCCATTTCCTTTAATTCACAGAATCCAAAGAAGAATCAAGACAATTGCTGACGAGGCCCCTGATACTCTCATTGGTAGCTTGAGAAGGTAAATCATTACTTTAAGATTCACAATTTTGTCTCTAGATACTTACAGCCATATGGATCACACACTCAATCTATGTTCCTATTAAGTGAGGCAAAATATTTCTGGGCTTCCTCTGTTACATAAAAAAATATGACTACTTTCCAAAAGTCTTCACAGGCCTTTTGAAACTTTGCTATTAATGCAAATCAAATGTCACAGGGGTGTATACTAACTTATACTACTTACAAGAATGTCTAAAATCAAATGGACATGGTCAATACAACTGCTGGCATCAGGGCAGGAACTCGGGGCAGCTTTGTCCCAGATGGCAGTGCTCGCAGGGGTCATTGTTCCATGCTGGGGCCTCCCCCATTGCCGAGCTGACTGGCAGCCATGGCTGAGTTCCCATCAGCATGGTGCACACTGTTCACTCTACCCTGGTGATTCCCTGAGAGCCCGCCCCATCCAATTTGCAGCCCCACCCAAGCTGTTTGCAGTGGCTTTTCCATATGAATGGTCTGTCCTGGCTCAGGCTTCAGACTTTTAAAAAATCTCTTAAACAAGCAGCAGCTGGCATGAGCATGCCCCAAATCTATCAATAAGAGGCCTAAGACCCGGCACAAGGACCATCCCGCCTTCCTTCACAGCTGGGCCTCGCATGGGCACTTCCAAGCCCAACACAAATAACAGCCACCTGGTGATCTCTCTGTAGCTCCTGCTGGGTGGCCCCAGGCAGTGACTGACTGTGCACCTCCAGGGAGGCCCCAGAGCCAGGGGACAGCTTCAGACCATAGCAGATTACAACTCTACATGTCCACAAGCGACACACTCAAGGGGCAGACTCGGTGAGCACCAAAGCCCCACTGAAGCAAATCCTACTCCATAGGGGTGTTTTCTGCACAGCAGCTCTCCCACTGTAGTCACAGCTGGTCCTCACAGCCAATTGGCCTGGAGGAATTCCTCCCGACGTCAACAGCAATCAAGGTTCAACTACAAGACTGTGCACACAGCCCACACAGGGATGCACCTAGAGTGCCCAGCTCAGGTGACTGGGGAAGCTGAACTACTGGGCCTTACCAGACACCTACTACCAAGGCCACTCTACCAATTCCAGGAGACATAGCAGCTCTATGTAGGGGGCATGCGGGAAGCAGCTGATCAATGATTCTCATCATTGATGTTTCTCTCTCTCCCTCTCTCTTCCTCTCTGAAATTATATATATAAAAGAATTGAGACAAATATTAAGGTATAGCTCAACCTACATAAATAATATAAATAATGTTAAGACTTCTAATGATATTAAAGAAATGCAAGAAAATGACTGTATAATAATAGTTAGGTTAAACCAAACTGACTGCATAGCCATACCTAAAGAATGTAAAGACAGTGACAATGCAGAGGAAAGTCTACAGGGACATGTCACAGAGCTCTTTTCTTACCCTGATCTGTTTGGTGACATGTAGGAAGAAATAGAAGGGATATTCAATAAATCTGCTAGTTACATAAAGTTGGAAAAGAGAGTTAAAACAATGAATAACTAAATTAAGATTATTAATTATTCTGACAAGCTGGAGCTCTTGGCCAAAATATTAAATAATCACAAATGTGAACTCTGGCATTAGGGATAAAAAAAACAATTCTATTACACAAAGATGGCCTGAATCTAGTTCACTGCAAGTTATGTAAAAATGATCTAGGGTTTACAGCATAATATCGCTAATTTTTAAAATCCAAATACAATCTGATACTAAACCACAGAAGTATAACCCAAATTGAAAGCACATTCACTGAACTGTTTCATTTTTAAGAAGCACGCTGTCATTGCCGTAGAGTTTCAGAGGTCTCACTATATCACATGAACAAGCATCAAAGGAACAGAGGCTATTCTGCTTAGAAACGAATTTGTGAATAGGATTGTAATAGCTGATTTGACGCACCTGAAGGACAGCGGTGTGAGAGTGAAAACAGTTTTGCTTTGGGGACTCCAAGAACTAAGATCAATGCAGAAGTTAAGGAACAGGCACTTCTGTCTAAATAAGGGATTAAAAAGAGAGAGGAGGGGAAAGTCTGCACACAAAATGGAGAGTTTAATGCCACACTCGTACAGGATCGGCCCCGGATGGCCCTCTCCCAACGATATTTTAAAAAACTATTTCTTGCATTGAAAGAATGATTGCCAAGACTCTTTTTCTGACTTCAAGATTACCTGATCTAGCCCTAACTGGTTTGGCTCAGTGGATAGAGCCTCAGCCTGAGGACTCAAGGGTCCCAGGTTCGATTCCGGTCAAGGGCATGTACTTTGGTCGCTGTGCAGGAGGCAGCTGATCGATGTTTCTCTCTCATCGATGTTTCTAACTCTCTATTCCCTCTCCCTTCCTCTCTGTAAAAAATCAATAAAATATATACTTAAAAAAAGATTACCTGATCTATAATAATAAAAGCGTAATATGCTAATTAGACCTGATGTCCTTCCGAAGGACTTTCTGGACAAAGCGGGGGCTGCGAGGGAAGCCTGGGTCTCTGGTGCCTGCCAGCTTCCGGAGGGAAGCCGGTGCCGGCAGCCGGGGGAAGGAAGGCCTACTCTTGCACAAATTTCGTGCATCGGGCCTCTAGTATTTAATAAATATAAGTCATGTGAGGATCACAGACATCTGCATCATTCCTCCTGCCGTTCCCCAATCCCCAGGCCGGGGAGAGTTAACTCCCTCCAAGTCTCTCTGCAATGTAAATGAGTCTCTTTGCTTGATTCTTAAATAGATTTCCTCCTTCCGCCGCTTCCAGCTGACAAGTACTAGTATGTGATCTTCAAGTGATGACTGTTCTTTTGCCTCCATCATCACACCCCCCACCTCCCACCCCCACAACCTCCGTCGTCCCCACTACCTTCCATCTCAGGAGCTCATCCCGTTCCTCTGGAACCCGCTCGCCAGGGTTTCCCAAGCAGCGTCCCTCCAGTGCGTCCTCAGTCTGGGGCTCAGGGATCCAGACAGAACTCTGCACCTGCACCCGCGCTGAGGATGGCCTAGGAGACACGGGGCGGGTCAGCAGCAGGCGTTACAACCAACCCTCTGAGTTCTGCGTGGTGCCAGGAGGTCCTTGGAGAGAGCCGTGCCGGCAGTGGCACTCCCGCTGAACAAAGCAGGGAGCAAGGGACGCAGGTTCAGCCCAGGACCAGGAAAACCCTCGGTGCCCCCCCCACCCCCGCGCCCCCGAGAATCTGGCCGGAGGCGCCCACAGGACTTCCCCTTACCTTCCTCCCCTGCGGGCTGGGACTCGGAACGCACACCTGTTGCGGGGGCAGAGAGCTGGAAGGTGGCCTAGTGGGGCGGGGCCAGCTCCGTCCTTCCCCCGGAGCGGAACAAAAGAACAAAGCCGTCCGCGGGATCCGGGCGGAACCGCCCGCGCTGAAGCTGAAGGCGGCGTGGGGCGCCCCCTTCCAGGACTCCCCAGCTCCCTCCGCAGAGGCCTTTCCAAGCTGGGCGAGGAGGGTGACGTCACGCGACCGGAGAGCTGACGGTTGCCATGGTGATATGTAGGCTTCCCTCCAAAGCGATCCACAAGCTCCGATAGCTGGTCGGAAGCGCCGGGAGGATTCCCAAACCTAGAGCCGCTAAACTGGCCCAGCGCCTATCTCCATCCCGGTCTACAGTGGCTTCAACGGCCACTTCCGGTCGTCTGGAGAGACCCCGCCCCCGTCCACGGTTGCGTTAAAGCGCTGGTGGACACACAGGACTACGATTTCCAGAATGCTCCACGCGCTGGCGCAGGACTACGATCCCCAGGATGCTCCGCGCGCTGACCCATTTCCCAGTGGCCTCGGTCACCGGGTGAGACCCCGTCGCGCCGGCCGCCTTATCGTTTGCCCTGAACCGCTCCGGTGGAGGGGTGCACTGGAGCGCGGACTCGAGTTTGTGGCTCGGACAGATCATAAGAAATACACATTTTCACGCATGTAATTTTAAAAAGCAAACATTTCGCTATGCATAAAGTACTTTTATGACCTGTCCCGCACTCTATTCAGTGTTCTATGCCTTCTAAAAAAAATTCTGGTCCTGACCCACTGTATTGCTTTTATGACTCCCAAATGTGTCGCAACCCATAATTTTTAAAATGCTGAAAGAATCGGGAGGTGGCGTCACCATGTTTTGCCCGACTGCAGTGCAGTGGGACGTCGGTAGGTTTTTATATTTTTAAATACGTGGCCTACGCATTTTACTGCGCTTGTCTGCGTCCACAGCACTTGGACAGGGGCTAAAATCAAGTGACTCAACCTGTTGGTTTACAGAACTTAACTCGGAAATCCTAATAGTAAATGGACACAAAGTTGCCGTCAAGGAAGGAAACAATATCTAGAAGTCTCTCAAGAGCAGATTTCCGGGCGGCGGGGGTCAGTAGGAACTAGAAAATTTAAAGAAACAATTTGGTATTCTCAGTAGATTGCAAGAAAACATGGCATAAATGAAACTCGAAAGAAAACTGTGAGAGAACACTTGAAATGAAGACACGAAGTGAAAAGGAATGCAAACATATAGCACACATTTAAAATGCAGCAACAATTAAAGTTGTTCTGCAGAAGAACTGGCGCTGTGGCAACGTGAATCAGTTGCGTGTAGGATATTCTTTTAAAGCTCCTCCATGACTGGAAGAAAAAGATGGATGATAAAGGACAGGAAGGAGCGCCAGGTGTGGACAGTCCAGGTGTGGACAGTCGGCCGCCAGGAAGGGGCCAGTGAAGTCAGCTATCATTTAACCCTGTGTGTGCCAGGCAGCGTCTTAGTGCACCCCATCTGTTTATTTAATTCTTGGAACAACCTAATGAAGTTATTTCTGTATTATTGTTTCTACTTTACAACGAAGGAAACCGAGGTACAGATAAGTTGAATAACCTGCCCAAGTTCGAACAGCCAGTAAATGGGGAAGCTCGGACCTCAATTTAGTAATCTGGTCCCAAACTCTCACTTTCAGTCTCTAACACTAGACTCCCTAGTCAAGAGATTAGCAATTTTCTGAGTTTAAGAAACATCAATCAACCAATGAATGAATTCATAAATAAGTGGAACAAATCGATGTTTCTCTTTTTAAAATTAATAAATAAAGAAGAAAAAATACATCTCTTATTCCTTGCTGGCGGGCATGCAAAGTGGTATAGCTACTTTGGAAGACAGTTTGGTAATTCCTTACAAAACTAAACAAAAAAGGATGGAAATTTACAGAATGTGTATAGATTAATAATTTAAGATCTAACCCTTAGTTATTTGTACAATGAGTAAGATTTTAGTAATAACTTGTTATTTTTAACTTAAAAATACATAGTGAATATCTTATATAATATCCTATATAATAAAAGGTAATATGCAAATCGACCTAATGGAAGAAGGACCAGTTGCTATGATGTGCACTGACCACCAGGGGGCAGATGCTGAACACAGGAGCTGCCCTCTGGTGGTCACTGTGCTCCCATAAGGGGAGCCCCACTCAGCCAGAAGCCGGCTCAAGGCTGGCAAGTGCAGCAGCAATGGTGGGAGCAGGCCTAAGCCGTCAGTCAGACATCCCCTGAGGGCTCCTGGATTGAGAAAGGGCACAGGCTGGGCTGAGGGACCGCCCTCCCATCCCCCCCCCCCCGAATGTGATGCACCGGGCCTCTGGTTCATGTATAATGTTCCTTTCAGTGACAGCAAAAGTATTACATCTTACTGATGGATTTTTTAAAAAGGAAAATATTTACTGAAGTTTAACAGATACACAAAGAAACGCATATGAAGATGAATGACAATATATTTACACAAAGCAAACACACCCTTGTACCTAGCACCCAGTGTGCGAACCAAAATTGGTACCAGAATCCCAGGAGCTCTCCCAAGGGTAGTGGGGCCTCTCGGTCTGTACCTGACAAGGTAATAATCCTTCTGATTTCTAATGCCATAGGTTCGTTTCACCTGTTCTCAAGCTTCCAACAAATGGGATGCACTATAGTGTGTCTTCTTCTGTGTCTGGCTTTATCAGTTTTTGAGATTTCATCCATATGGAGTCTGTACTTACAGTTTCTTCACTCTTTGTGGTGTGTATTCCACTGTATAAAAAAACCCACTATTTTTTCTACTGTAGACGGACATTTGGTTTGTTTCCAGTTTAGGGCTAAAATAATAACTAATTTTTGTTTCCTGCAACTCAAGCCTTACTCTCTTCCGTTACCAAAACCTAGTCTGCCATGTTTTCCCCCATCCAGTAAAGCAGGGTTGCAGCTACGTCCAGTCCTGTTCATTGTTACCCTAAAGCAAACAACCAGTTAATAATTTTAGTTCCAACAATCACGGATTGCTTTCTGTTTTGCAGGTGTTATTAAATACGAAAGTTTGCTTATTTATCTATCTATTTATTTATTTATTTTGGTATCTAACTTCAAGCAAAGCTAGGGTTCCAAAAGACTTGGGCGAAGGGGATCATTTATGTTTGACAAAAAATGTGTGCACCAAAAAAACCAAAACAAAAAACTGATATGTATAAATGATGGACAACAATCCTTTCACCTAAAGGTTTGCGTTCATCTTACAAAGCCTGTTTGTATGTGGGTTACAGATCGACTAAAGCAAATGGTTACTCTTGTTTGTGTTCTTTGTTGTCTATAATCTGAAGAAGGCTCTCCAGAGGTTTGTAGTCGTGGCCGAGTGGTTAAGGCGATGGACTAGAAATCCATTGGGGTCTCCCCGCGCAGGTTCGAATCCTGCCGACTACGCGGTCCTTTTCCCCAGGCAGGCGACTGCCCCCAGCACCTGTTTTGTATTTACACTTGCCAGCAATCATGCCCCTTAGGATCAAGTGCTATATTCCACCTTTCTTTAACGTGGAACTTGCCAGCGACAGGCCACTGATGGGTGCTGGGCTCTGAGCTGCAGGGGGCTGGGCCAGAGCAACACTCCAGTGCCATCTGAAGGGATCCCAACTAGAGCTACCTTAAGGCTCCGAGGAGGACCAGGAGATGCCCTGACCTGTTTGACTCAGTTAATAGAGCATCAGCCTGTGGACTGAAGGGTCCCACGTTCAATCCTGGTCAAGGGCACATGTCCAGGTTGTGGGCTCTATCCCCTGTGGGGTGCATGCAGGAGGCAGCTGACCAGTGATTCTCTCTCATCATTGATGTTTCTACCTCTTTCTCCCTTCCTCTCTGAAATATTTTTTAAAAAGTAAAAGGCAGGAGACTTCGCAGACTCCTTGGGCGTTAGAATATGGGTGTCTGGCACCTGCCTCTCATTGGCACTTGCACAAAGAGCTACTGGGGCAAAATGCCAAGAAGGTCAAAAGGCCCATGTAGGTGTTCAAGTCCTCCATCCGCCTGGAGGCCACACCCTGGAATGACGTACAAGAATAGTTTCTGGCAGCACTGTTTATCATGGCTCACCTGGATGAGTTTATTTGACAAGTCGTTGCCCTGTAAGCAAGGTGAAGTCCTACTGGGTGAGGTTGGTCTATTAATCTAATGACCGTGTCCTTAAAAGGAGAGGGAGACTCAGAGACACGGACAAAGGACACTGAAAGGGAGGCCTCTCCGAACGTGAGGTCAGAGGCCGTCAGACTGGAAGGAACCAGGGATGTAAAATTCTAGCTGTTTTGCAGGTGTGCTCAGTCCGTGCAGCGGAAACATGCTGAGCCCATAGCCCAGAGGCCGATGGGTCGAAACTGTCCCCTGCTGGGTTTTTCTCCCCAGGCTTTCCCAAGACCCGCAGAGACCCAGTCAAGGGAAGGAGACAGGGTGACCTCGTTCTGGGGGCTCCAACTGTGTTCAAAGTTCACAGAATAAAGGAAGATGCTCCCCGTCTCAACTGCCTGTTTGCTCACTGCTTGATGAATCAGAGAAACATGACCGGGATGACCATGGCCGTGGTCGGGCATATTCCTCCGCTGCTGGGCGGTCTGGTCCTTCAAACGAACAGAGTCCGGGTCCACTGTGAAGGGGGGGGGGTCCGAGAAGAACCTGGAATAAAGGGCATCTCTGTGCGGGTGGAGGCAGACAGTGGGTTGATGTGATTTCACCTTGTCCTGGAGCAAGGACAACGGAGGAGAAAGTGTGCGACTGGGAGATGCTGGAAGAGGAGCAGAGAGAGGAGGGAGAGGATGGGAGAGGAGGAAGGCGACAGGGACGCGTCAGCAAATATTACCCAAAAAATCTTAGGGACGGAAAGAGTGAAGAAAAAGGCTGGTTTAATGCTTTAGAATAGACACATAAAATAGAGATTGTTTACAAAGATGAAATTTTATGAGGGAGAAAAACAAAATGTCTAAGCCCTTGGGTAAACTGATCCAGTTAATAACGGAAGAAGGCATGCAGCTGCTCTCAGCAATGGGGAGGAGAATGACGTGACTAGCAGACTTCAAACCTGGAAAAGAGGAGGCGGAATGGCAAGCTGCCACAGCAGAGAGAGGCAGAATCCTCCCGGGAACTCCTGGGAAGACACCCACCAGGGTTAGTATTCCCTTAACACATTAGCCCACATTGTGAGTCATACAGTGGGGTTTGGGGGCTGAACTCTGTGCCAGAATAAGTCAGAACCTCACCTCATTTTTGGTCCCTCCCCCACCGTCCTGGACCCCAGGAAGAGCCAGCCCAGCAGGACTGCATGGACTCTTTTTGGGTGAGAAGCCGATAAAGGGCCTTCCCCGCCTTCCTGAATTGTGTGGTGGTTTGCTTATGGACACCCAGCTCGGAGTCACACCTTGGGGACCTCAGCTCTGAGTCTCGGTTTTCACTGTAGATGGTCCACGATTTCCTGGAACTTCTTTTTCTACGTGCTTGTCGCAGGGGCCGACTTCTTGGAGAGCAAACACGGCATTCCTCAGGAGGGCTGCCTGCAGCTCAGGGTTTTGGCTGCAGGAATCACGAAGGCATCACCAAAGCCCAGGCTCCCTTGGGGAAAGGAGACACCATTAGGCCGGTGGTCTAACTCCTTTTTAAAAAGCAATGAGTCTTTCACTAACATCACGAAGAAGCAGATTGGTGAGTTTTCCTTTCAGGGAGACACAGCTGGTTCTCATATACGTAACGCATTGAGATGTTTTCTCTTCCATCGACAGCAGGATTCACACCTGTGTGGGGAGAACCTAGTGGGCTCTAGTCCGTAGTTTTAACCACTCGGCCACAACGACACATAAGCTCTCTGGCTCATAAGCCCACGAAGCCACACCGAGCTTCATCTCTCTTCAAAAGAGGTCAGATGTTCTACCAGAAAGTGCATCTGCTGTCAGTGTTTCTTACTCGGACGTCATGATGCGTTTCTTCCTTATAAAGTACATTTTCTTACCCCAGAGTGGAATTCTGCTCCTGCATCCTCACAGATGCAGGTGTGCTGACACTTCACAAAGTCACAGGCGATGTCAGGATCGAAACTGAATTTGGTCATTTAGGTGGTGTTTTCCTTGGAGGAAAAAAGGAAAAATGGCAGACAGGTTCCACCGAGATTTGAACTCGGATCGCTGGATTCAGAGTCCAGAGTGCTAACCATTACACCATGGAACCTTGCATGCACCTCCTTTTCCCATAATTGTCTATGATGAGTTAAGTAATTCTACTGACAGCATTATCTATTAAAGTTCTTTGTCTACATCCACTCACGGCGCTCTTCAAAGAAAATGATGACATTTTATTTATCTTATGTTTTTGCTGAGTACCCGAACAATGAAGTCTACCCTCCCCCGATAAATAACTGGGGAACGTGGTGGTCCTAGTCCTTGCTTTCTTCAGTAAGAAAGAGTGAGTGCGCCTTTCTTAGCTCCAGCACCCCTGAGCGGTGAAGCCGGGGGTGCTATGCTGATTATATGATTTAATGCTTGAGAACTTGGTGAAATTCGTATTTTAGTTCCTAAATAGACAAGTAAACTATGAACTTAGAGATTTCACATCTCTTATCTGCAACTCTGCTCGATTTCAGCCCTGAGCTGTTTTTCTCCACCTACTGGTAGATTACGTGCTTATCAGGCCCGTCTCCTGTGAGAAAACAGCATTCATGGGCCGATTTCTGGCAAACCCACGCAGGAAAACTTGCAGAAGGAGTGTGTTTGAGAGAAAACGGGCGAATTGTGCTCGAAAAAGTCTGAGTTGTGTCACCTGCAGCGCTGGGGGAGGAGGTGACCGAGCCGCGGCACCTCAAGGTCATCCTGCTGACCTCGTCGGGAGGCCGGTGCCCCGGGCAAGCTCCCACCTGCCCCGGAGCCGTCCTCACGGCTGTTGCGCAGAGACCTGCCCCTGGACCCAGTTACAGAACAAGTTTCGGGGCAGGTTTTTCGGGGTCCAGGCGACCCAGCCCTGCAGAGTCCGCCCCCTTCGCCCAGGTCTCCGCTCCCGAGCGCACTCAGAACGTTCCGCAGCGCAGCTCTCAGCCCAAAGCCGTGCGTGGGAGTCTGTGCTGGTGGGTTCCGGGCGGGAGTGCAGGCATCTCTCCGGGCTGCGTAACGACTTTAACCCAGTGGGAGTGACCCTGCCACTCAGCGAGGCGGCGAAGGGCCCCCCCGGCTGAACAAACACCCTTCCGCGCCCTGCGCGGTGAGCCTCCGCCCTGGCCGCCCAGGCGCTCTGGGCGCTCGCCCACTGAGGCCGCAGGACTGACTCTCCTGCTCACCTGGAGGAGCAAACGCGCTAAAGAGACACACCCCTCCTTCCGGGTGTCTCGCCGATTAAAAGGCGAGCAGATAAACACAAGTACCTTGCAAAACGTCCACTCCATGCACAACCTCCCAATGCGCACCTTCTAGGGATGGGACCTTGCGCCAGACCCTGGGTTGTGCCCATCCAACACAACTGCTCAGTATGATCTCCAGCCCGAAGAAACGCCATCCTGCGCCCCAGGAGCGCAGAGCGAGAACAGCCAAAGGACCTAATTTTAAAGGGAGGGTAGAAGCAGCTCTTGCAAAACACAGAGATAAAACCTCCTCTTCGGTAAACAAGCTATCGCCTCAGGTGGGTGACAGCTGGCGTCCCTCTGGGTAGTCACTTCTTGGTCTACAAAATGTTTATAAACCCGTAAAGCAGGAGGAAGGAATCGGGAAGAGGAGAAACTAGAACGGAAACAAGCCTAAGGACTCGTAGGGAGGAATATACTTCAAAGTCCCTATTGTGGAAAGAAGTCATTAGAGAGCGCCTCCTTCGGACCGTTTGTTTAGCGAGTGGATAGAACCCCTGTGGAGGGTGAGGTGCTGGAGACACAGGCGCACTCCCTATCCCTGAGCACATTAGTGTCCACTGGGCAGGAAGTGCCTAAACACAGCCCTAAAACAAAACCCACCCGGGGATGTGGGGGAAAACGCTTGCTTCTGGCCGTCTAGCCACGCGGATAAGATGGAAAGCTAAGACACGAATCGAAATGGACATTTCTGATCTGCACGAGAAGCGATGGTGCTACTCTGCAGAAAGAGCTGGTCCGTGACCTTCTAGACAGAATGTACAATGTAGTGCAGCCTATGGGTCCGGGCTATAGAAAATGAAGTGGTTTGTTGGCGTGTGAACACACACACACACAAAACCACAAAGGCCCTGCGGTGGGGCTGCCCTCAATATGTGGGCGACCCCTGGCTGTGTGAGCTGCTGAGCCCAGTAGAGAAGCTGCTTGTACTAGTTGGAAAGAATGTGCCTGGGCCTCATGGCCATGGATCGGCATTTTAGGCATTTCTCAAAACAAGAAAACAAAGCTGGCAATTTCTTCCTTGTCCCTTTAATGGCCTGTGAAGGTATTGGGGTAGATTTCTAAGACCTGTGTGGGTGTACCACCCCCTGGCATATGGGATGGACACTTATGCACCCTCTCACCCAAGACAAACCCAGATGTAGCAAACGATTCCAGGGAATCGAAGAGTCTGCCGCAGCCAAAGAATCCCCCACATTTGGGTTTCTTCCTTCTATCATGTAGCCTAGTTGTAATGATAATAAGAAACAAAATCACTCAGGTAATCAGGCATAAAGCTGCTACAGACGCACGCTCTTTACATCCAGGCTGCTGATTCATTAACCTTAATATTGTCAATTAGGAGGCAAAGTCGCACCCATGCCTGAAGCTGAGGTTCCAGTCAAACCAGTTGTCCTCATCTCTCTCTTCTCCAAGTGGTTATATGATGTGGGCTCCTGACCATGCAGTTTGGAGAGACCCGAGTTAGACAGGTCTAGGCCAGGTCCAGTGGATTCAACCAGGTTCTATTTTAAGCCATTTTACATTCCCATCAATGTAAAAAAAATAATTAAAGCAACCACATGCAGTAAGAAAATTCAAGTAAATATGCCAGTAAACGTTATGTTAAACATAAAGTTCCTAGAAATAACCTAGATTGGAGCACTCCGTACTGTAAAGATCTCAGCTCTACCCCACATTGGTCTATAGCAGTGGTTCTCAACCTTGGCTGCACATTAGAATCACCTGGGAATCTTTTTAAACTCCTGATTTCTGGGCCTCATCCTCTGGAAATTCTGTTTTTTTGTTACTAATGTTGTGGTCCCACCCCATAACAAAGAAACAGAATTTCCAGAGGATGAGGCCCAGAAATCAGGAGTTTAAAAAGATTCCCAGGTGATTCTAATGTGCAGCCAAGGTTGAGAACCACTGCTATAGACCAATGTGGGGTAGAGCTGAGATCTTTACAGTACGGAGTGCTCCAATCTAGGTTATTTCTAGGAACTTTATGTTTAACATAACGTTTACTGGCATATTTACTTGAATTTTCTTACTGCATGTGGTTGCTTTAATTATTTTTTTTACATTGATGGGAATGTAAAATGGCTTAAAATAGAACCTGGTTGAATCCACTGGACCTGGCCTAGACCTGTCTAACTCGGGTCTCTCCAAACTGCATGGTCAGGAGCCCACATCATATAACCACTTGGAGAAGAGAGAGATGAGGACAACTGGTTTGACTGGAACCTCAGCTTCAGGCATGGGTGCGACTTTGCCTCCTAATTGACAATATTAAGGTTAATGAATCAGCAGCCTGGATGTAAAGAGCGTGCGTCTGTAGCAGCTTTATGCCTGATTACCTGAGTGATTTTGTTTCTTATTATCATTACAACTAGGCTACATGATAGAAGGAAGAAACCCAAATGTGGGGGATTCTTTGGCTGCGGCAGACTCTTCGATTCCCTGGAATCGTTTGCTACATCTGGGTTTGTCTTGGGTGAGAGAGTGCATAAGTGTCCATCCCATATGCCAGGGGGTGGTACACCCACACACGTCTTAGAAATCTACCCCAATACCTTCACAGGCCATTAAAGGGACAAGGAAGAAATTGCCAGCTTTGTTTTCTTGTTTTGAGAAATGCCTAAAATGCCGATCCATGGCCATGAGGCCCAGGCACATTCTTTCCAACTAGTACAAGCAGCTTCTCTACTGGGCTCAGCAGCTCACACAGCCAGGGGTCGCCCACATATTGAGGGCAGCCCCACCGCAGGGCCTTTGTGGTTTTAATAATAATAAATAAAATAAATAAATAAAATAAAATCCCCCTCTACGTTTTCTCCGGTCTCCTTCTGGAACTGCCAGTCATCAGAAGACATTGAATCTCCTGAACTATTATCACCTTTCTTTTCGCTTCTTTTTTCCACCTTTGATGTGTTTCGAGGCTGTTGGATAAGAGGGAGGAGACACAGGGAACTGTACTCTCTGTGGGGACTGTTCGGTGAGCAGCAGCTTAGCATAAAGTAGAGCTCCAGACGTAGTCGGCAGGATTCGAACCTGCGCGGGGAAACCCCAATGGATTTCTAGTCCATCGCCTTAACCACTCGGCCACGACTACAGGTGCATGAGCACAGGCGCGAGAAAGATGTTCTCAAATTATGACGGGGAATTCGATACGTGAGACGATAAGATTTCTGTGTTGACCAGTGTTAGCAAGTTGAGTAAATTCCTCAGGTGAATAAGGTGTGTGGTGGGAGGTCACACTCTCCGACATTAGGGCCACTAGGCTGAGCGCACAGGCGCGCACTGTACAGGTAACTTTGTTTCGAGCGAAGTTCAGGTCAGTTCATCCACCAGCGCCTGACCCCTCGCGGGTGAACTGGGCTCTGCTGGGTGCGGGACTCTCCGAAATGGAGCCGAATTCACTGAGCACCGAAGTGGAGTGAGGGTGGCCCTAGTTTCAGGCAGGGACGGGACCAACCCTTCTGCTAGGACTCGCAAGAGGCCAGGCCCTGGCTGAGTGGCACTGCGCTTTGTGGGCTCCAGGGAAGGAAGTGCTCCCTCGGATTCAAGCGTCCAAGGCGGAGGGAGGGAGAGATGACGCTGAAAACCGTGCCTGGACCCGCTACCTGCATCCCTGGCACCTGGGCTCACACCGAGTGTATTCCCCTGCAACCCTAGGCACCTGGGCTCACACCGAGTGTATTCCTGGATCCCCTACCTGCATCCCTGGCACCTGGGCTCACACCGAGTGTATTCACCTGCATCCCTGGCACCTGGGCTCACACCGAGTGTATTCCCCTGCAACCCTAGGCACCTGGGCTCACACCGAGTGTATTCCTGGATCCCCTACCTGCATCCCTGGCACCTGGGCTCACACCGAGTGTATTCCCCTGCAACCCTAGGCACCTGGGCTCACACCGAGTGTATTCCTGGATCCCCTACCTGCATCCCTGGCACCTGGGCTCACACCGAGTGTATTCCCCTGCAACCCTAGGCACCTGGGCTCACACCGAGTGTATTCCTGGATCCCCTACCTGCATCCCTGGCACCTGGGCTCACACCGAGTGTATTCACCTGCATCCCTAGGCACCTGGGCTCACACCGAGTGTATTCCTGGATCCCCTACCTGCATCCCTGGCACCTGGGCTCACACCGAGTGTATTCATCTGATTGTGTCTGGGGAAAAGCTTTGCAAATGCCAACACGATTTCACTTTCCAGACGTGCTAAGAAGAAACTTGAAGGTATTGCCGGTCCGTGAGTTTCATTTCCTGTGAGACCCTAGCTGCTTTCTAAAAAAATAGATTGCCTGGTTTAATTTTGGGCTCATTTTCTCCAAATTTAACCACAGAGCACAATCCTCACTCCCCTTTTTACGTTTGTAACTCACAGGTTCTTTCCTCAGAATTCCCAGATGGTGAACAGAAATAATTCAGAACAATATGGTTAGATGTGTTGGGCAGACCTCAGTCATGAGAGCTCCTAAAACATGTTTTTTTTTTAAAGTTGCAACTTTTTGTTATGAATATAAAAGACCATAAAATAGTTATTTACCAAAGTATGCATGCAAAGTAAATTTTAAGGTCTAATTAAATGTCAGCAGATGAGAGGGGTAGAGAAGCCTCATGGATTCTGCAAACCTCTAACTAGCATCAACTATTCAAGAACAAACCCAAGGCTCATGATTGTGAAAGGCGTTGGAAAAGACAGTTGCCCGAGTCAAGGAAAAGTTGCTGAGGAAAAGTTCAACATCAAAGTCCTTGAGTTTACATTTAGAGAATTAATTTCTCTTGTGCCAAGTAAAATAAATGTTTCTCTTTTATTAGAAAAACTTGGGTGATGACGACTCACACTGGGTGAAGGGCAAAGTGGAGAAAACAAACTGTGTTTTTGCAGACAGTCGGTTCAGAGCTCGTGTTTTGTCCTGCAAGTTTCAGGATTATTTTCTTTTCTGGGTGCGACGTGGACTTGAGAGGTCGAGGCCGGAGACGTCCCGTTCAAGCACTGTCGTTCCACTCTGGGATGAGAGGTTTGCCGCCCTGGGGTGAGGGGTGTAGGGTGAGGGGTGTGGGGTGCGGGGTGAGGGGGGCTTCCTGTACGCGTTATTACGCTCTGCGGTGAGAGGGTTTCCCCGCGCGCATTATTACGCTCTGGGATGTGAGGGTTTCCGGCTGAGCCTAGGAATTTATAGTGAGACGGACTCTCGTTGACTTTTCCGGCCAGATAATTCTTGGTTGCAAAGGTTGTCTGTCCTGTGCATTGTAGACCTTTTAGCAGCACCTCCTCGTCTTCCCACCGGATGCCAGTACTGGCCTAAGGTCAAATACGGGTGGTAATGGGAGGAGGGTAAGGTTTGCTGAGTATCTTACCAGGCCAAAACACCCTCCGGATTTGAATCAATCAGATAAATTGCGGTGAATAGAGCAAGAACAAAACATCTTGTCAGAAATGGTATTCGAACCAGAGGACCGGTTAATTGGATTACTAGGGAAAATACCACGAGTGTTGCAAGGGGAATCTCGAAGAGCAAAACGTCCACGTGTCAGAAGTGGGATTCGAACCCACGCCTCCATGCGGAGACCAGAACCCCCAGGGCAGGGAAGCAGAGCTTGAGTCTGGCGCCTTAGACCACTCGGCCATCCTGACACATGGGTATGAGGGTCTCAAAATGTGAAACTATAGACTCGGACAGTCAACGGTCAACGCCCAGCTGCATCCTAGAAGAGGGTGGGGAATTATTTCTGGAATTTGTCCGACGTGGATGGAACTCTGAACTCACCGAGAAACGGGAAGACAGGAGAGTAGGCCTGTCGGTAAAGACCTGGATAATGTCAACAGTCCCAAGACGGAGTGTTGGGCCCAGAGGGGAGGGCTCCTCGCCTCCCCTCCCACAGCACCCCCGGCCCAGGCCCCTTGGCCCGACCCCACCTGTGACCCGGACTCCAGGGTCACTGTGGTCTTTGTAACCCAATCCTGGTCCGGCAGGTCCAGCTCGATGCTGCTCCAGGATCAGGGGAGACTCTCAGTGAATAACTGGGCGACCCCCTGGTCTGGACGAGCGGGTCCTATCCCTTGTTCTCGACCCACCTAGACTGTGAGGTCCGACAGCCAAGGGCCCTTCAGAGGATTTCCTGCCCAGCCCGAGAGTCTTCCAGTGGACTCGCCAGAAACCATGGCGCTTCCCCCAGATTCCTGACCAACAAGCCTGCGAGAGAGAATAAGTGAGGCTGGGTCTCCGAACCCCGTCTCTGCACGTTGTGGTTGCTGCTTTTTAGAGCTCCGACTTCAAACGGCCCCTTTACCTGGTGAATCGCGGCCGTTTTCTGGTGTCTTTGCCAGGGCTCCCGAGAGCAAGCTCCTCTGTCTGGACTCGACCAGGCGGGTGGAGAGGGAAGCGGGCCTGGTCCTCAGGCCCGACCCACCTCCCTCCTCACTTCCCTCCCCCACCCCCAGCCCCGCTCCCGCCACTGCCCTGATCCTAGCCAAACCCTCACGACTGAGGGGGATGGTGAGACTCTCAGCGCAGGAATTTTTTGTCCACAGCCCAGAAAATTGGAAAGGGGCTGGAGGTAGAATGTCACATTTTCTACAAAGTACCAAAAACCTGAAGAATTGCACAAATGATCTACTTTAAGGAGTGAGAGGGGGCGGTAGCCGAGGCTTCATAGCTCAGGGGTTAGAGCACTGGTCTCGTAAACCAGGGGTCGTGAGTTCGAATCTCACTGGAGCCTGTGGGCCTTAGTTTTTGTGGGCAGTGTTTCCTTGAAATGAATTCTCTAACAAAAGTAGGAAATTATAAAAAAATAAACAAAAAGAAAAAAAAAGTAGGAAATTCTAAAGCTGACATTCTTCAAGACCATGTCACAAAGCTGCGGTGTCATCTGAACCCAATGATACCTGACAACCCAGCACATGCACATTGTACAGCACCTTGTTTGAAATTTGACTGTAAATCGACACTCAAGATACTCACAGGTGACTCACTTCAAACTCAGCCAGAGCAGCGTCCTACTGCTGGCAATGTAGGGCTCTGGGCATTTCCCGGAGTCTTCAGGGTTCTTTATGCTTCACGACCTCACCCACCTGCTCTCTGCTCCAAATACACCCCCGTCCTTCTGGCGAAGTCCTACTGGTCATTCGGAAGTCAGCTCGTGTTTCACTTCACCCCCAGTCTAGGTAAGAACACCATTTGCTCACCCATATGTTTTAGCCGATATTGCATGATAACTAATAAAGAATCGATGCACTTTTTTTCTTACTAAAATGACACTTCATAGTAGGAACCAAACTTTTTTTATGACTGAATCACCACAAGCCAGTCGGAAGTCAAATATATGTGATGAATATGTTTTTTTGAAAAATGAGTGAATGCTCCTGTCAGCACAGAACCGGCTCAGACTGGCCCTATCCTGTTTCTGACAAAACACTGAGTATTTTTCAGAGACAGAACCAAACTGCAAGCCATGCAGCCAAAGGGGTGCAGAGCAGAAAATAGTGCAAATTAAGCCCCTGTGTGACCAGAACCTGACCGCAGGAGGCGAGGGTGCGCTGTCCAGGAAGGCCTGGTGCTGAAACCCATGACATCTCGCGAGGAGCCCTGGAGCGGAAAGGCCGGTATCAGCTTGTCTCCTTGACAGTCGATTTCAAAATAAAGCTGTCTTTTCAGAGCCAGGCGCCATAGGCCGGCTGTTGTGCCCATCGGGCAGTGGACCTTGCTCGGTCACGCACATTTCCAGGCCTGCCTGCGCTCCACGGCAAGATGAGGCATCAGGAAGCTATTTAATCCGGGGTCATAAGAAAGCAACCTGGGAAACTAGAGCCGAATCTGTAATGTTTACTGTGTTACTGTCTGTAGTAGTTGCAGTGCATCCACTGACGGTCAGGAGCGTGATTTTAACTCGTATTGATAAAAAGCTGCTAATTCCAGGGTCTTGTGTTCAGTGATGTTAAAAAAAAAGCAACACAGGATTTCCAGTTCCTCAGGTAAGGAGCTTGGAAATAGCCTGTCCATCCCGAACAATAATCAAAAAGCTGAACAGACTGAAAACATAATCAACTGTTGAAGCCATAAGAGAGGGGAGTCACAGGGAAGCCCCGGTCCGCAGCCTGGAGACAGGGGGAGCACGGGTAGTCCTGGGCTTGCCCAAGCCGAGACGCCAGGCTCAGTTAGTCCCTTCGCTGTACGGTTCTGCTCACGGACAGGAGTCACTCCATAAACCAGGAGGCGCATGTCTCATGTGTGTGTGGTCTGGTAGCGGCAGGGTCCCCAGGTCAGAAACAAACAAGATAGCAAACCAACGCACACACGAACTGACCTTCATGATGAGAGGCCCAGGGAGGAAGCGAGGACGTTGGGGAGGCATTTTGTCCAGAGGCAGACTCTTTGCCACGAGCCGCTAGAGGAGCCCAGACAGGTGGAGGGGGTGGGTGTGCGGGGTGGAGGGCATCGCCTTTCTCTGCGCGGTAAGGCGCGAGGGGTCACTGCTCTGGCCGTTTTCCCGCAGGAGATGCCGGACCGCCTGGCTCTGACTTCGAAGGCGGTTTTCCCGGGGGCTCGGGAGGATTCGGGGCTCCGGAGGACTCGGGGGCTCGGGAGGATTCGGGGCTCCGGAGGACTTGGGCGCTGGGAGCGCGGCAGGGCAGGGCGGCCCGGAGGCGAGGGCGGCGCGCTCCGTCTCTCGCTCCGGATCCCTGGGAAAGGTTGCTTCTCGGAGGTTTAGAGGAAGCATCTTCCGGGAGAGCTGACAGCGCCGCCACCCAAACGTGTTGTATCCGCCGGGCGGAGCCGGCCCGGGGGGAGAAGGCGCAGGTGCAGGTGCCTGTGCGGGGCCGCGGATGGTGAGCGTCCCGCTCCGGTTCCCGAGGAACGAGCATCTGCGTGTCTCTGCGGCTCCGTAGAGCGCGCGCGGGTCGCGCGGGGAAAGCATGCTCCAGTGGCGCAATCGGTTAGCGCGCGGTACTTATACGGCGGTATACGTGCGGGTGATGCCGAGGTTGTGAGTTCGAGCCTCACCTGGAGCATGTTTTCTTCCCTCTGCGGTGTCAGGAACTCGTCTCGTTCTTATGCGTTTTTCCCCTTCTCTCCAAAGAAAAAAGCTAAAAAGCGGTTTTTCTATTTTCCAGGGTGAGACCGCCGATAGTCACCGGGTTAAGGAGCGTTTCTCGCCGTTTTCAAACAGGAAGAAATCAAAACAGAGGCGGACAATGAAAATGATCCCCGCGATCCAGCTTCTCCATCAGCAGACCTCACAGCGGTTGGGCAGGTCAGCCTGCCTCCCGGGTTCCCGTTGCTTTCTTTAAACGATTCCTTGGCTCTTTGGGGCCTGAGCAAGGAAGCGGGGGAACTGGACCTTGCTCTCTGGGGTCGCGGGGTGCAGGGCCACGCGGAAGCTGCCCCCAGGTGTGCTCGCTTCGAGGCCTCCGGGCGGCAGGGAGGATGCTGAGCGCCACCTGGGAAGTGTGAGCCAGCTCTGGGCGCGCTCCGCAGCCAGCTTCCCATCAACCAGACTGGGAAACACCAGGCATAGGCAGCTGGCGGGCTTCTCCCTAATCTCATCAGAAAAGAAAGAAATGGCCTTGTCTGAGAACTCTGTGTCAGTGTTGTTCTGTCCTCACCCAGCCCCTCCCGGGTCTAATCCTGTCTCGTGTATTTCCCCCCACTTTGTCCTCAGATTTCCTCTCCTCTAAGGAGATGTACATCCTTTGTATTATTTACTTTGATTACATCATCTCTCTGACTCTACCTTTACTGGGCTACACGTTATATTTTCCGGAACAAGGCCCAAAAAATCTTACTTTTTCTGATATGTGGCATCCGAAAGGGAACCTAAGATTAAAAAGACTATTTAAAAGTAATTGACAAGGAAGGTAGGAGCAGGCCAAGCCGAAATAGCTCAGTTGGGAGAGCGTTAGACTGAAGATCTAAAGGTCCCTGGTTCGATCCCGGGTTTCGGCAGAGTTATTGCTCCTTTTCGTGAGAGCTGATGAACATTCACAATTTAACTGTGTGAACGTGGAATGCTGACTTAAAAGTCATATTTCAATACTATGGGGTTGAAGGTATAGGAGAAAATCCCTTTATTTTAGAGCGTAAACTTTTTAGTGTTATCATTTCATGGAAAGACAAGGGTGCCACCGTGTGGCCGGTTCGCTCAGTAGGTTAGAGCGTGAGGCAATAACGCCAAGGTCGCGGGGTTTGATCCCCGTATGGGCCAGGAGCCCATTTTATTCTCTTCCAGTTTGAGCCAACACCCCAAGGTCACTACAGTTAAGAACTGGACGTTCAGACCTTCTCCCTCTAATTCTGTTTCTTTGTTGTGGGTGGGTCCACAACATTAGTAACAAAGAAACAGAATTTCCGGAGGCTGAGGCCCAGAAATCAGGATTGTAAAAAGATTCCCAGGTGATTCTAATGTGCAGCCAAGGTTGAGAACCACTGCTCTAATGAATATGAAGGCTGTTGTTATTTTTTTAATAAAATTAAAAAGTAATAGAATAGCGTTAGGAAGGGTTTATTGAAGAAAACTGAAGGAGTAGAATGGGAACGAGGCGAGTGCGTGTTAGACAAGGGGAAATTAAGAGGTAGGAGAAGTTTCACTAGTCAACTGACCTTTGATAGAGGAGTGGAGGCAATTCAATAAAGAAAGAATAGTTCTTTCAACAACTGATATGGGACAACTAGACATCCACAAGCTAAAAAATAAAAAAATATATAAAAAATAGTTTACATACAGGCCTTACATATTGCAGTTTTTTACAAAGCTAAATGTAGTCTCACCATGTACTTCAATAATTTCATGCTTTGGTATTTGCCCAAATGAAATGAAAACTACGTCTACTCAAAAGCCTGCACCTGGATGTTTACAGAAGCTTTATTCATCATTGTCAAAATTTGGAACCAATCAAGATGTCCTTCAATAGGTGAATGAATAAGTAAACTGTGGTACATCCAGACAATAAAAGATTATTTAGCACTAAAAAGAAATGAGTTATCAAGCCATAAAAGAACATGGAAGAACCTTCTATACATATTCCTACGTGAAAGAAGCCCCTCTGAAAAGTCTACAACGATTTGACATTAAGAAAAATGCAGAGACAGTAAAAAGGTCACTGGTTGCCAGGGTTGGGGGCGGTGCATAGATGAATAGATGGAGCACAGGGGATTTTAGGGCAGTGATACTACTGTATGCACTGTAATGGCGGATACGTGACATTATGCATTTGTCTAAATCCATAAACCTGTGTGACACAATGCACTCTAATGTGGACTTTCGGTAGTAATAATGCACCAATATTGGTTCATCCTTGTAAAAAATGTATCACACTATGTGGAGAGCGGCTACAGTGTTTGGACAGGTTCAGGCCTCGGACTAATGAGAGGGCACGGTCCTCTTGTGGCAAAGCCAGGTGCTAGTCCCAGCTTGGAGGGCAAAGCCCTCCCAGCACAATTATAGCCAAAGGCTATAGTTGTAAGCTTGCCCTTATGGTCTGAACCTGTGGTCCCAGGTGGCTGAGTGATATGGGCTGCGGGAGGTGCAGCAAGTGCTGCCAAAACAAAGGTTGATAGAGTTCAGGTGCATGTAATTGAGTAGATTGGAAACCAGCGACGAGAACGTAAACATCTTGACCACGCCCTTACTTTGCCTCGTGGAATCTGGCTATAAAATAAATTTTATAATATAAAAAAAAAGCACCATCAGAGAGCAGCGTCCCACCGAGCCCCAGCTGTCTTCTCTTGTCTGTCTTCTTTAATCCTTCACCGCCCAATCCCCCTCAGGTGCACCCCTGATGGTGCTGAGCGGAGCAGAACACGAATACAAGACGTTAATAATAGGAGAGATTCTGAAGTGGGGGAAAGGGAGTGTATGGGAACTCTGCACTTGTTTATGTAAATCTAAAAATACTCTAAAAATAAAGTTTATTTCAAAAAGTAAACAGTGTTTCTAAGGTGGAGCGGCTTTAATGTATTTTTATTGATTTCAGAGAAGAAGGGGGAGAGAGAAAATTATTGATTGGCTGCCTCCTGCACGCCCCCTACTAGGTATAAAGCCCGAAACCCGGGCATGTGCCCTGACCAGGAATCCAACTGTGACCTCCTAATTCATAGGTCAATGCTCAACCACTGAGCACACTGGCCAGGTGGAACAATTTTAAATTAAGGACATGATTAAAAGAGATAGTACCAGTGGTTAAATTATATCGTTTTTGTAGATAATGAACTGAATTGTCACCACAGTGCCAAAGCATTAATGGGAGTGGGGTGGGGGCTTTTGAAGGAGGTTCAGGGGTAGATTTAGAGCAGGGGTCCTCAAACTTTTTAAACAGGGGGCCAGTTCACTGTCCCTCAGACCATTGGAGGGCCGGATTATAGTTTAAAAAAAAAACTATGAACAAATTCCTATGCACACTGCACATATCTTATTTTGAAGTAAAAAAACAAAACGGAACAAATACAATATTTGTATTTGCATGTGGCCTGCGGGCCGTAGTTTGAGGACCCCTGATTTAGAGTTACTCATAATACCAAGGTTAAACAAAAGCTAACAACAAAACTAAAGAACACTCAAAGCAAGCATCAAAATCAAATGTTTACCATGCTGCCACAGACAGATGCCTGGGCAAATTTTATATTTTCAGGAAACAAGCAACAAATAATTTAATTTTTTCTGAAATGTGACATCCAAAAGGGTAATGAAGAAAATTTTAAAAAAAAGCACTTTTAAAGTTATTGACAAGAAGAGCATCATTAGGTTTAGCTGAAATAGCTCAGTTGGGAGATGTTAGACTGGAGATCTAAAGGTCTCTGGTTCAATCCTTGGTCTTGGCAAGTGTTTAACTTTTAATATATTTTTTCAATTACAGTGTAGATTAAATATTATTTTGTATTAGTTTCAGGTGTACAGCATAGTGGTTAGACAATCATATACTTTACAAAGTGACCCCCCTGATATTTCTAGTACCTGCCTGGCCCCATACATAGTTATTACAATATTATTGACTATATTCCATATGTTGTACTTCACATCCCCATGGCTATTTGGTAATTACCAATTTTCACTTCTTAATCCCTTCACTTTTTCACCCAGCCCCCTCCCTCCCTCCCCTGTGGCAAGCATCAGTCTGTTATCTGCATCTACGAGTCTGTTTCTATTTTGTTTGTTTATATTGTTCTTTAGATTCCGCATATAAAGTAAAATCATATGGTCTTTGTCTTTCTCTGTCTGGCCTATTTCACGTAGCCTAATACCCTCTAGGTCCATCCATGCTGTCACAAATGTTGAGTTCATTCTTTATTATGATTGAGTAATATTCCATTGTATGTACCACAGCTTTTTTAAAAAAATACATTTTATTGATTTTTTACAGAGAGCCGGGAGAGGGATAGAGAGTTAGAAACATCAATGAGAGAGAAACATTGATCAGCTGCCTCCTGCACACCTCCCACTGGAAATGTGCCAGCAACCAAGGTACATGCCCTTGACCAGAATTGAACCTGGGACCTTTCAGTCCACAGGCCCATGCTCTATTCACTGAGCCAAACCAGTTAGGGCTGTACCACAACTTTTTTATCCACTCGTCTATTGATGGGGACTTGATTGCTTCTATAGCTTGGCTACTGTAAATAACATTGAAATAAACATAGGGGTGCAGCCCTAGCCAGTTTGGCTCAGTGGATAGAGCTGTGACTGAAGGGTCCCAGGTTCGATTCTGCCCTATTTCCACCATCTGGTGAGTGATCATTGGATTCTGTGAGGTTGAGGAGGGTGAGTTAGCCTCCCAGGAAGTCAATAAAGCTTGTCTTCTTTCTTCTTTCTTTCTTTCTTTCTTTCTTTCTTTCTTTCTTTCTTTCTTTCTTTCTTTCTTTCTCTTTCTTTCTTCTTTCTTTCTTTCTTTCTTTCTTTCTTTCTTTCTTTCTTTCTTTCTTTCTTTCTTTCTTTCTCTCTTTCTTCCCTTCTTTTTAGGCTAATAGTCTCCTTTATGTAGAAGTTACATCAGCACTGCATCCTGTTTGGTTTCTAGGCATGAACAGCTCTTATCATACTTATCCATGACGTCTTGCTATGGTCCAGTGACCTTTTTTAAAAATTATTTCTTCATTTCTTCCTGTACTTTAGTTTTACAATAGAAACCATGGCAGTGGAATTGAGAAGCAATCTCTCTGCGCTTAACATACCTCGAAGAAGGGACAGAATGAAGAGTATGGGGAAGATGTTTTTCCTTTTTCTGACAATAGAATGTAGAAGGCAATGTGAGGACCGGTTACATAGTTGGTGATGTTCCATGCAAAACAAAAGTGTGGAGTCTCTTGTTAAAAAATTATTGATGATTTTAAGGTAATGACAGCAGAGCATTAAACAAATACGAGGCTCCTCTGAGAACAGGAGGACCCCATGCAACTGCCCGAGTCGCGTGCCCAGGGAGCCAGCTCAGGTAGCACTGTATAGGGTGGTCACCCACAGTAGTCCCTGGGCCCTGCTTCGCTCCTGGATAATTAGAGATTATCCTCACTGGAATCATCAGTGTAGGTGGGGGCGGGAAGCGGGGGTGAAGGGGAGGCTTCTGCCTTCTCAAATCCAAGTATTTTGGAGCTGTGGGCATTTTAAAATCTCAACTAAGCCATAGGGATACCATTTCATCCGAAGAGGCAGAATGGAGCCTAAAACCAAGCAGGAAGCGTGAACTCAGTGAAGAGAACTTTCCACGCATAACTGGGGATTCCTCAGCCGCCCACACTTACTCCAACACTGTCATTGATTCTGGAAAGAACTGACGGCTTCCCTTCGTCCTGCTCGTTTTCTACAGCCCAAGATCCTGGGTGTGTCTCATGGCAGAGAAGAGTGAAGAGGGGAGAGCTGTGCGTAAAGAAGCCCCACGCAGCCTTTGGTTTGGCTCCTGGATTATGCAGGTTCCTCTTCTCCATGATCCCCACAAACCTGCCCTCGCTGGCTGCCGATCCCGCGGGTACTTCATTGTCACAAAGCTTCTCCCCATCTGTGAGGCTTAACTGTGACTAAACTCCTTTCCCTTGGGATGAGTTGTGATGGCACTTTTCCTCCAGTTTTAAGTGCAGCAAATGTTGCTGGTCCCAGTTTCTGTGCTGGTGGAATTGGGAAGCAATCTCTATGCACCTAACATACCTGGCACCTGGTCATCTGTCCCCAGAAGGGCAATAACCACTTGGTCTGGCTACACACAAAACCATTGCTGTGGGAAGGGACAGCATGGGGATCCTGCACAACAGAGTCTGGGGGGGGGGGGAACGAATGCTCAACTCTAGTTTTTCTCAAGCCTGCTCATTACTTTTTAAGATGTCCTCCCAAGATAATCCTTCCCCTCCCCCTCCCCAAAAATGACAGGCAAAGCACAGTAGGTTTTTCTTGGCAGGTGAGTGGCTCTGAAAAGAGCCTTTGGGGTCAGGAGTCAGGCCGCTCGCCCGCGCGTCTACTTGGAGCTGGTGTACTTGGTGACGGCCTTGGTGCCCTCGGACACGGCGTGCTTGGCCAGCTCGCCTGGCAGCAGCAGGCGCACGGCCGTCTGGATCTCGCGGGACGTGATGGTCGAGCGCTTGTTGTAATGCGCCAGGCGCGACGCCTCGCCCGCGATGCGCTCGAAGATGTCGTTGACGAACGAGTTCATGATGCCCATGGCCTTGGACGAGATGCCGGTGTCGGGGTGCACCTGCTTGAGCACCTTGTACACGTACACCGAGTAGCTCTCCTTGCGGCTGCGCTTGCGCTTCTTGCCGTCCTTCTTCTGCGCCTTGGTCACCGCCTTCTTGGAGCCCTTCTTCGGGGCGGGCGCCGCCTTGGCGGGCTCGGGCATGGTCGGGAGGAACCGCCGAAGAAGCCGGGAAACAAATGGAGGAGCGACTGCGAGGCTGCGAGTGTCCTCCGGTTCAGGCTCCTTCCAGGCGGCGGTGAGTAGAGGCGTGTCCGACTGGTGGTGAGTCCCGGAAACGTCACCGCGATGTTGTCCACTGACAACGAGTGTGTTTCAGAACCAGGATCCCATTGGTTGAAGGGAAAGGGCTGTAACTTGCCGCCAATGGCACAGACTCACGTTCGCGCCCCGGCGCGACTATAAAGAGGGCAGCTGCGGGCGACTCAGCTCAGATCAAGGTCTGAGCGGAGGTTTCCTGTTCATCATGTCCGGACGCGGCAAGCAGGGCGGCAAGGCGCGCGCCAAGGCCAAGACGCGGTCCTCGCGGGCCGGGCTGCAGTTCCCCGTGGGCCGCGTGCACCGGCTGCTCCGCAAGGGCAACTACGCCGAGCGCGTCGGGGCGGGCGCGCCCGTGTACCTGGCGGCCGTGCTGGAGTACCTGACGGCCGAGATCCTGGAGCTGGCGGGCAACGCGGCCCGCGACAACAAGAAGACGCGCATCATCCCGCGCCACCTGCAGCTGGCCATCCGCAACGACGAGGAGCTCAACAAGCTGCTGGGCAAGGTGACCATCGCGCAGGGCGGCGTGCTGCCCAACATCCAGGCCGTGCTGCTGCCCAAGAAGACCGAGAGCCACCACAAGGCCAAGGGCAAGTGAGGAGCAAATCGCAACATCCAAACCAAAGGCTCTTTTCAGAGCCACCCACGCGTTCACTAAAGAGCTTGCAGCTGCCATGTTGGAGCAGCCACTTGAGGATGATCCTTTCCATCCCCCAGGAGACGTCACTGTAAACACCCTGTAGACGGGAAAGGAACGCCAGTGAACACAAAGCTAGCAACAGTGTGGCTACTAAGGGATAGAGAGACTCTGCACCCGGTAATTAACGCATGGAAGCTGCATGCCCTCGGGCTTAAACCAGGACAAAACACGACCGGAACACGCTGGTGGGAGGGGACTACTTAAATGCAAATAGTTAGTGGCCCGCAGGGCGATGGAACCACTCCTCTGTCTCTTGTTGGTGTGGTTTTGCATCTTAATGGGACACATCTTCGCCAACGCCCACCTCCTAGCCTAGCGGGACCTAGTGGGTTGTTAATAGGAAAGCAACGCTGCCCGCCCCGGGGTCGCGTCCCTTCCGCGGAGCTTCTCTGCGCGGGGCCCAGCGTGACTGGCTCCGTCATCTTTCTGTTCACTTACTCGTTTGAGGATGTTTTTTCTTAACCCCCTTTTACACAAGTCTCACTTCAAATGGTTAAACGTAGTGGAATGCTGCCTATGAACGTGGTAGGGAAAGGCAAATGTCAATCGAGCTATAATATCAAATGTGAAATTGAGTTCAACAGACATTTAGAAAAAGCCTGCGAAACATTTTAAAAGTTTAAATAGAGAAAGTTTAAATAGAGAAATGAAGAAACTGACGGGAAATCCTCTTTACTAAACCTGCATGAGACTGAAAAATCACTTGGCCAATCCCGTGTAGCGCGCGCTTTTTTCAAAAAGATCAAAGGGAAGCCAGTTTCCGGCGTCAAAATTTAAAATTTTTATTCCGCGAACAAGATATTTACATGAAATTCTGCGGAGCAAAGACAGAGAACATTGTAAAGGAAATGCGCACAGACCGAGCGACGAGAAAGGGTAGAAAACAGCCTCTGCTGAAAGGGTGGGTGGGAGGAGGAAGTTAATTTCTGATCCAAACGCCCGGAGGCCCCGATCAAAAAGCCGACGCGGCTTCCAATCACGTCACTGCGGGGCTTGATGGGCAGGTGCCTCCTCCAATCACAGTGGCACTTGCCTTATATATACTGGTTGCGAGCCCGCGCTGCCATTCCTACAGCAGTTCTCTGCTTCTTTGTGTTGGAAATGGCTCGGACCAAGCAGACGGCGCGCAAGTCCACGGGCGGGAAGGCGCCCCGCAAACAGCTGGCCACCAAGGCCGCCCGCAACCGGCACCGTGGCCCTGCGCGAGATCCGCCGCTACCAGAAGTCCACGGAGCTGCTGATCCGCAAGCTGCCCTTCCAGCGCCTGGTGCGCGAGATCGCGCAGGACTTCAAGACCGACCTGCGCTTCCAGAGCTCGGCCGTCATGGCGCTGCAGGAGGCGTGCGAGGCCTACCTGGTGGGGCTGTTCGAGGACACCAACCTGTGCGCCATCCACGCCAAGCGCGTCACCATCATGCCCAAGGACATCCAGCTGGCGCGCCGCATCCGCGGCGAGAGGGCGTGAGCTCCGTCCTACCCACTTGCACCGAAACCCAAAGGCTCTTTTCAGAGCCACTACCGTCCTCACTGACAGTGGCTGTTGCACTCCTAGTTTACGCGTTAAAAACGCAAGCCCAGCGCACAATTTATGGAAATGGCGTCCTCTCCAGAACTATGGGTATCATTTTCCTCAGCCAATTGGGTGACAAGATTGGTAAGGCCTCACGTTCAGTGTTTACATGATAGTAGCTATTTAGGGAAACAAGTTGCTTAACCAACTGTTGCCTTTGTCAAAGCCAACTATGTATCCGCAAAGATAAAGTCACCGCTTGAACCCTTGTTATCCGCCGAGGAAAGAGGTAAAGTGAAGGAACCTGTCCACAGGGAAGGAATTCAGCCCATCCCGTAACAAGGGCTTCAGCGCATAGATTTTGGCACCTCCCTTACCCACTTCTGATAGTCACAAATATGCTCATTACGTCTGGTAGTCGAACCTGGAAATACCTCTTCACGGTCTGGACAGGCGATCTGTGCTCCCTCTCTAGCTCTAGAAGTTTCTCTTCCAAAGGCCCTCAACTATTGGAGGATAAGGCCATGCAGGTTCCTTTCAACAAATCTGGGAAGAAAAGGAGAAGATGGGATTCAGCCTCCAATGGCTGTAGGAAAACAAAGTTGAATTAGGGTTATTCTGGTTTTCACTTGCCTAAGTGGCCTAAAAGAGGGTTTGTAGGAATGACAGTTCTGTGTTAGAAACTTTGAGTGTAGTAGTTTATTATTCACTTTGAAGGAAAAAAATCTTATTTTAAAAATGGACACAGCTGAGTGGCTAGCCATTATACGAATAATTTTTAAAGGTCACTTGTAATCAGATAATGCAAATTAAAACAACAATGCATAACACCCAGCAGATTATCAAAATCAGAAGTTAGGTTTGCCAAGCAGGTGAGGTGCAGAAACTTACTTTTATGTGGTGGTTTACTGATGGTGGTCTACACAGACATTTAAAGAACCATCTAATTTAGTAAAACTGGGTGTACCCAGGCCTGTGCCCCAAGGAAATTCTCCTACAGAATCATAAGAATATTCATCAGAATGTTGTTTGTGATAGCAAAAAGGTATAGATAATTTAAGGCAATGAATAAATAAATAAAATACTTGTTTCTAAGGTCAAGAAACAAGTAAACAGGGTGGTGGGGGGAAGGAGACATATCAATACTGTCAACATTAAAGATTTATTTTTTTTAAAAAAAAGGTGGGAAAATTCCTGGGCAAGTGGAATGGGGAAATAGATGAGATAATCAAGGCCAAGCAATTTAAACAACTTAAAACTAGAGGATTGAAAGACTTATGTTCCCTAACTGAAGACACTTGAGAACAAATGGTTTCTATCTCTCCTCCCTAAGCAGAGAATAAAAAGCTTAAATTCCTCTGGTCAGGGAGATAGAGAACAGAGATCTTTTCTTCTTCTTACTTTCCAGTAAGTTAAAAGCATTCCCACCTTGGCTCACTTCTTTCTTATAAGGTTTTTATGGAACCAAAGCAGACTACCACCTTGTCTCTTCCCTGCTGCTTCTACAAACCTTTCCTTTGTTTCACTGTCCCCAGCTTTAATAAATGTAGTTTAAAAGGAAAAGGAGAGAAGAAAGGAAGAAAGAAAGGAAGAAAGAAAGGAGAAAAAGAAAGGGAAGAAGAAAAGAATGAAGTAAATGGCACAGACAAGACCTGAACCGTTATTCAGTTCATACCTGGACACCTGTGCTATGATCTCCAACCATTTACTTCCAAATTACCTGTAATAAACACCAAAGCCAAAGGTACTAAATCTGAGTACTTTTTACACACGGTTTGCAAAACACCAGTGGCTGAGTCCGTTCAGGCTGCTATGGCAGAATCCACAGACCCTGTGGCTTAAACAGCAGAAATTTAATCCTCACAGTTCTGGGCGTTGACAAGTCCAAGAACAAGGCCCCGTTGGACTTACTGTCTGGTGAGAGCTGCTTCCTGGTCCAGGCGCAGCCGTCTTCTCCCCATGTCCCCTGAGATGGAAGAGTGATGGGTGGCGGGGTCCTCTGACAGGGGCTCGAACCCAGTCAAGAGGGCTCTGAGTTTATGACCTAAGCAACTCCCCAAGGCCCCACCTGCAAACATCAGCACATTAGAGATTAGGTTTCAACCTAGGAATTTTGATGAGACACCAACTTTGTCTATAGCAGAGAGTCTGATTTCAAAGGACAGAAGTGTAGGCACTATGTTCGCCACCCCTGTCCCTATTCTAGAGCCAGGGAGGTGACACAGCAGGAGAGCCCTACACCAGGACTCTCCCCTTCACCCTCATTCTTGTCCTGTCAACATCCAACCCTGAAGATATTAGTAAGGGGAGGTACAGGAAAGAAAATCAGAGCTTCTGCAAGGTATTTGGTATATTTCAATCATGAAAATCAGCGAATTTTAACAGAAGCTTAAGAGGGAACATGAAGACCATCAGTGGTCATATGTACGAAATTGCAGAAACATGGTAGGGTTTTATGTAAAACGAGGCATGAAAAGCTTTATAAATCGGAGGATACTTCTGGGTCCTGAGAGAGTTTCAGGAGAAAGGAGGGGGTACCTCTGGAAGTCAGTTTTAAAGCCATAAGCAGACAAGAACATGGTACAGTGAGCCTCAGGAAAGGGTGTGGTAAGATGCGGGGAGAACGAGGCCTGAGTTTGGGGGACAGTGGAATTTGGGTCTCCAAGTTTGTCTAATTGATATTTTAGCAATGGAGGCAGCAGAAGCTTAAGGAAGTGTAAGGATGAGAACAGAGATGGTGATGGCTCTCAGGTGTGAGCAAGAAGAAGGGACGCTCCATGCGATCATGCCTCATTGTTAGGATTCTTACCTGGGCACTGTAGAACGGGAGGGAGATCTGAGGGCATAAGTTCATGGAGTAGAAACCACTCCAAAGGGCTTATGTGTGTGTGCTTACGTATGAATGAGTATGTGTTTTCAGGATAGAATAACTGAGGATTAAAATAGGAACTCATCACTAGTAAATCAAATAATGTTAAATGCAGAGCAAGAGAAAAGTAAAAGAGACACAGCACAACCTATCAGCCAATTCTAAAGCCTCAACCCAAACAAACAAAACAAAATCAGGTGCCAAGGAAATAAACATGTGGCCTAAGACGTTGAAATATAACCTTATTGAAAAGGATCGACTCCACTTGGACTAAACATTACAAAATTGTCAGTCAGACCAGTGTGGGTCAATACGCAACCCTCAACATTGCAAAGGACAGTATAGCTCATGTTTTCATCTGATTAAAGGGGAAATTAAAAGTCTGCCAAATTTCTCTTGGAAAAGAATGTTTCTTATTGTGTGAGGAAAAAAAAGTTATTTATCAGAGTTATTCAACAATAATTTTTTGGGTAACTCATGTCAATCAGCATTATTATTTACTGAGAAAGACAAAAAGAAAGCATCTGAATCACACTTTATTTAAGTAAAATGAAATTCTTAAACTTTTTTTAGGGTAAGAAATCTGCAGAGCCTGTCTCTGTGTCTCTTCCACAAAGGTGGAAGAAGAGAATTAACAAGTCTCTAATTTAACAGAGAGAAGTACACCTTTGAGAAACATAGATGTGAATGTGAATATCATTTCCAGAGCAAAGCACTGTTACTGCAGTTAAGTTACAGATCTTTCAGAGTGTGTTACCTTCACCAGATAGAGGAGCACTGGTAAATTTCCTCCGTGTTTCCAGAAACAACAAACAGGAGTCCTCCCTCATCCTCGGGGAATGTGTTTCTAGACCCCTCAGGGCCTGCTAATCGACTCTCTCAAGAAAAAAAGCAGACCTTCCTCAAACAACGTTAGAAAATGAGTGTTTCTAACCAGGATGAAGTCACCCCCACTCCCACCCCACCCCCACCTGATGGCAGCGCTGGACAGGACGTGTAGCAGGTGAGGCAAAGGATAGAGAAGCGAAGGTGAGAAGTGAGGAGCCCCGGGAAGCTCCCTGTGATCAGGGCCATTACTGTCGCAGCCACTGGCTCAGTTAAGATGACACGGAAAGCACTTTGCACACAAGGCTTCCCAAGTGGCCCAGAGGACTGCACGCACCGCTCTTGAGAAGGGTCGCTCAGACCCAGCAGTCATAGTCATGAGGGCCGTGGATGCTGAGGTGACAGGAAATAAAGACAACAGGCAAACAAACCCACCCCAAAACAACAGCAAAGCCGGACCCAGACAAAGGCATGGTCGTCGGGAGGGGGCAAGCACAGAGCTGTTAGAAGAGCAGTTGGACTGAGGAGTTTTGTTTTTTTAAAAATATTTTTATTGATTTCAGAGAGGAAGGAAGAGGGAGAGGGAGAAACATCCATGATGAGAGAGAATCATTGATCGGCTGCCTCCTGCAAACCCCTCACTGGGGATCGAGGCCACAACCCGAGTGTGTGCCCTTGTCACCAGAATGTTCTTTGATTTGCTCTTGGCAAAGGAGACAGCCGACAGCAACATGGTGACGGCACCACCACAGCCTCCTTCCGCGGCCCAAGGTCCCTCAGCAAACTGCACGCACTGCTCTTGAGAAGGGTCGCTCAGACCCAGCAGTCATAGTCATGAGGGCCGTGGATGCTGAGGTGACAGGAAATAAAGACAACAGGCAAACAAACCCACCCCAAAACAACAGCAAAGCCGGACCCAGACAAAGGCATGGTCGTCGGGAGGGGGCAAGCACAGAGCTGTTAGAAGAGCAGTTGGACTGAGGAGTTTTGTTTTTTTAAAAATATTTTTATTGATTTCAGAGAGGAAGGAAGAGGGAGAGGGAGAAACATCCATGATGAGAGAGAATCATTGATCGGCTGCCTCCTGCAAACCCCTCACTGGGGATCGAGGCCACAACCCGAGTGTGTGCCCTTGACCGGAATTGAACCTGAGACCTTTCAGTTCACAGGCCAACGCTCAATCCACCGAGCCACACTGGCCAGGGCAAGGAGTGTTTAATGAGGTTTTAAAACATTTATCTTTGAAGAATTTGTCTTTCTCTATCTGACTTATTTCACTTAACATAATTTCCTCTAGGTCCATCTATCTGTCGCAAAAGACAAGCTTGTATTGGATCAGCGATAATATATACATCACATCTTTATCCACTCGTCTACTGATGGACTTTTCTGTTGGTTCAATAATTTGGCAATTGTAAACAGTGCTGCGACGAACATAAAAGGATGCATATATCTTTTTGAATTATTGGTTTGCATTTCTTTGTATAAATACTCAGAAGTGGGATTGCTGGGTCATATGCTGGTTCTATTTTAAATTTTTTGAGGAACCTCCATACCTTTTTCCATAGTGGCTGCACCAATTTGCAATCCCACTAAGAGTGCACAAGGGTTCCCTTTCCCCCACATTTGCTCTTTGGTGATTTATTGATGATATCCACTCTGGCGGGTGTCAGGTGACCTCATTGTGGTTTTAATTTCTTTCTGATAGTGTTATTGGTATATAAAAATGCAACTTATTTCTGAATTCTAACTGAGTTCTGACGCGTTACTGAATTCATTTATTAGTTCTAAAAGTATTTGTGGTGGAATCATTAGGGGTCTCTATATAGTATTATGTCATGTGCGAATAATGAATTTTACTTCTTACTTTCCAATGTGGATGCCTTTTATTTCGTGTTTGATATACTATGTTGAATAAAAAAGGGTGAAATGGACATCCTTGTCTTGTTACTGGTATTAAAGAAAAAGCTTTCAGCTTTCTATCCTTGCATATGATGTCAGCTGTGGTTTTTTCTAAACCAGGAGGTTTGATGAAGCGCCGCCCTTTTCATTTTCCGGAAAAAGAGCGCGGGGCGTGGCGGGGTGGAGCATGCTCTCAAACAGGTCCGCAGCAGAGGTATATAAGCACAGCCCGCGAGGGTGCTGGGATTGTGTTCTTTCCAACTGCAGCCATGTCCGGTCGCGGCAAAGGCGGGAAGGGCCTGGGCAAGGGCGGCGCCAAGCGCCACCGCAAGGTGCTGCGCGACAACATCCAGGGCATCACCAAGCCCGCCATCCGGCGCCTGGCGCGGCGCGGCGGCGTCAAGCGCATCTCCGGGCTCATCTACGAGGAGACGCGCGGGGTGCTCAAGGTCTTCCTGGAGAACGTGATCCGCGACGCCGTCACCTACACGGAGCACGCCAAGCGCAAGACGGTCACGGCCATGGACGTGGTCTACGCGCTCAAGCGCCAGGGCCGCACCCTCTACGGCTTCGGCGGCTGAGCCCCAAACCACTACCTTCGACAGCAAAACCAAAGGCCCTTTTCAGGGCCGCCCACCCCTCTCGGAAGAGCTGCGCGCGCTGTCGTGCTTTGTGCCGGGAAGGGGTCCTGCCGCTGGCACGACTTCCAGAACAGGACCTAAGGCTCTGGGTGCTCCCCCCTTCCTCGGACCCGTAACCTCTCCCGTCCTCCCAGTAAGAGGACACAGCACCGGCAGGAGGCAGTCTCCAGGGACGCGGTGCCCTGCGGGTGCCACTAGGTTCCTTATCCCGGGGGCAGGGCGGCGGCAAGAGGCTTCCACGTGTTCGTGCAAAGGAGCCTCCCAGGCCGCTGCCGCCGCCGCCCACACGGAACCGGAGGGTTACAGGGACGTTGCTCGCAGCGGGGAGGGGAGGGGAGGGAGATTAACTAGAGGATTATATGCATAACCCGTGGACGCAGACATTATTGTGAAAGCAAAAGTCACAAAAAACAAACCTTAAAGCAAGAAAAAGGACGTTGCCAAGAAAATGCTGGTGGTTAGTTTCTAACGTCTTTCCTGCGCGAATTTCTGAAACGATCGGTAGAGCTGGTCTCCCCGCCCCGCCCTCCGCCCTGGCTCCAGGCGTCGGGCTGTGTAGTAACGCGGGGCCCAACCCTCTCTGAGCCCCGAGGCCTCGCTCTGCACCTGAGAAGAAGGGGCTCCCTCCCGAGGCCACAGGCTCCGCTAGGGACCCGGTCTGCGCCTCGGGGGCACTCCGGTGTGGGCGTTCTCCAAATCGCCGTTTCATGACGATTTGGAGGGCCTTTCATGAAAGGCCCTTCTTCGGGACACCCCAGAAATCTGCTTAAGAGCTGTAGGTGTACCGGTTAATAATGCGGGTTTTTTCACTAGATGGAGTTACACATATGTTGATATATGCGATTTGATATGCATGCTATTTTGTTGAATTGACAACAAGCTTCAAAACTTCATATGTCAAATTTTCTGAAGGTGTAAACATCATAGATATTTTTACCCTTAAAAATGTTGAATTTTGTGCCAAAAAAGAGCATTGGCAGGAAGTTTTAATTCATTTATTTTGAAGAAAAGTGCTGCTTACAGTTATCCTATACTTGAGTAAGCTTATGATGAACATGCTCCATCTCAAGATACTTGTGAATGCTGGTTTAAACGCTTTAAAAGTGATGATTTTGATGTGAAAGGCAAAGAACGTCCAGGTCAACCGAAAAGTTTGAAGACCTACAATTATAAGTATTATTAGATGAAGATGCATGTCAAACTCAAAAACAACTTGCAGGAAGATTAAATGTTGCTCAGCAAACAATTTTCGATCGTTTACAAGCAATGGGAAAGATTTTAAAGGAAGGAAAGTGGGTGCCACATCAACTAAAGACAAATGGAAAACCGAAAAGTCATCAGTAAAATGTTGCTTCAACCCCACAAAAGAAAGAATTTTTTGCATCGAATTGTGACTGGTGATGAAAAGTGGATTTATGTTGAGAATCCCAAATGCACAAAATCATGGGTTGACCCAGGTCAACAAACAACATCGACTGCAAGGCCAAATCGGTTGGGAAAGAAGACAATGCTCTGCGTTTGGTGGGATCAGGAAGGTGTAGTGTATTATGAGCTTCTAAAAGCAGGTGAAACCGTTAATACTGATTGCTACTGACAACAAATAATCAATTTGAACCACGCTTTGATCGTAAAACCACCAGAATGGGCCAGAAGACATGGCAAAGTAATTTTGCTCCGTGATGACGAACCATCACACACTTCAAAACCAGTTAAAGACACGTTAAAAGATCTTGCCTGGGAAGTATGAACCCATCTGCCGTGTTCACCAGACCTCACTCCTTCAGATGACCACTTGTTCTAAGCGATGGCACACGCACTTCCTGAGCAGCACTTCAACACATACAAAGAAGTGGACAGTTGGGTCTCTGCATGGGTTGCCTCAAAACAAGAAAAGTTCTATTGGGACTGTCTCCACAAATTACCTAAAGGTGGGGGAAATGTGGAGCTAGTGATGGACATTACATTGAACAAAGCACTTTTGATGTTTCTCTTGAAATGATCGTGTTCTCTTTGATTACAAAATCTGCATTATTAACCAGTAAAGGTGCATTTGCATTTTTAACTGGTAAAGGTGCAATCTGAATTATTAACCGCTGAGGGACTTGGATGGTGTAACTTGCCCCAAACAGTTTAAGTGCATTTGGGTACCCCTGCCCCTCCCCATGCCCAGCGTGCCCATACCCGAGGCTGTGGCAGTCTCGGGTGACTGAAACCCACACCGCCGGTCCTGATACCTTCAGTGAAAGCTAGTGTCCAGGACGGTAAATATCACCACCTTTACAGAAAAGCTGACCGGCCCTTGTGTTCTCAAGCTCTCCGAGCGACTACTAAGCCCGCTCAGGTTGAAGACGGGCGACACAGTGATGAGAAGTTGAAACCACAGTTCCCCCGTTTAAATGATTTCCCTTTCATGCTCAGTTTTGACAAGAATCCCATTAGGACATCTTTTATTTAAACCAGTACAAGGAGCTTTCAGATTCTCAAGACCACATTTTCTTAGGAATTTTTAATGCATCCTAGAGGCTTTTTAAAGGTCACTAAGATATTTTCTTTTACATCAGCACAGACAGCGAACAGGCGGGAAAACGTTTCCTAAACTAAGAACTAAACCCGCGGGGAGGCAATGGGAGGAGCAGGTACCATCCAATCGGAGCGCGAGAGTCGCTATAAATACAGGACGGCTGGTTCTCCTTCGCTACTAAGTTCCTCAGTCATGGCTCGGACCAAGCAGACGGCGCGCAAGTCCACGGGCGGGAAGGCGCCCCGCAAGCAGCTGGCCACCAAGGCCGCCCGCAAGAGCGCTGGTGCGCGAGATCGCGCAGGACTTCAAGACCGACCTGCGCTTCCAGAGCTCGGCCGTCATGGCGCTGCAGGAGGCGTGCGAGGCCTACCTGGTGGGGCTGTTCGAGGACACCAACCTGTGCGCCATCCACGCCAAGCGCGTCACCATCATGCCCAAGGACATCCAGCTCGCGCGCCGCATCCGCGGGGAGCGGGCGTGAGCTCCGTCCTGCCCACTTGCACCGAAACCCAAAGGCTCTTTTCAGAGCCCCTCAACTCTAATCAGTGAAGGGCTGTTGCGCCTAGAGACTGCCTGGCAGCCTGTGGAAAAGTTCCCTGTGGGAAGGGTTTCTGAGCGCATTTCCCGGGTGACACGTGTAATGCACCCGAAGGATACCCTGGCGTCCAGCAGCTGGCAGCGCCCCATAAACCCAACCCCAGCCTCGTTTCCGTGTCTGGCACATACCTGCTCCGTCTCAGCCGTGAGAAACATTTTGTGGAAAAGCACTTTTTGCAAAAGCTCAGCCATGTTATAACTTGGCTGTAAGAAACGTGTAGAAGTTCAGCTTGCTGTGGTTTTTCTAATTTTGATGCGCTTTTAATTTTTTCAAACATTTTTGTCCCTTGTCCTTGAGAGATTGGTCCCTTTTGCTTCCCTGTCTTAAGGAAGTAACTAGTATTGCCCCAAGTGTTCTAAATATTGCTGGTTTTTGTTTCAATGTCATGTTGAGCTTTGTGTATGTGATCAGTGGGCTGATGGCCTGCAGGCTGTAGGCTGTCCTTTGTAAAATGAATTCGCAAGACGGCTGACACTTTTCTAGGTCTTTGCTAAGTGTTTTAAATATGTCCTTGTCTGTGATTTTTTTTTTTTAGATAGGGTCACACTAGGTGATAGGCTATATCTGAGGTGGAATTTTTAAAGCTCTTGTGTGCACTCATGATTTTCTGGTTTGTGTTGTGTGTTTTTGTGTTTTTTTTAACAGAACTCGGCCCTTTATTTCATACAATTTTCAAGCTTTTTAAAGTCTCCAGTATGCTCTTCAGATATGTCTATCTTTTCCTCATTTTGCTGCTTTCCTTGTGGGGTGGGCATCTCCCCCCCAGGAGGTGGTAGGTTATATGGAAGCAATTGTTCTCCAGTGTCTTCAGTCGGGGCAGCCAGGGCAGCATGGGGACCTTCCCGTCCTGTTTTTGGACTTGTATTTGCCCTTCCAGAGCGCCTTACATCCCAACTATCAGCTTCTTGGAAACTGGAAGAGTCTCTGAATGCTTCAGAAACCATCCTGACCCATGGGGCCGAAGCCCCTTCCTGCAGAGCTTGGAGCTCCTAGAAGCTGTCAGGTGTAGGGACACCTGGTGCTGCCTGTTCTGAGCTTCAGAGATTGTCCTCTCTCCACACCTTCTCAGATTTCCCCATCATAATAGAACCAGGTGGTCTATGTTCAAACCTCAGAGCCACCAATGATTAGATACACAACCTTTGACAAGTTACCCATTTTCCTCTCTCTCTCTCTCTCTCTCTCTCCCTCTCAGCCTGTGTAGGTATAAAATGTGGCAAATGAGTGAAAATCTGTAGAGCATCCTTAGATTAGCTCCTGGCACTTAGTAAATGTGCATTGTACATTAGCTGTTCTTGTTATACCTCTCTCCTGCCCCTGAAGCATAGAGGCTGTTACACACACACACACACTCCTGCCACAGATCTAAAAGTTTTGTGATCAAAACAGTGAAAAGTGTTTGGCTAGAACATTTTCTTGTTAAGATTTTTAAAAAATTCCCATTGTTCTGAAAGAGGCAGGCTTGCAACTATATTCCATGATCCATGTCTATATGGATGAGTTCAAAACACAACAAAAGGGCCAGAGAGTAAACATTTTAGATTTTGGTAGCCAAATGTGGTCACTGTCACATATTTTTTCTAATATAAAAATCCAAACACCACTTTTAGCTTGAGGGCCTTACAAAAACAAGACACTGGCCGGATATGGCCATCGGTGGCTATATAGTTCCACCTCCAGGGATGCTGAAAGAAGTGTGCTGGCTATTTTGCTACAGTGTTGCACAGGGAACACTAACTACTGTTTATTGTGTTAGAGGTCACAGTCATTTCATCTCCCTTATCATCCGGGTCATTCCCCATCCTACATGCCTCCAAGTAAACAGCAAACTTCTACACCCTCCATGCCCACCTCCTGGTCGTTGCCTCAGTTCCCATGGGTGGTAATGTTTTCCTGAATTCTTCTGAGTTTAGGAAATCCCCAGTCCACCTTTCTCATAGTCAGTTGCCAATTACTTTTATAAAATACAGGTCTATGTTTGCTTAAACACAATAATATCCACATGGATGTCTCCTGTCTGCTAACAGAAGAGGTGGAATTTGGACAGTAGTTTGAGAGCATTGAGAAAGCACCTTGAAAATGGACAAAGTCTCATGTGTGCTTTTGAAACGATTGAAGCCCTTGAATAAATTTTTTTTTGGCAAGTTCCAGAGTTTTTTCTAAAACATTATCTGGACTAAACATTTTTTTTAATCATTATTTTAATAGATTTGGGTAGGGACTAAAGAAAGAACACATCTCAATAAAAAACATACCAAATTCAAGTTTGAATTTGAATCTATGTCTTTTGATTCTGAAGCCAAAGTAATTTATCTTTTTCCTGGTGCAACTGAACTTTTCCAAGTTGCAAAATACCTGCCTCTAAAGACGTAGGCTCATGGAAACTCCTAGGAAGCAGAATCGGGTTTCAGAGTCAGGGCTACCTGGTGACCAGGTGCCCCGAGACCTGTGTTCCTTGCTACAGTTAGAAACAAAGTTTCTATCCAGACCAAGGAACCTAGCGTCTTTCCTCTTGTAAAAATCAAAGGCCAAACTGAGGGACAAAGCTTTTAAAAAAGGCTCCCTTGTTACTTAGTAGAAATTTGTTGCCACATGCAACCAAGTAGCGCGATACTCTAAGCCAGGTGGACTCCTATGCAAAATGGTAGCGATTTTAAAAAATATCTTCATCCGTTTGTGAAGCATAAAAACACGAGGAAGCGAGCCGGGAGACTGTTTTCCGCCCTTGGAGCTTCAAAGCGTCACATTCTGTATCCCAGTTTTGAACATTTAACCAGAATTTTGGGATTAAGAAACAGTTTGTAAATCCAACCGTTAGAGGCGGCCGCCCGAGGGCGGTGGATTGGGCGCCCCACCAATCACAGCACAGCACCGGCTTATATAAGTCCGGGCCCGAGCGGGCCGTCGCCAACCTCCCTCTTTGGTTTTGAATCTTGTCTGCTCTCCCAGCGACTCTCAGCGCCATGTCGGAAACTGCTCCCGCGGAGGCCGCCGCCCCGGCGCCGGTGGAGAAGTCCCCCGCCAAGAAGAAGGCGGCCAAGAAGCCGGCCCCCACCAATCACAGCACAGCACCGGCTTATATAAGTCCGGGCCCGAGCGGGCCGTCGCCAACCTCCCTCTTTGGTTTTGAATCTTGTCTGCTCTCCCAGCGACTCTCAGCGCCATGTCGGAAACTGCTCCCGCGGAGGCCGCCGCCCCGGCGCCGGTGGAGAAGTCCCCCGCCAAGAAGAAGGCGGCCAAGAAGCCGGCGGCGTGGACAAGAACAACAGCCGCATCAAGCTGGGCCTCAAGAGCCTGGTGAGCAAGGGCACCCTGCTGCAGACCAAGGGCACCGGCGCCTCGGGCTCCTTCAAGCTCAACAAGAAGGCGGCCTCCGGGGAGGCCAAGCCCAAGGCCAAGAAGGCGGGCGCGGCCAAGCCCAGGAAGCCCGCGGGCTCCACCCCCAAGAAGCCCAGGAAAGCGACAGCCGCCAAGAAGTCCGGGAAGAAGACCCCCAAGAAGCCGAAGAAACCTGCGGCCACCGGCGCCAAGAAGGTGGCCAAGAGCCCCAAGAAGCCCAAGCCCGCCGCCAAGCCTAAGAAAGCTGCAAAGAGCCCTGCCAAGCCCAAGCCTGTGAAGCCCAAGGCGCCCAAGGGCAAACCTGCCAAACCCAAGACCGCCAAACCCAAGTCTGCAAAGACTAAGAAGGCGGCCCCGAAAAAGAAGTAGGATGTTTGCCTCCTGAGAGGCCACCAAACCCAAAGGCTCTTTTCAGAGCCACCCAGAGGCCTCGAGAAACAGCTGGGCACTGCACTACTTAGGCCTGGAACTACTACTGCACTGTAGCTGTTTTAGATGCACAGGGTTATGAATGGGTTACAATTTCCTTCCAGCATTGTTCTTTTTTCCATATATGAATAAATCTTAACCCAGCTCCCACGATCTGGCCGCTCCTGGACATTTCACATACCTTCTACAACACAACACAAGCAAGCTCTTTAGTGAAGGCGTGGGTGGCTCTGAAAAGAGCCTTTCGTTTAGATGTTGCCATTTGCTCCTCACTTGGCCTTGTGGTGGCTCTCGGTCTTCTTGGGCAGCAGCACGGCCTGGATGTTGGGCAGCACGCCGCCCTGCGCGATGGTCACCTTGCCCAGCAGCTTGTTGAGCTCCTCGTCGTTGCGGATGGCCAGCTGCAGGTGGCGCGGGATGATGCGCGTCTTCTTTGTTGTCGCGGGCCGCGTTGCCCGCCAGCTCCAGGATCTCGGCCGTCAGGTACTCCAGCACGGCCGCCAGGTACACGGGCGCGCCCGCCCCGACGCGCTCGGCGTAGTTGCCCTTGCGGAGCAGCCGGTGCACGCGGCCCACGGGGAACTGCAGTCCGGCCCGCGAGGAGCGAGACTTAGCCTTGGCGCGCGCCTTGCCGCCCTGCTTTCCGCGTCCGGACATTAGGAAATTAAAAATAAGTCTTTGCAAAAAGGAAAAATGGACACTCGCCCGAGCAGACCAGTTCTGGGAATAGGGGGAACATGGCCGTTTTTATAGGCAGGTCCTGGGAGCAAATCGGAGTGTCTGATTAGCTAGGAACAGACTCAGGCACATAACCAATAGGAGAGTCTCATTTCCATACCTCATTTGCATAGGCCGGCCCAAGGATGACAGCCTTGGCGTTTGTCTGCCAATGAACTAAGAGGCTCCGACATGAGGAACTGTATTTAAAGGGCCAGAAGGTTGAGAACCACTGTCGGCGCTGTCCCCGAAAAAGGGATTCAAGAGAAGGCAGTGACCAAGGCGCAGAGGATTGATGACAAGAAGAGCAAGGGCAGCCTTACATAATCCTGGAATGAGTGAAGGACATAGAAGTGCTCATTGGGTCAATAATGTGGTTTTAGTGAATTTTTTCTTGTGTGTTCACAATGATTCTATTGGAGGTTATTTCAAACTTACCCGTGAATGAGGTGCACGGGGAATGGAATTTAGCACCAGGAAACCCCCAAGCACCTACCAAATTTATCTTTGAGTCAAATAATTATAAACATTTCTTACTGTATTGACTCGAACACCGTGAGTGTGTGGTTCCGTAGTGAGAGCAGCGGTTGGCACGTCTGCTTTACACGCAGAAGGCCCTGGGTTCCGTTCCAG
>NW_005360738.1:117008-119637 GCF_000412655.1 Myotis brandtii
GCAAACAGGGATCTCTTGTTTGCGATTCTGTCCCATTGAGTCTCAGGTCCACTGACACCTAAGCTCAGGTTGTCACCAACAATCGTCCTGTGACTTCTGCTTCCAGACACAAGGGATGTGGAGAACAGTTTCAGGGAAACCTGAGGGCTGGAGTCTATAACCATCCTTTTTTGTTTTTTTCTTTTAATTTCTATTGTTGAAAGTATTACATAGGTCCCCCTTTTCTCCTATTAACCTCTTCCAGCCGCTCCCGTCCCTGTCCCCCCAAGGGTTATGCATATATGCATGCAAGTTCATTGGTTGAGGTCTTCCCACCCACCCTCCCTTGCCTTCCCTCTGAGGTTCAACAGTCTGTTCATGCTTCTATGTCTCCGGTTCTATTTTGTTCATCAGTTTATTAGGTTCATTCGATTCCACATATGAGTGGGATCATGTGATACTTATCTTTCTCTGACTTATTTTGCTCAGCATAATACCCTTCACGTCCATTCATGCTGTTGTGGATGGTAAGAGATTTCTTTTTCACAGCTGTGTAGTATTCCATTGTGTAGATGTACCATATTTTTTTTTCCATTCATCTGCTGATGGGCACTTAGGCTGTTTCCAAGTCTTAACTGTTGTAAATTGTGCCGCTATGAACATAGGGCTGCTTATATCCTTTCTGATGAGGGTTTCAGGTTTCTTAGGATATAGTCCTAGAAGTGGGATTACTCTGCTCATAAACACACCTGGAAAATGCCCAGTTCAATCTTGTCAGTGACCAAGGCGCAGAGGATTGATGGCAAGGGGACCTCCTGCTTCATGCAGAGCAGACTTGGTGATGCTCACTCAATGCCACACAATGTCATTGTGACCCTGTAACAAGTGCTTGGCACCGAGTACTGCACTGCACCTGCCAGGCACCCTTTGCTCTGAGCAAACCAGGGAGTGTGGGCCTTCTTCACCTGCTCGCTCACCTGGTTGCTCACCTGCTCGCTCACCTGGCACTACAGGTTAGTTCTGCACCAGGTGCAGGACTCTGACCTTCTCACCAATGTTAGGTCTGGTCAAATAATTGAGTCAATGCCCCTCCCCTGGGAACTGATCCTTAGGCCACTTCACTACAGATATCCCCTTTTGCTTAGACCACATTCCACTTGCTAAGACTATTATCTCTCCCCTCCAGACCTTCCAAGGATCCAGACCTACACAGACAATTCTGTACCCAGAAAAAGCTTGCCAGAGTCCTTTAAAACCTCTGATGCCTGTCTTTGGGTGCTGGCACCGTTTGGGGGCTCGGCCCACCTGGTATCCAGATGACCAAATCCTATATAATAAAGAGGCAATATGCAAATTGACCCTCACTCCATCACACCGTCACAAGATGGCTGCACCCACAGCGGAGGTGGGGTTCCCGTAATGAGCCTTAACGAGCGATCAGCAGGGACCTGAGGCTGCATGGTGCTGGGCCAGGGCAGGGGACCTGAGGCTGCGCCCCCCGGCCAGTGGGGCTTGATGGGGGACCTGAGGTGTGCCCCCCAACTGGCAGGGCTTGATGGGGGACCTGAGGCTGCGCCCCCTGCCTGGTGGGGGTTGATGGGGGAGGCTGCCTGGGTCTGGATCTCACACAATTTCGAGGTGCACGCAGGTGGATGGGGACTTGACTCTGGGTCCCGCGGTGTGCCCCAGACTCTGATAGGAGGAAGATTTTCATATATATTTTACTAATTTTCTTTCATCTCTGACACTTCTATTATAAAGGGCAAATAGCAATATTAAAATATTTCCTCTAATGAATTCCCTTTTAATGTGTATGAAATTCGTGCACCAGGCCACTAGTAAATTTATAATTCTTACCACTTTCAGCTTCGTGTGTTCCTCCTTCGGCGACCCTAACATATGTCTTTCCAGAAACTTTCCCAGTTTGTCACATTCCAGAACAACATTTACTACCTCCAAATTCTTACAGCAGTTAATATTAAATTAAGGTTATTGTAATAAACTATATTTAATATTAACTATGCAAAATATATTTTATATATGTCATTACATATGTACATAACAGACAGATATATAGTTTATATTGAAAAATAATAGTATTATTCTGTCATTTATGGTATGTTATTTTATTAAGTACTAGAGGCCCGTTGCACGAAGAGATTCGTGCAATAGGCCTTCCCTTCCCCTGGCTGCCAGCACCAGTTTTCCTCCAGCACTCGGGACCCAGGCCTTCACTCCGGCCGGAGCCTTCCGTCTTCGCTGCTCCGGCCGGGAGCCTTCCATCTTCGCTCTGCCGCTTCTTGCCTACATATGCAAATTAACCGCCATCTTTGTTGGGTTAATTTGCATACTCTCCAGATTGGCTGGTGAGCATAGCGGAAGGATGGTCAATTTACATGTTTGTCTATTACTAGGTAAGATAGTTCAAACTTCAGTAATTTGAGTTCCACTTTCACAATATTTTTTTTTCTGTATCTGGTTATAATCTAAACTATTATTAACTTACGTTTTTTTTCTTTAAATATCCTATCTAATAAAAGAGAAACATGGTAATTAGCCATACCTCTGCTACCCTTCCCATTGGCTAATCAGGGTGATATGCAAATTAACTGCCAGCCAAGATGGCGGCCGGCGGCCAGGCAGCTTGAAG
>NW_005360738.1:120617-158799 GCF_000412655.1 Myotis brandtii
ACGACGCCCCAACCCCCTGATCCGCCCTGCTGTGTGTATGACAGGGGGCGGCGCCCTAACTCCCTAATCAGCCCTGCTCTGAGCCCGACCAGGGGCTGCACCTAGGGATTGGGCCTGCCCTCTGCCACCCAGGAGCAGGCCTAAGCCAGCCCTAAGCCAGCAGGTGGTCATCCCCTGAGGGGTCCCAGACTGCGAGTGGGCACAGGCCGGGCTGAGGAACCCCCCTCCCCCCCGAGTGCACAAATTTTTGTGCACCGGGCCTCTAGTACTCTTTATAAAAGAGTATTTCAAAAGACAACTTTACATCACTACCCTACCTCTGACCATGAACAGAAAAGAAAATCACAATGGAAGAGTATTTTTTCTTTATTTCCATCACCACTTTGGATCAATATTTTTAAAAAATATCATTCAGTTCCAGGTACATGCTGTTTACTGTGGTGACACGGAGCTCGAGATAAGCTCTGGGTGAGCAGAGAAGAGAGAATGATATTTGATTCTCAATTTCAATATTTTAACCACCAAAGTTCACATACTATTTACCATAATTTCCTGGGCTCCCCATGGCACTTTGTACAGATCTAGGAAAACGTTAGTTTAATTAATGTATTAAACTGAACCACTATTATATGCCTAACTCAGGAAATATAAAAATATATAACTCAAGAAGTTCACATTGTGGTAAAACATTTATAGTGATACTTTTATTTCTCAAACTTTTTAAAAAAAATACACTTTTATTGACTTCATAGAAGAAGGGAGAAAGAAATGGAAACATCAATGATGAGAGAGTCATTGATCGGCTGCCTCCTGTACGACCTGGGGATTGAGCCCCAAACCAAGCATGTGCCCTTGAGCAGATTCAAACCTGGGACCCTTCAGTCCACAGGCCAACACTCTATCCACTGAGCCAAACCAGCCAGGGCTACTTCTCAAACTTTTAAATCATTACTTAATCTGTTGAAAGAAAAAAAATCTATGTGATACATTTTTCATGGTAACTTGTATATGTGTACCTTATCCAGGGATCAAGAACATGCTTGGAATCAGTGTTGTCACCGTAAGGAAACATTCAAACCTGTAAAAAAATTTTGTGTTTCTTTGAGCCAAACTGTCGACAATTGCCAGGAAGCAGAATCTCACCGCATTGAGACAATGCTCTGGAAAATGGTGGTTTTTCACCCATTTTTATACATTACAATCAAAGGAGGAAACATAAATGGGATCATAAAATTCACTGGTGATAGATTAGGAAGGTGCAGAAAGCAATGCTGGAAAACCTCTGGGATTCTTTTACACAATTAACATCATAACAATAACAATTCAGGAACTTGTGGTCATCCTGGTGTCCTGGGGCATTGGTTGTGCCCTGAGGGGTTCAGAAAAAAGGACGTTAGATGGAAAGGACAACGACAGGCTTAGTTATGGTAAAGATAGACTCTTGTCAGGGAAGAATCTAGCCTAGGACTACCTGCCATAAACTGCTTTTAGTTAGAACGTTTTCACTTCAGACCATCCTTTGTGGTGACTTTAGGTCTCTCGAGTTTGCAAGGCCACCACACAGGCCTCCCCTGAGCTAGTCAGGCTAGCAGGTGGCCCCTTTCGTCCACAGTGTACGCCATCTTATAAAGTCCTAAAAAAACTGGGGCCTTGTTATTGTCTCCATTTTGCTGAAGAATCACATGTTGGGGTCTAGCCCCGCCCCAGCAGGTCCAGGGGTTCCCAAAGGTGTGGATGGAGTCGGCGAAGAAGGAATGACACGGAGACAGCGTTCAGATGATCAGCATAGCCAGGTTCTCTCTTTATTCTCTCATTACATCTGTATTTATACCATTTGATCCTATAAGCATGCCTCTATAGGCACATCATGGTATGTTTTGGGTCCTACAGCTCCTTGTTTCATGTCCATAGTTTCTTATCTGACTTTTGCCAAAAATCCCATCTCCATCTAGTTCGGTTGATTTTAATCCTATCCATTCTATTCCAAAGGTGTTATCTCCATTCCAAGGTCACTACTCTACTATTCTGTTAAACTACAAGGAAGTAACTGAAGGAGATTATCCTAAGTAAATATTATGTAGCTTAAGCGTGATTGTTCATAGTTATGGAGATAAACTACCCACCTGGCACTTAGTTAAGGGGTTTTACTGATTCCCTTCCTTAGTCCTGTTAATCCCTAACTCCAGGGAAAAATCCCCACCTGGGGAAACAACCTTTCTCAGGGAGGTGGTCCTGGTTAAAACACATAGCACTAAGAGGGGGAACAAACATATGCCATATACGCCAGGTCCCTTGAAACATATGCTGTGCAGATGTTTCTTCCCTGCAGCAACTGTGTCAAGCAGCAAGGGTGGACCGGCTTCCAGCAATCACAGGCTCACCCTGGCTGGCTGGGTGGCTCTTTCCGAGTATTGTTTCTCTCTCTTCCTCCCTCCCTCCCTCTCTCTCTCTCTCTCTCTCTCTCTCTCTCAAAAAAAAAATCAATAAACATATCCTTGAGTGAAGATTAAAGAAAAAGAAAGAATCACAGGCTCGTTGAAGTATCCACGACACCCAGCTAGCAGGCATCAGTCTACTCAGGTGATAAAACTCAGGAAAAACTGACCTTTAGAATCAGATTTTTCTCATCCGTTTCTATGCTTCAATCTCTTTCTCTCTGTTCTAGAAATTATTCTTTAGGTAAAAAATATTGACAAAAATTATTTGGAGCAAATCATGTGAATTATTGGAGCTACCAGCTATAAATTCCAATGAAAACCAATAAAGTGACATAAATGCTGGCGTGTGAGGGCCCCGCTGTGTGAACCTTGTCTAGATGGGCCAAAATGCCCTCTGCATGTTCATCTCCTTGCTGCTGACTTTAGCCACCGTCCTCCATATTCTTCTAGACATCGTCTTCTCTGCCGACAATTCCAGGTCACTCAAGCAGTCCCTGACACAAAACACACATTTATACGTTAGGTCTGATCAAATAATTGAATCGATACTCCCTCCCCTGCGAACTGACCTTTAGGACACTTCACAACCGACGTTCCCTTTAGCTTAGACCACATTCCACTTGCTAAGACCATTATCCTTCCCCTCCAGACCTTCCTAGGATCCAGATCCTCCCAGACAGTTTTCCGCCCAGAGAAAGCCGTCTAGAGTCCTTTAAAACCTCTGACTCTCCATCCCTGGGTGCTGGCACCATTTTGTGACTCAGCCCATCTGGTATCCATATGACCTAATCCATTTATCAGCCCTTACCACTTTGGCCTCGTGCGTTCTTCCTTTGGCGACTCTAACATATTCACATTCTCCAGGCCCGGGACGTAAGTGTTTAGGTATCTTAATGCCTCTAAATTCTGTTCCCATTTTCTCTCCTGGATATTATCTTTGAATTCCCTCATTCTACAAGACAAGACAATATCAGAATTGGCTGTTTATTTTCTGCATCTGTGCACTAATGGCCAAATCAAAGGCACCTGTGCTTTGAAAAGTAGTGATTTAAAAACCCCAAATGTATGGGGAACTTACTATCCACAAATATCTTGTGATGTGGAAGGAGAGAAGATACTTTTTTTTTAAAGTGTGATTTCTCTTATAACAGCATTGAGGGAAGGGTAGACACACATATACAGTGGGGCCTTGACTTACAAGTTTAATTCATTCCGAGACTGAGCTCGTTAAGGAGCTCGTTAACTCAAATTACTTTGTCAACTCAATGCAAAAAATCAGCCGAGAGACAGCTGGTATCTCAAAAAACTCTTAGGACACTCATAAGTCAAGGCCCCACTGTAGTTACAAAAGTACATAACAGTATAGACTAAATACACACATGTGCGTACAAACACATGCATGGCCCTGCAGAGGGCTGTCATAGGTTCTATGAGAAGCTGAGTTAACAGCTGGAGAAGATGGGCTGCTGACTGAGCTAAAATCTTGCGTTTTCTGAATCTACATGTTCTTCCAGTGGCCTCTGTTGGTCTTTTTCTTCTACACTCTCGAAGAGAAAGTCATACAGTCGAGAGATGTACCAGTGGGCGTGGGGTCCTCACAGGATTTCCTTATGATTACATAGATGATTCTTGGAACTTGTTTTATACAACTTCTATTTCTACCTCAGAGCTTTTCCTCATTCATTCCCTTGCCCTGCGTGGATCAGAGGTAGGCACTGCCTGCTATTTAAAAACATTTACTTATGAAACTACCTCTTAAAATTCTTTAAAAAAATTTTTTTAAACCACACACATGTGCTTCAAGAGAAATTTGGTCTTTTCCTAACCGGTTTGGCTCAGTGGATAGAGCGTCAGCCTGCGGACTCAAGGGTCCCAGGTTCGATTCCGGTCAAGGGCATGTACCTTGGTTGTGGGCACATTCCCAGTGGGGAGTGTGCAGGAGGCAGGTGATCGGTGTTTCTGACTCTTTCCCTTCCTCTCTGTGAAGCATCAATAAAATAAATTTTTTTAAAAAAGAGAAATTTGGCTTTATTTTCAAGCTTTATAAAAAGGTACCACATATATATCAACCTTCTGAGATTTATGTTTCTAAAGTTCTTTGGAGTGCTGTGTATTTCAATCCTTTTCTGTGCGATATGCTATCCCACTGTGTGAATGCACCCCAATAGACATATTGGCCATTAACATGTGGTTGCTTCTAGTATTTTGCTATTCAAAATAGCATTGCTCATTTCTCACAGATCTCACTGCCGTGTGCAGAATACTCTCATGTAAACACCTGGGAGTGAACTGAATCACCAGGGGGCCCGTAATTGCATACAGGGCATTGTCAGAACGCTTCAGCAAATACATTCAGGATGGAAGTCATTCCATGATGATCCTGGGAAAAGACCAAACGTTTTAAATACCTATGCTGTCCCCAAGGGCTTACAATGGAGAGGTGGATTTTGACATCCTGGGTTGGGGGCGGGGAATGGCCCACTGCTCCCCTTGTTCTTTTTTTTTTTTCTGCTCTACTTTCCAATCTTTAAATTTTTCTTCCAATTAGTAGAGAAAGAGTACATGCAAGCAAAGCAGAGAAAAAACATGGATTTGATTTGACAGGAAGAGTAATTTCACTCAGAGAAATGAGAAAGTGAGTAAAATGGCGGTTCCTCTCACAAAGCCTCAAGGCCCCCAATTCTGCAATGAACCCTGAATCGTATTAAAGCAATAATAATAGAATTGCACAGGGATGTCGTTCCTTCCAAACTTCCCGTACATCTGGATTGGCTGTTACTGCTGCCCACTTTGACCTGACGGATGCGTGAGATATCTCACTTTTTCCCTTTTGGCTTTCTAACTTTAATACTTAAGAAACCAGCGCACAGGGGAAGAGTACTAGCGTCGTCCACCCGCCAAAGGGAAATAAGACAGCTGGAATCCTCAGTGGGTGCGAAATGCAACATTATCAAGGCACACATTGCATGAATGGGACATTCAAACTTCACACAGAAGCCTTTAGCGGTTAACATGGTTAAGTGTGATTGGATTGTTTTACGATGAGCATTTTGCTTTTCTTTACTGCACTTGCCAATCTCAAAATGTAGAGGTGGCCTCAGCATGCGCTGCATCGCAGTGAAAGTTTACAACTAGACCGCAAATAACACTTACCCGGTATAAAGAGTGAGTCAGTTCTTTTTAGAAGACTGAGTGGCTCTGAAAAGAGCCTTTGGGTTCAGGAGTCAGGCCGCTCGCTCGCGCGTCTACTTGGAGCTGGTGTACTTGGTGACGGCCTTGGTGCCCTCGGACACGGCGTGCTTGGCCAGCTCGCCGGGCAGCAGCAGGCGCACGGCCGTCTGGATCTCGCGGGACGTGATGGTCGAGCGCTTGTTGTAATGCGCCAGGCGCGACGCCTCGCCCGCGATGCGCTCGAAGATGTCGTTGACGAACGAGTTCATGATGCCCATGGCCTTGGACGAGATGCCGGTGTCGGGGTGCACCTGCTTGAGCACCTTGTACACGTACACCGAGTAGCTCTCCTTGCGGCTGCGCTTGCGCTTCTTGCCGTCCTTCTTCTGCGCCTTGGTCACCGCCTTCTTGGAGCCCTTCTTCGGGGCGGGCGCGGACTTGGCGGGCTCGGGCATGGTCGGGAGCTCAGCGGGCTTGGTGGGTGAGAGGAAAAGTAACAACGAAGCGCGCTGTGGCCTCTTTATATAGAACCTCGCATGCAAATAAGGTGATAAACCAGAGCCCTGTGTGTGTTGGCTCCTGAGAGCAAGCTCAAAACTTAGCTCTGCCCAATCAGAGCGCCAGAATCCCAAACTTGCACGCTCACTGGTTTAGATGAAGCTGAAACCTGAACCAATGACACAGCTGCTTCTTCGCGCCACAAACGTTTATAAAAAGTGCCGCCCGCGCACTTTCACTTTTGCAGCCACTTGCAGTGAAGTTTGTAGAGACTTATTTTTAATTTCCTAATGTCCGGACGCGGAAAGCAGGGCGGCAAGGCGCGCGCCAAGGCTAAGTCTCGCTCCTCGCGGGCCGGACTGCAGTTCCCCGTGGGCCGCGTGCACCGGCTGCTCCGCAAGGGCAACTACGCCGAGCGCGTCGGGGCGGGCGCGCCCGTGTACCTGGCGGCCGTGCTGGAGTACCTGACGGCCGAGATCCTGGAGCTGGCGGGCAACGCGGCCCGCGACAACAAAGAAGACGCGCATCATCCCGCGCCACCTGCAGCTGGCCATCCGCAACGACGAGGAGCTCAACAAGCTGCTGGGCAAGGTGACCATCGCGCAGGGCGGCGTGCTGCCCAACATCCAGGCCGTGCTGCTGCCCAAGAAGACCGAGAGCCACCACAAGGCCAATAAAGACCACGTTTGAAAACGAGTGAACAAAGGGTCTTTTCAGAGCCCCTCCTATAGTCACTAGAAGGGCAGCGCGACTTAGTTGCATTTCCAATCACTTTCACCTCTTAGCCATTCAGTGTAATTTGTTACCCAACACAAGGTGCCGTCCTTGCCTCAGCCTGGCCACATTTCAGAATTGGCTCTCAGCAGCTTTTGCAACCCAGACTAGTTGACTTAATAGTTGTGTTCCTGACGGGCTAGAATTTCAACGCCATGCTGACTATCATCCCAAGATGTTCACCCAGGTCCATACTGGAAATTAGCTTAAGTGACAGGTGTCAGCAAATCCGAGCATCTCTTGAGGGGACGTTAATAGGGGTGGTTTCCATAGACACCCATTGTGTGTCAGCAGGAAGGTGGCAAATCTGGAACCTTTAATAAGTAATTGTCTTGAATTTGTAAAAACACCTAATTTATAGGACTACTTGGCAGTATATGTATTACCACAGGCATGCTAGATGTGCACATATAGTGCTAGGGGGCAGAAATACAATGTTGGGGACCAGCTATAATTGTAAGAAATATTAACCCTGCTCTGTTAACCGTGATTGTTTTGTTCTGATGAAAGAAGGCACAGTCTAACCTGGCTGGGGGTTGCACGTGGAACCTGGGAGCTCGCCTGGAAATGCAGCCTGTCCTCCCCACCAGGGAGCTGCCTATTCTTATGGAAAGATTAACAACCTTGTTGCAGACACCAGAACTGCCAGCCCTTTGAAGACCCCCATCCTTTTAATACTTGCAGGCCGTTGCAAATCTCCAGCCTGCATTACCTGTAAACTGCCCATTTGCCATACCCTTTGCTTACTTCCCATGTAATCTTTGTCCTACCCAATATAAGCAGCTGGCTATCGTGGGGTTCAGAGCAGATGTTTGTGGGTGACCTGCTGCTCTCCCTGCTGTCGGCAGTATTGGAATAGATGCTCAGATATGATTCAGCCTTGTCTCTGCTGAACTGGCTGAAGTAGTGACAGGCAGCAAGGACCCATTGAGTGCCTGGTTACAAAAGCAATGACCACTAGATGCTAAGAAGTGGATTCCAAGAGCAGTGATGGTGGAGACCTACAGTTTGAAAAATATGAACCAACTTCTCTGAATAAAGCTGAGGCGGCTTTGAGAATAGAGAGGTCAAACACTGTGGTGTGTTTCTCATGTCTATACCAGCATGGCGAGGTCCTTTTGGTCTAGGCCTTGGGAAAGATTAGAACGTTTAGGCAACTTCCCAGTTTGCCATTTCAAGAAATGCAGGCACAAAGACTATTTCTTCTGTTTGTCGTTTTTGTAAATTATAATGCATTTATACTTTCAACAAATAATGTACTTCACCCTTAGGTCCCACCAGTTAAGAATGTTAGTAAGACACTGCTTGTTCTAAAGAAACTCAATCTAAGGGGGAATAACACAAAAGCAAATAAAGCAATATGTAGCAAAAAAAGTAGACACCGGATACTAGGGAACTTAGGGAGGAGTCAGATCTGTAAGAAGCAACTTCTGGGCCGAGGGCTAAAGGAATTCAAAATTGAAGGAAAGTACAGGAATTCCAGCACAGAATTAGCATTGCCAGACCCAGGGCTTGTGATGTGTGCACACAACTGATTCGAAACTGGATATCGGCACTAAATTAAAGGTTAAAAGTGGTATGAAAGAGCCAGGAGGGATCTGTAGGCACTCCTTTTCTTTAAATACTTTTATTTACTAATGACTACCAAATCCTTTTATTTTAATCTCTTCACATTTTTCACCCAGCCCCCACCATTAGTAAACCACCACGTTTCTCTACCTCTCATGCAATGCTTGGCAAACCCAACTTTCTGATTTTGATCATTTGCTGGGTATTATGCAATATTTCACGGTTTTAATTTGCATTATCTGATTACAAGTGACCTTTAAAAGTTATTCCTATAATTGCTAGCCACTCAGCTGTGTCCATTTTATAAGAATTTTTCCTTCAAAGTGAATAATAAACCACTACACTCAAAGTTTCTAACACAGAACTGTCATTCCTACAAACCCTCTTTTAGGCCACTTAGGCAAGTGAAAACCAGAATAACCCTAATTCAACTTTGTTTTCCTACAGCCATTGGAGGCTGAATCCCATCTTCTCCTTTTCTTCCCAGATTTGTTGAAAGGAACCTGCATGGCCTTATCCTCCAATAGTTGAGGGCCTTTGGAAGAGAAACTTCTAGAGCTAGAGAGGGAGCACAGATCGCCTGTCCAGACCGTGAAGAGGTATTTCCAGGTTCGACTACCAGACGTAATGAGCATATTTGTGACTATCAGAAGTGGGTAAGGGAGGTGCCAAAATCTATGCGCTGAAGCCCTTGTTACGGGATGGGCTGAATTCCTTCCCTGTGGACAGGTTCCTTCACTTTACCTCTTTCCTCGGCGGATAACAAGGGTTCAAGCGGTGACTTTATCTTTGCGGATACATAGTTGGCTTTGACAAAGGCAACAGTTGGTTAAGCAACTTGTTTCCCTAAATAGCTACTATCATGTAAACACTGAACGTGAGGCCTTACCAATCTTGTCACCCAATTGGCTGAGGAAAATGATACCAGTAGTCCTAGAGGGAACGCAATTTCCATAAATTGTGCACTGGGCTTGCGTTTTTAACACGTAAACTAGGAGTGCAACAGCCACTGTCAGTGAGGATGGAAGTGGCTCTGAAAAGAGCCTTTGGGTTTCGGCGCAAGTGGGTAGGACGGAGCTCACGCCCGCTCCCCGCGGATGCGGCGCGCCAGCTGGATGTCCTTGGGCATGATGGTGACGCGCTTGGCGTGGATGGCGCACAGGTTGGTGTCCTCGAACAGCCCCACCAGGTAGGCCTCGCACGCCTCCTGCAGCGCCATGACGGCCGAGCTCTGGAAGCGCAGGTCGGTCTTGAAGTCCTGCGCGATCTCGCGCACCAGGCGCTGGAAGGGCAGCTTGCGGATCAGCAGCTCCGTGGACTTCTGGTAGCGGCGGATCTCGCGCAGGGCCACGGTGCCGGGCCGGTAGCGGTGCGGCTTCTTCACGCCGCCCGTGGCCGGCGGCGCCTTCCCGCCCGTGGACTTGCGCGCCGTCTGCTTGGTGCGAGCCATTGCAAAGCAACGAGAGGCTAAGCTGGGAATGAAGGGGAGAATGGGATCTCAACCAGTATATATAAGGCGAGTCCCGCTCTGATTGGAAGAATTATCTGTCCATCAAGCCTCAGAGTAAAGTTATTGCTAGCGGCGATTACTTCCGGATAGGTGGGACTTCCGGTGGGTTAAGACCGAAAATTAACTTTTTCCTCCCAAGCACCCTTTCAGAAAGGGTTTTCTATCTACCGTTTTTCTCCTCTATCGTCTTTATACCGTCTCTTTCACAATATTGTGGCTTTATCCCCGCACAAATTATCACAGACATATGTTGTTCGCTTGATAAGAATTGTACATTTTGGCGCTTAAACTGCCTTTCCTGTGTTCCTTTTGAAAAGGCGCGCGCTAAATGTGATTGGCTAAGTGACATGTTTTTGCCTCATTCAAGTTTAGGAAGACGGATTTCAACATAAATTTCTTGATTTCCCCATATGACCTTATACTTTCCCACTCCCCACCCCCAACTTGGAGATTTTTAAATGTTCTGTCTTCATATACTTTCCCTAAATGCAACAAGACCATTAATTGAAGTGATTTTATTTTCTGTTCTAACTACATTAATATATGTATTCCCTATTAATCAGCATCCTCACAGAAAGCATGCCACTACGTTTGACACTTTTACCTGAGGCCTGTGTAAAATCTTTAGAAAATACTCAAGTTTTTGAATGTTGCAAAGGTTACTAAGCCTTTTTAAAGTAACGCTGAAGCCTGTGTTAAGTTCTGCCTAAGGACATGAGGGTGGAGGCGGGAAGAGGATACGTGTAATAGCATAAACAAGAATGAAAAATAAAGAAAAGGGCATGACTGCGGGCACATAAAGTATTGTTTTCCTATTTGCAAACGGTTAAGGCTCAAGCAGTGTTGCAGACCGACTTACAGGTGATTTGTCCTATTAAAATGCAAAACTACCCAACAAGAGACTGAAAAGGTGGTTTATTGCGGCGGGTCATTAACTACATTTGCATTTGAATAGTCACCTTTGACCAAACATCCTCTTTATATACAATGTATTTCTTATCTTAACCTTGAGGTATTGCTACAGCGATCGCCTTAATTACCTGAAACCAAACACCTTTTGTTTCTACTTGGCTGATAACTTTTCCTTTTAATGTATCTCTTCAGAGGTTAATTTCGCTCTTATGGGTGTTTACTGACATCTACTGACCAAACACGGTAAAAACCATTTTCAAGCAGCTGCTTATGGAAAAAAAAAAAAATGCAAGCCCTTTCAGTGCGAAGGTGGGTGGCTCTGAAAAGAGCCTTTGGTTTAGTTGTTTGCGCTGTTGCCAAAGGAACGCAGGCTTCTACTTGCCCTTGGCCTTGTGGTGGCTCTCGGTCTTCTTGGGCAGCAGCACGGCCTGGATGTTGGGCAGCACGCCGCCCTGCGCGATGGTCACCTTGCCCAGCAGCTTGTTGAGCTCCTCGTCGTTGCGGATGGCCAGCTGCAGGTGGCGCGGGATGATGCGCGTCTTCTTGTTGTCGCGGGCCGCGTTGCCCGCCAGCTCCAGGATCTCGGCCGTCAGGTACTCCAGCACGGCCGCCAGGTACACGGGCGCGCCCGCCCCGACGCGCTCGGCGTAGTTGCCCTTGCGGAGCAGCCGGTGCACGCGGCCCACGGGGAACTGCAGTCCGGCCCGCGAGGAGCGAGACTTAGCCTTGGCGCGCGCCTTGCCGCCCTGCTTTCCGCGTCCGGACATTAGGAAATTAAAAATAAGTCTTTGCAAAAAGGAAAAATGGACACTCGCCCGAGCAGACCAGTTCTGGGAATAGGGGGAACATGGCCGTTTTTATAGGCAGGTCCTGGGAGCAAATCGGAGTGTCTGATTAGCTAGGAACAGACTCAGGCACATAACCAATAGGAGAGTCTCATTTCCATACCTCATTTGCATAGGCCGGCCCAAGGATGACAGCCTTGGCGTTTGTCTGCCAATGAACTAAGAGGCTCTCTGCATCCCTCATTAGCATAAAGTCTCTATAAGTAGCAGAGATTCGGCTCCAGCCGCATTTTCCTCACAGTCTCCTGAGATCTCAAAATGCCGGAACCAGCGAAGTCCGCGCCCGCCCCGAAGAAGGGCTCCAAGAAGGCGGTGACCAAGGCGCAGAAGAAGGACGGCAAGAAGCGCAAGCGCAGCCGCAAGGAGAGCTACTCGGTGTACGTGTACAAGGTGCTCAAGCAGGTGCACCCCGACACCGGCATCTCGTCCAAGGCCATGGGCATCATGAACTCGTTCGTCAACGACATCTTCGAGCGCATCGCGGGCGAGGCGTCGCGCCTGGCGCATTACAACAAGCGCTCGACCATCACGTCCCGCGAGATCCAGACGGCCGTGCGCCTGCTGCTGCCCGGCGAGCTGGCCAAGCACGCCGTGTCCGAGGGCACCAAGGCCGTCACCAAGTACACCAGCTCCAAGTAGACGCGCGAGCGAGCGGCCTGACTCCTGACCCCAAAGGCTCTTTTCAGAGCCACCCACACTTTCACAGAAACAGCTGGCTCGTTTTTCCTGTATCTGGGTTTCCTTAAAAGAGGCGGGTGGCTGGTTCGAGAGGAACGTGACTGGAGAGAAGGAATAAGTGTTTGGATAAGCATGGGGCCAGTGTCTGCCGGTTCAGTCCGGGTTCTTTCAGGCCATTGAAAGACGCGTTCCCTTTGGCCTTCTCCCACAGCAGCCAGCATTTCGTTTTTGCTTCCTCCACCAATGCCAGGAGCGCCCCCGTGTCATTGGGCGTCGGGACTATTTGAAAAGCCCGCCCTGGGTCCCAACGTGCCAGACAGACTTCTGAGTGCTTTTCCTAGTCGGTCTGAGAGAGAAAACTGCGGCCCCGCGTGAGGTGCGGGCCTCGTCGGGCCCTGCAGCCAGGCCTCTGAGCTAATCAGGACGGTCGGGGCTCCCCAAACTCGGCCGAGTTCTCCCTGTTTCTCAGGATGAGTGGGAGGGACGCCCGGACTTGCTGAGCAGGGCCAGTGCTCAGGCTGCGATCTGAGAGTCCAGGATCAGAAACCCCGAGACTCAAGTTGGGCCCCGTGTGGAGTAAGAGGAGCGGACCCAGAAACGCCCCTTGCGGTAGGAAATGGGCCGAAGGCTGGGCAGCCAGGACCCAGAGTGGACCGAAGGCCAGGCAGCCAGGACCCAGAGTGGACCGAAGGCCAGGGAAAGTCTTTCAATGCTCCCTCCCAATCGTGCCTCGGTGCTCATTTCCTCCTTCCAAAGCGATGGCACCCTCAGCCGCCCTCAGCCCTTCCGTGGAGATGGAGGTGTGACCACCACCAGCCCCGTCTCTGTCCCGGATATCCTTTCATTTTTGTTTCACGCTGTGACTGACCAACGTCACTGTCCTTAGCCAGCACAGCCACGCTTTCTCGTTGGTGGCTCCGTGTTCCTTACAACAGCTGTTAACTAAGGACGTTCAAACCGGTAAAGAATGTGAGTTCATTTGAGCCGAACTGTCCACCATTGCCGGGAAGCAGAATCTCAATGAATTAAGATAATGCACTGGAGAATGGTGGTTTTTCACCTATTTTTATAAATTACCATCAAGTGGGTTACAGGAAATCCATTGGTGATAGATCAGGGAGGTGGGAGAAAGCAAAGTGGGGAAACCTAGGTGATTGGATAAAAAGTAAAATGATAGACATGTGTTTCCTTCACACACACAGATGAGTACAGGATAGTTAACAGGCAACAATGAACAGATAACAACAACAAGGAGGGAATGGTCTCTGCTCTGGTGCCATTGGTTGCACCCTGAGGGTCCGGAAAAAGGGAAGTTACAAGTTACCCTGACAGGTCACAGGTATGTTATCTTAGATGCAAAAAGACAACATGCTCAGTAAAGATCAAAGTTGGTCTTTGTCAAGGAAGATACTGGCCTAGGACATGCCTACCTACTATAAACTGTTTTTTAATTAAAAGGTTTTCATTTCAGAACATCCTTTGTGGTTACTTTAAGTCTCTGAGTTTGCAAGGCTGTCAGGCAGGCCTTCCTGGAGGTAGTCAGGTTGGTTAGCATGTGGCCCCTTTTCGTCCACATACCATAAGTATATATTTTAGCAATAGCCAGAATGGCATGAAAATTGAGATAAGTATCAAACTGTTTATAGTATCGATGAAAACCAATCATTCATCACAAAACCACCAGGAGGATATACCCAGTGCTACCACATTCTTTGTCCCTTTGTCTTGTCCATCATTGGTACCCGAATTGTACGATTTTAAACGGCACTGCAACAGATAGGGAGCATATTTTGTGCAATATTGCTGGCTGGCTGTCTGCTGTGGCCCAATTGTCCTGTAAGTAAATGACCTGCAATAAATTCTGTGGAGTTGCCTGCTCTGATCTTGTGAAGATGCCTTCTCATTACAGTGGCCATTACACTCTTGCCCTTCATCAGACACCAATGCTAATGAAATGCAATGGCCCTGGCTGAGGAGTATGGAATGGCCGGGGGCGGGGGGGGGGCAGGTAAGCCAGTCTCAGTCCCATTTTCCTCCTCCAAACCTCATCAGTAGGCACTCGGGTCTCTGGAGTTTCTAGGCCTCTGGGGTGGGTGGGGAATTCTGAAGCTTGGAGATCTCTAAGGTCAGCACCAAAGCTCCAAAATGAAGTCTGTAATGGGAGGCCGATGCTTTGAGGAATCCTGGCTGCCACAATGCTCTGTCATTCGCCACACTGTTTTATCTTCCCAGTCTTTGCTCCTCGACTAAAAGTTATCCCGAAGTCCCTTCCCACAGAAATAATCTTCTCATGTGTCACCTGAAGCTATTGCTAACGATGTGACATATGACATAGCTTTGATTCAATCTTGAGAAATGCAGTGCAGTATTATAACTGCCAATTCAGCAGAGACGGGGCTGAATCCTATATGAGCATTTATTCCAATATTTCCGGCAGTGTGGGAGAGCAACAGGCCATCCACAAAAATCTGCTTTCCCCCCCAACCCCCCTCCTCCCATAAGCCAGCTCTCTATATTGGGCAGAAGAACAAAGATGACATGGGAACGTAGGAATTACAGGCATGGGGACGTGGGCACAGGATACTCATTGCAGGTTACAAGCCATGCTGGCTGGAGGGGGGCAGGGGGGGGGTCACAGAGGGCAGGCACCTCCAGGTGCCCCAGGACCAGATCACAGGCAATAAACTTGGGTTGTAAAGAGCAGGTGCCTCTGGGACTAGATGGTCTCAGCCACAAGGCTGTCAATCTTTCCATATGATAGGCAGTTCTCGGGACAGGAGGATGGCTTGCATTCCGATGTGAGCGCCCATGTTCCAGGGCGTACACTCCCAGGGAAATGAAAATGTGCCGTCTGTAATCAGAAAAGAACAATCACGGTTAAAGAGTATGATTACTGGTAATATTTCTTAGTTAGTGTCTAATATTCTATTTCTGCCCCTAATAGTTGCAAGACCTCCATCAGATGCCTGAAACCATGGATAGCACCAAACCTTATATGTGCCGTTTTTTTCCTATACACACATATAATGAAGTTTAACTTATAAATTAGGCAAGTGAGAGATTAGCAACAATAATACTGAAACAGAACAATTATAACAATATACTACAAAGAAAGGTATGTGAATGCTGTCACTCGTTCCAGGGTGTCCCTTCCCGTAGGCTCAGTGCTTTCGGGTGCAAAACATTGGGGCCAATCAGAACAGTTTCCTGCACATGAATGCCACTTTCCTCTTCACTAAGCACTTACCACACCCTGTGGCTGTAACTTTTGCCGTTTGAGGTGCAACAGCAAAGTAGCACAACTTTCTTTTTCTTCACAATTTTACAGACAGAAGATTTATTCTTACTGTCGATCTTAGCAACTTCAGCATATAATTTTTGCCCTCTTTCCTTATTAAGTCAAGAACTTTCACCTTTTCACTCAAAGGAAGGGAAGCACTTTACAGCATCTGTTTGACATATCTGAATTGCCAGCATCACTACTCTTTCGATTTGGAGCCATTATTAAGTAAAAGAAGAGTTCTTAAACACGTGCACTGTGATACTGGTAGCCTAGATGGTTACAAGTTAACAGTTGAAGAATACTTTAATTTTATGTGTGAGAAATACTTTAATTTTATGTGTGCTTTTGTCTTTAACTATAAAGGATATTTATAGTTAATATGTTCTAATGTTAAACAGTGGATCAATTTTGTGTTGTCATTTTTGTACTCTTCTCTGTGTGTGTGTGTGTTTTTTTTTTAATTAAAGGAAAAAGGTGAAGACTAATGCCGTATCCTGGTGTTGGGTGTGTTAGAAATTGCAGCTTCTAACATACAGTATTTACCAAATCACCAGCGACTAAGATGTGCCAGCCCGTGTTCTAGATGTTATAGTAACCACAGTGTGAAAACAGACAAAAATCTCTGTTCTTGTAAATTTACATCCCTTCAGGGGGAGAAAATACTAAATATTCATTTAGTATTCAAATAAAATATACAATCTACTACACCGTGGTAAGTGCTAAGGAGCAAAGATTTGAGACTGTTGGGAGATTTATAATGTTAAATATTCCCAACTCCCTTTAACTGAATCTCTGAAATGGAAAATATCTATATCTATCTATCTAAGATATATATATATATATTCCTTTCAAACTCTAAACTTACATTCTTGTTTACAGTATGGTGGTAGGCAGAGATGGACATCCCTCAGCTGATGGGTTAATGTTCTCTTCTCTCAGAGAGGTTACATATGACATTTCCTCAATTAACCTTTTCATTGTGTTATTTATTTTGCATGTGAAAGAAAATTCAAGTTAATAATCCAGTAAGTCCAGTCTACAAATACATGGATTTGAAAGCAAAACATCAAAATAAAAATATAAACTTTTAAGAAAGACGCTTTATGTCATGTAGAAAAACGTGTGTTGTATTTTATTTATTTTTTTGTCTCAGAAGTTCCCTGCAGTTATCCAAGATTTCGTCAGCTAGAGACACCTTCGCAGGCGTGGGGGGCGGGGGAGGAGGAGAAGACATACCCAGAGAAGGTTGTATAAGATTACTCTCTAAATGCCTCCGACATAGTTTTGGAAAAGTAACTAGCAGAGGATGGTTTCGATCCATCGACCTCTGGGTTATGGGCCCAGCACGCTTCCGCTGCGCCACTCTGCTCCCTGCAGGACAGCTGCTGAATTAAAATCATTCCTTGATTCTACTTCCCTTTAAAAGTTTGTATATTAAAAATGATTTTTCTTCAAAGACTATTTATTGATTTTATTCAGTCTTAGAACAGAACAATGAGTCCAGAATACATTGAGTCCAAATATTCTGAAGGCAAAAACTTCGATGTTTCTGTTAGAAAAGAGCTGGTTTCCAGCCCGCCCCTCGCCTAGCATGAACAACTCCAGTCCTTTAGTCAGGATGTGCAAGGAGGCCAAAATTCGAGTGTGGAAAGTCCTTGACCCTTGAACTGGGTATTTCAACATGATTGGAAGGATTTTTAAAAAAGAAAAAAAAGGCATGAGTGCATTGGCCGGGAATCGAACCCGGGCCTCCCGCGTGGCAGGCGAGAATTCTACCACTGAACCACCAATGCCCACGTGCTGGAGCCGCTGCCTGGCGCCAAGAAGGTATTTTTTTCCTGCTATTTTGCCGAACTATTAATTCATTTTCTTTAAAAAAAACATGTTTAGATGGCGTTTCGCTGTTATTGAGTAGGACTTGGCTTCGATTCCTTTCTCCTAGCAAAGAAGAGGTAGTGACTTTGGCGTGATGTTTCTTTACCAGTACACCTGCCAGACCGCGAAGAAACACCTGCACACACTCCCGAGAAGTCTGCACACACGCTTTTGCATTTGAGTTCCGGTTGGGGGCCAAGGAGGGCTCACAGCTCCGGTAGTTCTGGGATTTGTGTTTCTAACAGCAGGAACAGCTCAAAATGGCCCCATTCTGGTCTCACGACACTGAGACAACAGAACAAAACTGCAAGTCATGAGGCGCTAAGAGGGGAGAACTTCTCGGCCTGCCCCCCATGGAACCAAGACCCAGGACATGACCGGACCTTGAACCTGGAGCCCTTTCAGAGGGGGATCCGCTGTCCAGGAAGACCTGGTGCTGACGCCCCCTTATTCCAACGTCCTCCAGTTAAACCTGCGGGCCTGGCTTCCACTTACCTGTCTCTCCTGAACGTTCATACCCGCCCTGGACCCCGGACCCTGGATGGGGCGGGCTGTTGAGCAAGAACTTCCCCGCACTCCTGGCTTAGTCTCTGAACGTAAAGCGACTCTAATTCTCCACTGCAATTCTCAGTGTGCAGTGTTCGGCTCTGCCAATGCCGGTGGATGAACTCTTTGTTTGGTAGCATAATCTCCGCACCCCCCACCCCCACCCCAACACGCACACACTGTATTTGATTCTTTTTAATCTTTATTGTTGAAAGTATTACATAGGTCCTCCTTTCCCTCCATTAGCCTCTTCCAGGCCGTTCCCATCCTCCCCCCAGTCCCTCACCACCCATTGTCGGTGTCCCCAGGATATGCATATATGCACAAAAGTTCATTAGTGGATCTCTTCCCATCCACCCTCCCCTGCCTTCCCTCTGAGGTCTAACAGTCTGTTCCATGCTTCTATGGCTCTGGGTCTATTTTTGATCATCAGCTTATTTGGTTCATTAGATTCCACATATGAGTGGGATCATGTGATACTTATCTTTCTCTGACTGGCTTATTTCGCTCAGCATAATACTCTCCAGATCCCTCCATGCTGTTGCAAATGGTAAGAGTTCTTTCTTTTTTATTGCTGGTAACATAATTCTTCATGTGGGCCTCACCACAACCTTGAAACACAAGTATTACTTCCATTTGTTTTTCAGATTTAAAAAAAAGTCACTAATGTTAAGTAACTTGACTTGGATCATTGGGTTCTAAGTAGTGAGCCCTGGTGCTTCTCTTTGGAATGACTAACTTCATTTCTCTTTTAGACTCTGGTTTCCCATTCAAACTATTCCTTTTTTCAGGGTTAACTTCTGAGTTTTGTGTGTGTGTGTGTGTGTGTGTGTGTGTGGTTCCCCCCCCCCATGTTAACTTCTGCATGCCTTTCCCCCAAAGGCTTGGCTATAGCTACCTTGGACACTGTTGCTTGATAATTATGCAAAACTATAATGAGAACTATTTGCAAACCCTACTTGAAAAATTTAAACAGTAGTCAAATAATACATACAGGTTTTCCACTTCAAATTCACCCTTTTGCAAAGCAAATTCACTTTGGGGTGAAAATAGAGTGAGGTAACACAATAGAGCCATTTTTTGTGTGTGTGATTGTATTTGTAGTTAACGCATGTGTTCAGGCCAGTTGTATGAACTAGCATTTGCTAGGTGATCAATTTATACATATACATATAGTGATTTGATCTTACATTGTAAACAGTTTTCTTTCAATTGGTGAGCCCCTGTAACTTCAAATCACAAAGTACTTACAAAAATCACACTTTCCTATAAATGGTATGATACTAAGGTAAGTTAAATGTTAATATGCACATGTACATAACTGAGTCCAGTCTAGAGAGTATGCATCTGGGAAAGACAGAACTGCTTCAATTTTATGTAGTTTGTTTTACACTGTTGCAGATAAGCTGCCAGGCAGTGCCAGAGAATTAATCAGCTGGGCACTCAGAGAAAATTCAGAAAAGTTGCCTTTATTGCAGATTGCACTAGTGCCATGACTCAGGGGAGTCAGTCTGCAAACCCTGAGTGATGAATATGGAGGGAGCTTTCCCTTAATGCCCTTTGGTTTCTTTGTCCCCCCAATATGGCAGGCTTCTGGACCTTTCATGGGCTCTGCGAAAAGCCCCGTGTTTGGGATGGGGGACGTGAGATTACACCCAAAGGTCTGGCCTGGCGCCAGTGCTGATAACCCCTCTGGGGGTTGTGTATGGTTCCTGGTCTGTGGCCTCTGTAAAATGGGAGTATTTTGGGAAACAGGTTCTGCAAGACAGGACAGGCATCAAAGGAGTTAATTATCGGCCAGCAAGATTGTGTGTTAGAAGGCAGCTTCCTGGCACAGATTCAGATTGCTAGCCGCCCCACCACCACCACCAAAAAAAATGCCTTATTTTTCCTTCATTACACCGTACATAGGGAAAAACACACATCACATCAACATGTTTTCTTTTTTCTCTGAACCTAACTTTGTGATGGTGTTAATTGGCTTTTTACATATTTTGATTCCATTAAGGTATTTTTACATAAATCCTGAATATTTTTTTTAGACCCTGAAAATGGATGCATCAAACACTGAATCAAGCTCTGGAAGCTCATTGCCAACACGTGTGTGCTGAGGAATGCGTTGGAAATTGAGGGATCCAGATCAAGAAGCCCTGTTGTCCGATGTAATAATCCACCGACATACGATCGTACCAGCCGCGACTTAAAAAAAAAAAGGCAGGTCACTGGCACAGATTCACATGTTGATGTTTTTCCCTGTGTACGGTACAAGGTAGGGGAAAATAAGACTTTTTGTGTGTGGGAGGGGGGCGGCTAGCAATCTGAATCTGTGCCAGTGACCTGCCTTCTATTTTAATAAAATGTTATGGAGATGGTAGAATGGTAAATGAATCAGCTGCAATCGCCAGTATTAAAAACAATATGGCAAAGTCAATTATTTACCAGTATAAGAAGAATGGTTGTTGATAGAAAAAAACGTGGAGGTAAGAGCATTAGCAAGTTAAACACCTTGATATTAAACGAAATCGAGCAGATAATTGAAGAAAATCCGTGCATAACCTTAAAAGGAATCATGACAGGATTCTCGAATCTGAACACGTGGAACCATTATAAGGGAAATAAGTAAATAAGTATTTCTGACGTTAAAAAGTATTTTATGTTTATTACTATATACATGCAATAAAATATTTAATTTTAACAACAACTTTGCATAAGATTTATTTTTGTTACAAAGCTTTTGAAATTATTTTGGTGGAAAATTTTGCTTTGCAAAGGGTGAATTGAATTTCATTTGCAAAAGGTGAATTTGCTTTGCAAAGGGTGAGTTGAATTTCATTTGCAAAAGGTGAATTTGCTTTGCAAAGGGTGAATTTGACGTGAAAACCTGTAGAGAACGTGCTTTCGAGATGCACTTCTTTCTGCCTTGTTCCCCAGGACTGTAGCAGACAGTGAAGTGATCTGAAGGAGCACCGGCATCCTACTGTTTTTTTGTTTTGTTTTTTGTCTTTCTTACAAACCAAAACCTGCTCATTTATTCTAGTGACAGCTAAAGTCATCTGTCAATCAGATACACAGTAACTTTCTGGAGATAATCGTAATAATTTTACACCAAATTTGGCAAATTGAAACAAGATTATTTTAACATTTTGGACTCTTTTGCTTTTGTACTAATTTTAAAAGTCAATCTCTTCATTTTCTTACCCTCCTCTTGACACATCTGTCTTAAATAGAAAATATTCAAGTTGAACTTTATTATTATGGAACTTAAAATTGCAGAGGAAACTCATCTGAGTAAGTAAAATGGTGAAGGACTGTGATCAGCCCTTCTCTGCCCTGTTGGCCCCAAGCAGGGGGCAGAGGGCACGGGTCACAGAGGAGACCACACAAGCAGGTCCTCCCACATCTTCCATCGATTCCGGGCTCTTCTGAAGGAGAAGAGTGAGGTGGCCACTTTCTGAGCCTTAATGCTCAGTACTGACTCCTGGTCTTGATGAGACCCAGTGAGAAGGGCTTCTCTCTCTCTCTCTCTCTCTCTCTCTCTCTCTCCCTCTCTCTCTCTCCCTCTCCCTCTGGGGTGTGTGCATGTGTGTGTGTGTTGGGAAGAGTAATCTTTCCTCTGAGACCTCACAGTCTCCCAAACCTTGTTAGAGATAATTAGTTCAGGGAATTTTTTAAAAAGAACGTTTTACTCCACAGGGAGAGGCAGAAAAGGAAGTGTCCAAGCCTATATCAACTCTGAAAGCCATATGAAGTTCTTTCTTTTCCAACTTGGACCCTTGGAACCCGGCTGTGTTCCCTGTGCTGAGGGTACCTCAGAGCCCATCCCCCTTCCCCAAGTAGGAGGGAGAGGTGGGTGTTCAGGGCCCCCAGGTGGTGTGACTGCTGTTTGCTCATCAACATTCTCTCTCCATCCAGGTCCAGCTGCTCTTTATCTCCTTTCCATCCTCACAGATTTCCCGATGTCATCTTTGCTTTCTCCTTGTTTCCACTCTGGTCATCCCACCTGGACTCCCGAGTGAAGTCCCAGGAAAGGAAAGAATGGTAGACATGGCATGTCTCCGGGTGCCGTCAAATTTGGTAAGTTAATGATCCTTTTGGAAGAAATGGGACTCAGGCCTCCACCCAGTCATCCGGTTTTGGCTTTTGTTGTTGTTTTAACCATAGACTAGAGCTGAATTGTGGGCCATTAGACATATCATGCACTTTAATGTAGGTTTGATCAAGTAGTAAAGATGGTGATTAAATATCACTCATTCTATGAGAAAGCTGGAGAGAGAGTTTGAACTCACTTAATAGAGTTCTTATCAAAAACATGAATTAAAAGATAAGTGGAATCTACTGAACTGGAAAAACCTTAAGAGTAAAATAGTAATTCTGATCTGTATCACCAGAGAGGATGTTGAATAATGGGCTCTCAGCAACTGGGCTGTTCATTGTTAACACTGGACTTTGAACTCCAACGAGGAGGGTTCTGGGCTACTCTGGCCTCGGTGGCTTATTCTGGGAGGATGCCTAATGACCCTGCTGACCCCTGGAGCTGCTTTGAGCATGAAATGAGGTAAACTGGTTAACATTCCTGCCTACTTCACGAGGTCCATAAGTATCAGTTACGTTAATATTGAAATGATTTGTGCTTTATACTGTAATGTTTTCTTTCCTATTTTTAGATATTTTAAACATATGTAAACTTACAAGACTAGTAGGAAAGGTATACATATACTCCACTCTTCAGAATTAATAGCAATTCATTATGGTCATACTTCCAGCTATTTTTAAAGAAATAAAATGTTGTAGATTTAAAGAAAGTCCGTGTCTCTGACTCAGTTTCCTACCCCAGAAACATTCACTGTCATTAGCGTGGTGTCTACCCTCCCAGGTTGTCTGTATATACATATTTGTTTTTTCTTAAACATATACTAGTATATATAATTTCCACTTTGCAATGCTGGCATGCTGGCTTCGTTGCGAGTGTTGGCCAACAGCTATGTAATCACTGGATGGTCCATCTCCGAGTGTCACATGCGTCCGTTGCACTGGGGGCGCTGCTGCAGCCTCTGGAGTGAGGACTTGGACAATCCTGTAATTTCCAATAAGCGTCCGTTCTGAGGTGCAAAGCCTTGTTAGAACTCTTGTTGGGAACACATGCCACAACCTGATTTAATTACTGAAGCATTCCTAGAGCAGTGGAACCTTATTTTGTGCCCTAATCACCTGAGAGATGGAATACATTCCCTTTTACTAAGCGTCACAGCTCTATTACTTCTTAGTAACTGCTTAGGAAAATATGCAAAACTATCAGAATGAAACTGTGTCCCTGGATAACTTACATTACACAAAAAATTCCCCCAAGACATAAAAACACTGCCCAGTAATTAAAAGTGTGAAGTGTCATAAAGAGCCTGGCCAGCGTGGCTCAATGGTTGAGCATCAACCTATGAACTAGGAGATCACAGCTTGATTCCCATTCAGGCCACATACCCGGGTTGTGGGCTCCATCCCCAGTGTGGGGTGTGCAATCCCCAGTAGGGGGCATGCAGGAGGCAGCTGATCAATGATTCTCTCTCATCATTGATGTTTCTCTCTCTTCCTCTATGAAATCAATTATATAAAAATGAAGTGTCAAAGGCTAAAAAAATCTTTCATTTCTATGGGTTCATAAGAGACGCATGCATAAAATAATCCATGTAGTTTTCCTGGAAGCAGAGTTCTTTGTGAGGATAAATGTAACCAAGAGGGGAGAAAGACTTTTCACACAACACTGACTGTTAGTTCCATTGGGATTGAGTTCTGGCAATAGCTTTACTTCTTTCTTTTTTGTCTTTGTAGGAAAGCATTCTCCACTTCAGAAAAGTCACCCAACCCCAGGGTTAAAATACACCAAGAGGATTTAAAACATCATTTCATCAGAGGTTTAGGATAGGGCTGGGCAGGGGCATGGTGGGGTCATGGTAGGGTCATGGTGGGGTCATGGTGGGGTCACCTTCTTTCTAAGATTCCCTGGGTCACTTTTACCCTGGAGTTGGATATGACTCTGGTGTCTCCAGTGTCGATGAGACGTTGTTTAGAACGAGATTTCAGCCAACAGCAAGTTGGGTTCTCTGACGCGGAGACACAAGCCACCCGTCCTATCCATGGGTTACATGTGACTAGAAGATTTGGTGCTTCCTCATTATAAACAGAAAAGAAAAAGTAGACAATTTGGAGTGTTCATTTCTGGCAATCTGAAACGAATGCTGCAGCCCTAGCTGGTTTGGCTCAGTGAATAGAGCATCAGTCTGTGGACTGAAGGGTCTTGGGTTCGATGCCAGTCACAGGCACATGCCTGGGTTGTGGGCTGGATCCCCAGTAGGGGGCATGCAGGAGGCAGCCAATTAATGGTTCTCTCTCATCACTGATGTTTCTATCTCCCTCTCTGAAATCTTTAAAAGAATGATGCAAAGGGTTGGTGAACAACCAGCCAGGAGCCTGAAGAACTCCCCGGTACTGTCCTCCTCGGGCCAAGCAGTAGCGACCCAGTAGCGATGCTGACTGACGGGTGGGGCACCCAGCATTTCACCAGCCCTCCATGTGGAGGGAGCATCGCCACACTTTTCACAGGTGCTCACCTTTCTCACAACAGGTAGCCTGTGGTCCCAGGTGATGGAGAAGGACAACAGAAGTTCTCCCGAGGGCTTCGTCCTGGCGGGCTTCTCGGACCGTCCCCGCCTGGAGCTGGTCCTCTTTGCGGTCGTCCTCGCGTTTTACCTGCTGACGCTTCTCGGCAACGTGACCATCATCGTGCTGTCGGCGCTGGACTCCCGGCTGCACACCCCCATGTACTTCTTCCTGGCCAACCTCTCCTTCCTGGACCTGTGCTTCACCACCGGCTCCATCCCGCAGATGCTCTACAACCTGCGCGGCCCGGACAAGACCATCAGCTACCTGGGCTGCGCCGCGCAGCTCTTCTTCGTCCTGGCGCTGGGCGGGGTGGAGTGCGTCCTCCTGGCCGTCATGGCCTACGACCGCCGCGCGGCCGTCTGCCAGCCCCTGCGCTACGCCGTCCTCCTGCGCCCGCGCCGCTGCGGGGAGCTGGCGGCCCTGGCCTGGCTGAGCGGCTTCGGCAATTCTCTCATCATGACGCCCCAGACCTTGATGCTGCCCCGCTGCGGGCGCCGGCGGGTGGACCACTTTCTCTGCGAGATGCCGGCCCTGATCGGCATGGCCTGCGTGGACACCATGGCCCTGGAGGCGCTGGCGTTCGCGCTGGCCATCTTCGTCATCCTGGCCCCACTCACCCTCATCCTCGTCTCCTACGGGCACATCGCGCGCGCCGTGCGCAGGATCACGTCTGCTGCCGGGAGGCAGAAAGCCTTGCACACCTGCAGCGCCCACCTGACCGTGGTCTCGCTCTTCTACGGCACCATCATCTACATGTACCTCCAGCCGGCCAACACGTCCTCCCAGGACCAGGGAAAGTTCCTGACTCTTTTCTACACCATCGTCACCCCCAGTGTGAACCCCCTCATCTACACACTGAGGAACAGAGATGTCAAGGAGGCCATGAAGAGGGTGCTCAGGAAGGGGGGTGCAGACACATAGTCAAAAGTGGCCCAATGTGGGTTCTCTGTTGACGAGTCTCCGTGCCTGCTGTTAGACCGAGCGCATCACCTGTGTCCACACACTACCTGTTAGGAGCACATACTCTGACATTACGGCTGAGAGACACCTAATGAGACGGAAGGCAAGGGGCTGGCTGGGCGGAGACAATGCAATGTTCCTAAGCTGACAATCACGTGTGTTCCTCTCAGGTCCCTCTACGTCAGCCTTCCTCGCTGGGAACGCTCCCATCCCGGACCCAGCCGTGAGCTCTGCTTGCAAAAATGCCTGGTGCCGTGAATGCGGAACCCGGCATGTGGTGCCTATGCCAGCTTATACTGACTAGTCCTCAAGGTATCTGAAAAGAAAGCACTTAGAAGTAGGGAAGTACTTATTCTCTCTAGAAAGTTCAATTATATTTTTTTCATAAGTGCCAAATGCCTCAAGAAGAGGCAAAACAAATTGTTCAATTATCTATCACTCAGTGCCTCCAACACCACAACCCAGATCCCTAATGTGGGTCATGCATACTTTGAATAATTTATGTAGCTGAGTTTCATGACATTTATGTTTGACTTTCTGAGGCAATAGAGAATAAAGAAGAAAGGATACAAAGAAAGACCATAAGGTATTTGCTTCAAATAAAAGGAAAAATTTCTTGCTTATAGTCAATACTTCATACTTCATTTATGACAGAAGAAAACTAAGGGGTTGTCTTAAACTTTTTGAAGATTGTTCATCTCTGCTTTACCATCCATGACCAGGATGATCCTGGACAGAGGCCGAGAAGAAGCAGATGGACTCGGGAGCTGCTGGCATCTTCATGATTGGGTGATGTTGGCTTCTTCACGTTCACATGAGTGACTGCAGCCCCTCCCCAGTTGTGACGGAAATTTAGGAGTATTGCCACCATTATCGTTAGGAACTGGATAAAAGATAGACTTAGCAATTTCTCAGTTAAACTCCCTCAAAACTTTTAAGAAAGTTCCGTTCAAACTGGAGTCCTCAGAAAAAACACAAAAGCAAATACCTAATAAATTGTTCTCCAAATATATCGTTTTCAGATATAAAGTGCATATTTTTCTATTCTGAGCAGTAATTCTTACACTTTGTTCAGATAGAATAGAATTGTATTGTAGATTAGTTAGGGCTTGTGAGAATGGCTTTGTGGTTTAGTTCTGATTATAGAAAATATTTTGTTATTTCCCCCCCAAATACAGTTGAATCTTCCTACTTCATAAGCTCAGTAAGAGGCAGCCCGGAGCCGTGGTGATGTTTGTTAAGGGCCTGATGAATGCAGCTAGTCTCCAGAATGTGGAGCCTCGTTGCTTAGCACGTCCCATCTCTTCTACTGAAAAACAAGGTACAGCACGTATCCTACTGGCACAAAAAGATGCGGCACATTTCTAAATAAACAAAAATCCTCTTAGAATCAATCTCTAGTAAACAATGGTTATCACAATTTTTAAAATCTCATCTGTATGTTCTTTAGATATTACCTTAGAATCAATAATATTATCTCCCCCTTGACCCCACAAGTGCTAAGTTGTATTGTACTTGTCTCTAAAAAACACAGAGCCCTTATGATAGGTTATAGGCAATAATGACTTTCAGAGTAAGATATTAAGGGTAAAATGGTCATTGTGTCCTTAAGGACATTATGATGGCCCAGCGTCACCTTCCACTTAATTTATAAAGTTTACTTAGTTTACTCACTTAGGCACAAAGTAGGAAAAATCAAATATATTCCAACCTTTCTGCCATTTCATGGGGATGACAGAATACCCTCCATAGTAAAAACAAACAAACAAACAAACAAACAAAAAACCAGAAGCATTTTGTTTTGTCCTGTATGCATACATTCTTCCTCTCACTGACCCTTGCTTCATCCTTACAGACTGGCCTTTACATAGATGGAGGTTTAGGTAAAAATGAACATCAGGATTCCGCCTGCTGTGTACAATCACATATCTTTTAGCCATGGTGCTCAAACTTCCTCCAAGAGAAAGAAATATTACATATATGCTCACGTGTGATTTCATGCTTCCTGTGATTGTAAATGAAGAGCTTTGAGAAGGGAGCTCAATCAATGCTTATTAAACTGATTATTAGCTCATTTTCCATCTTGTCTTGATGGGTCGTGTAAGACAACCTTAATCTATTATATATCTTGTCTAGGTTCACCTTTTTCCTCATCCACTCATTCAGCAAATATATACTGTGACAGACACTGTTTTGGGTCCTGGAACAAAACACACAGAGAAAATATCCCCACAGCATTGAGTTTGCATTTAGTGGGTAAGAGAAACAACAGGGTAACAGAAAAAGGGAACTCGTGATAGTATGTTCATAAGTGCTGTGAAGGTAAGTGTCATGGATAGGTGCTGGGAAGTAGGGAGGGCTGCAGTTTTAAGTGCAGAAGAGCTTGGAAATATGTTCAAGCAAAGACCTGCTGGAGGTAAGGAGGCAGGTAGAGTGGATTTTCTGGGCGGGGGGGGCTCCCGGCAGAGGGAGCAGCCAGCACAATATTTAGGTCCGGAAGACAAGGAGGCACCAGAAAAGGATTGAACGGTGTCCACAGATATTTGGAGGGAAATCAAGGGTTATACTGGAAGGAAAGAAAGAAAGTGTTTCCGGAAGGAATGAGTGATCAACTGTCCGAGCGCTGCTAATAGTCCAGTGAGATTAGCACAGAAAACTGACCAGGAGATTCAGGAACATGGGTCTCATTCGCAAACCAGCAAAGAGCGGCGTCTGCACCTGAGAGGGTGAATTCCCAACTGAGTGAACACAGGAAACAAGACATAGATGGGTCTGAAATGGAGGCAGTGAATAAAATAAAACCTGCCTAGGAGTCTATAAAGAGAAGCACTTCAAATTCACCCTTTTGCAAAACAAATTGTTCCACTAAAATAATTGTAAAAGCTTTGTAACTAAAATAAATGTTATGCAAAGTTGTTGTTAAAATTTTGTTGCATGTATATAGTAATAAACATAATATACTTTATTAACATCAGAAATACTTATTTACTTATAATCTCCCTTAGAGTGGTTCTCCCATCACCGCTTGTGGCAATTTCATGTACATATTCATAAAGTGATTGTGACAATCTACAGGAGTAATAGTTCACACAGAATGATTAATAACATCTGTTAAACGTTCATGGTTTGAAGGATCTGCCCAAATATTTCCCACCTGTTATGAATTCCACACAGTCTAATTGTTGGTAATATGTGAAAATGAAATCAACAGAAGGAAAGGGAATGTGTTGGACACTGAATTTTTGAGTTCTGACACCAATTCACCATGCACAGCCAATGAATGTTCAGAGTTACTGTTAAGCTGGTGTCATAACTTTTGGGATCTTGAGGGCCAGAGTTAAGTACTAGAATGGACTGGTGGTGTTTTCAGGTGCTGTCTGTATATTTAATTTTACTGCCCTACAAAAGACCAATGTGTTAAGTACAGTAGAGAGGCAACTGTCAAAATTGTGTATATGCAGCATTATTAGTGATGTTTTTAATGTAATTTAAAAATTTGTGTAAGTACATCCTAGGCCATAAATTTCTATATGTGAATGTATTTTAGAGATTTTTAGAGATATATTTTATTACATGTGAGGTATATGCAGATCCAGTTTTGTAGAATTATGAGATACATATTTAAAATAATCTCTCTCCCTCTGTCTACACCACTTTCTTATTCTTTTCCTAAAAAAAAATATGTTTTTATTGATTTAAGAGAGAAAGGAAGGGAGAGAGAGGGAAACATTGATGAGTCAATTGGCTGCCTCATGCACGCCCCCTACTGGGGACCGAGCCAGCAACCTGGGCATGTGCCCTGACCCGGATTCCAGCCAGCAACCTCTTGGGGTGTGGGAAGATGCTCAAACAACTGAGCCGCACCCGCCAGGGCTCTTTCTTATTCTTTTTGATTGCTCTCTGTTTTTTCCTCATCCCCACTTTCTCTGACATAGACAATGTATATTCTTGCAGTACTTTTGAATTTTAATAAACTCACTCTGAAGCAGACCTTTTATACCTATGACTGATGCAAACACAAGGGCCATTATTTTATTTTTCATAGTAAATAGCAATGATATTACTTTTCTGTAATAATGTGGAACTAAATTGGTACAAGATATGTCCATTTCAACCACTACATCATCTATTCAAATAGTTGCATGTGAAACCCATGTCTTTTGACATGATATGTCCCTCTAACTTTTCTTCTAGATGCCTTTTGAAGTGCTAGAGGCTTGGTCTTGAAATGTGTGCTAACAAAGGCTGAAACAGACGGTGGAAGTTCTGGGTTTCTCTGATGAGGCCTCACCTAGAGCTAGTCCTCTCTGGTTCTTTAATCCTCTATATCTTCACTCTGCTGGGAAACACACCATCACCACATTGTCCTTCCTGGGCCCACACCTTCACACCCGAATGTCCTTGTTCCTCTCCAGCTGTTTTTCAGATCCCTGCTCCACTGCCAGCATCGCTCCCCTGCTCTGGGAAACCTCGGTGAACAGGCAGATCTGTCTCCTGTGGTGGCTGTGGGTCCAGCTGCGACCTCTCCAAGGCTGGGACCTGCGGAACACATGCTCTCAGGAGCTGTGGCATGACCGCGGCATCGCTGTTCGAGGCCTCTGATCACCCCCCCACCCCGTCCCTGTGCCCTCTTGGCTTCTGCTTCACGGCTCACGGGTTTTGCTAACTCTTTATTGCAAAGAGCACTCATCTTTTTATCTTTCACTTTATTACAGCAGTGATTGTCAGCCATTTTCATCTCACAAAGATCACATATGGTTGCATCTCGTTCCTCCAGCATGAAAATCGCGGTGGTCAGTGATGTGATTCCCAGAGCCCATGAGTCTGCGTTTGTGAAGTGGGACCCCATTGCTCCAGGGCTCCCCCAGCTGCCCGGTTTTCTGACCCACGTTCATGTAGCCACACAATTACATCGATTACTCCATTATTTCCTCAGACTCCCTGGACTTTATTTGGTAGAAAATAAATAACTTTGCCTCTTTCACAGAGTGACATTTAATTAAAGAAAACACATGGTTGTGTTTTTTTTTTAAATCAAAGCAGCGAATCAATTTGTAGAACTGACCCAAATCACAATTTGACTGATAAAATCTAGCACAGTTTCCACTAGGCATTTGTAAAGTAAACTTCATGCTAATTCTGTGGGCTTGAGGAGGAATACAGGGGCCAAACAGGGGGCGAGGGGCTGGCAATCTGAGTCTGTGCCCGTGACCCGTGTCCTAGGGCACATTCTGGTCAGCCTGTAATGAAGTCACTGCCCCTTCCTTAGGCAACAGTCTGCTTTCCTGGTGCTCCCAGTTTGCAGGGGCCACGGGCCAGGCATTTAGATGCAATCTCACTTCCCCATTCTTACTGACTCAGGAGGGGCTGTGAAACCCACCACAAAAGCCTGGTAGTTAGGAAACAGATAGGAAACAAAGAAATTTAGGAATATATATAAGGAGTAATCTCACTGTGTAGGGGGTTCAGGCTTTGGGTCTTCGGATCCCCTGAGCTAGCATTGCTGCTTTAAATAAAGGGTTTTTCCTGAATCTCTGAGTACTCGTGTTTTCCGGTCGCCTGGTAAATTCTGCAACAGGCTCAAATGGAACCTGTAAACACAGTACTACCAAAAGCATTTTTACACAAACTACTAGGTTTTTTTAAATTAAGCTATGACAATGTAATGGAGCACATAAGTTTGGAAGGAAGAGCAGGTAGGACAGTACTTTGTTTTTTACTTTTAAATAGTTTGCAGTTCTTTATATTTACATAAAATTAATTAATGTAAATAACTAAGAAGAACATGCAGGATATTGATTCATCCCCCACCCCCTCTCGTTTTCTAAGTAAAAAGAAAACAGAGTCTGTCCATCAGTTCATTGGATAATTGACCTATCTGCCCTGACAGTTAGGTTCCAAGGATGAGAAAGGATGGATGGAATTATAGTCGGATAAACTGAGGAATGGGAAATGCTTGGACCTATTGACAAAAGCAGTTTTTCTTAGGGCCATTTCTGCTTTCTGGTAAAATTGAACTATGGTGCCCTAACCGGTCTGGCTCAGTGGATAGAGTGTCGGCCTGCGGACTGAAGGGTCCCAGGTTCGATTCTGGTCAAGGGCATGTACCTTGGTTGCGGGCACATCCCCAGTGGGGAGTGTGCAGGAGGCAGCTGATTGATGTTTCTCTCTCATCGATGTTTCTAACTCTCTATCCCTCTCCCTTCCTCTCTGTAAAAAAATCAATAAAATATATATTTTAAAAAAATTGAACTATGGCTACACTGACTCATTGATTCCCTCTGGGTAATTGTGGGGAGTCTTAAGAGATTGTGGATGATGTAGTCAGTGAGTAATATTTACAACTAAGGTGGCAGAAGAGCAATTTCCAACTTTTGCAGTTCTTTAGGGAAGTTGGAAGAACAAAACCGTAGAGATCTCATTAGAATGATGATTAGCAAGGAGCTCAGCTTGTCTTCTCCATGTCCACAGGGGAATTCGCCCAGAGAAGATGGAGCTCATTAACCTGTTCTCTGCAGGTGTTCAGCGATTAAAAGTTCCTAAAGCTCATAAAGTGGAGGAATCTCCAGGGTTATCTGTCTCAGAGGGAGACCTTGATTAAGGGCTGATTGCCATGGGAGCGAGGGGTGTGGGCACCAGGCACTCAGCCTCAGAGCCGCTCAACAGCCCTGGGGTTCCCCCAGCAATATCTTCAGCACCATCAAATCCCAACTTTCCTAACATCCCTGGAACGCCATCCCTCCCTTCAGGATGGCATCTTACCCAGCAGGGACCTCGCTGAGCATGGAGAAGAGCTGGTCTCTCCCAGGGTCACTCGTTTTTATTCTCTTGTGCTTGTTAGTGGCTCCTTGTTTCCACTCCACGATGTTTTCACGTCCCATCAGTATTGTGTTCACTGCCCTGCTGCTTGCAAAGTGTTCATACGTAGGTAATCAATAGTTGTTGACAATATCAGTTAATGTATAGAGTACAGTAAATAGGCTCTGGGAAGACTCGCTACCTTTTTCAAAGGACATTTTGAAACAAAAATAAGGATAAGTAATTTTTTTTAATATATTTTATTGATTTTTTACAGAGAGGAAGGGAGAGAGACAGAGAGTCAGAAACATCAATGAGAGAGAAACACCAATCAGCTGCCTCCTGCACATCCCCCACTGGGGATGTGCCCGCAACCCAGGCACATGCCCTTGACCGGAATCGAACCTGGGACCCCTCAGTCCGCAGACCGATGCTCCATCCACTGAGCCAAACCGGTTTCGGCGGATAAGTAATTTTTGATGGAGCAAATTCTGAGAGCAAAAGTATTGACTTCATATGGACAATGAAATGGTGACTACACCTTATTTCTTCTTCATGTATCTCTACCATTAGTACACATTTCGTAGTTTTTGACCACTATGTATATGTGGGTTAAAAATAAACAAAATGGAGAAATATAAATCTATCAAAACAGGTGATACATAATAAAATTGAAGACTCACATATACTGTTGTTGCAGAATTTACCAGGAGACTGAAAAATACACAGGAGTCCCCGGAGATACAGGAAAAACCCATTTATTTCCAGATGTGCTAGTACTGTGACTCAGGGGAGCCTGTTTCCAAATCCTGAGCAGGTCAACATGGAGGAAGCTTTCTCTTTATACCCCTTGGTTTCTTTGTCCCCCAAATATGGATCAGACTTCCAGACCTTTTGCGGGCTCTGCAAAAAGCCCCGTGTGTTTGGATGGGGGATTTGAGACCACACCTTAAAGCCTGTGCTGATAACCCCTCTGGGGGTTGTGTATGGTTCATGGTTTATGGCCTCTGTAAAATGTGAGTATTTAGGTAAATAGGTCTTGCAAGTCCAGATAAGTAAGGAAGAGGCAGTGACTTGATTATAGGCTAACAGGAATGTGCATTAGGGATACTGGTTAACTAGGTAGAGTCAGGCTGCTAGCAACCGCCCCCCCCAAAAAAAGTCTTATTTTCCTCATCTCTGTGTCTGATAAATTTCATGCATATGGAAACGCTCTCCCACATATACTCAAGAGATAACCAGAATGTTATGTCTGCTTTACTTGTAATAGCAGAGAATTGGGAGGCACCTAAATGGATATCAGTAAGAGCCCTGATTAGTGCCCTGTGGTCTGTTCATGCAAAGGTATATATTACAGTACAGAAAAGGCCTAAATGGATAAATCTCAAATGACATAAAATGTGAAGAAAGTTTTGCATTGGTTGGAGTGATTTTGCAGGGAGTTGTGAGCCCTGTGAACAGTTTAAAGTTTGCAACGATTGCAGTGGAGGGCTTGGGCAGAAGTGAGTCCCTGCTCTGGTTTAAACTGGGATGTGCCACCAACAGACTTACACTTTTGTGCCAGCCTTCTCACTGGCACGTGGGAATCAATGTGAGGGGAACAGGCTTGAGGCTAAGAGAGAAATTAGGAAATCATTGCAGTAACTTGGGTGAGCCATGGCAATGGAAAGTAAAAACAAATTTAAAAAATATCGAGATACCGAGGAGGATAAACCCACAGAGTATTTATCCCATGCAAACAATGAGGAAAAGGACTGACTCATGGGTGATGCTTAAACTTCTGACTTGACCAACTGAATCCTCTTCATAATCCCAATTCCTAACATCTCTGTCAAGCAACAACTTTTATTTTTTCCAGCTGACTTACTCTTTACCATCCAACCTCTCCCACCCATTGAGTTTACCACTTTTTCTTACTCACCACAATCCTATCCTTCCTTTTCTCCTTAGCCAACATTTGCAATATCACAACTTGTCAACCCTGTACCACTCCTAATGCAGCTGAATAAGACTGGAGAAAACTCAGTTTCATTTTAAATATACGCCCACATACCTCAAGTAAACTCTTAGTGTTGCCAGGCAATTGTATTATACTTCCTTAACCCTTCCCTTTCCACTTTCATGAATAACTATTTCACCTCTTCTTCTAGTTCCTTAGATCACCCATACCTCCTTGCTCACTCTCATTCTCAGCTGATAAACTTTATGCCCCAATTTACTGAGAAAACGGAAGCAATCATAAAACACTTAGGGAGTACTTGTGATGTGCATGAAAGCCTGCTGTGCATTTTCACAAATTCCATATTATTTAATGTGTAGAAAGAAAATGATAGTAAGAGAGAATTAGGAAAAGCAGGATAGAATATTCCAGTTAACATGATAAACAAATACTAAGATAAATAGGCCGTGAATAGTTATCCTAATTAAAGAAATTAAATTGCAGCATGAAATTAAATAAATCCTTCTGAGACTTTTAGTAGTTTGCACATTCCATTGCTTTAATATACTTGAAGTGTTAATAAGATTGTGATTCCTGGGGGGGGGGGGGGGGGAGATTGTGATCCCTTCTTCTTATTTCACAGTGAAAAGAAGCATCAGAAAGAACAAACTCCTGCCCTGCCACTGCAGCTCAGGGGCTGAGCGTCAACCTATGAATCAGGAGGTCACGGTTCAATTCCCGGTCAGGGCAAATGCCCAGGTTACAGACTCCATCCCAAGTAGGGGACGTGCAGGAGAATCAATTAATGATTCTCATCATTGATGTTTCTGTCTCCCTCTCCCTTCCTTTCTGAAATCAGTACAAATATCCTATATAATAAAGAGGTAATATGCAAATTGACTCTCATGCCCTTGCACAAGATAGCCGGCCCCATGTGGTCAAAGATGGCTGCCACAAGATGGCCGGCAGGGGAGGGCAGTTTTGGGGGACCAGGCCTGCAGTGGAGGGCAGTTGTGGGGAACCAGGCCTGCAGTGGAGGGCAGTTGTGGGTGATCAGGCCAGCAGGGGAGGGCAGTTGTAGGGGACCAGGCCTGCAGGGGAGGGAAGTTGTGGGGGACCAGGCCTGCAGGGGAGGGCAGTTAGGGGCAACAAGGCCTGCAGGGGAGGGCAATTGGGGGTGACTGGGCCAGCAGGGAAGGGCAGTTGGGGGTGACTGGGCCAGCAGGGGAGGGAAGTTGGGGGCAACCAGGCAAACAGGGGAGGGCATTTAGGAGCGACCAGGCCTGCAGGGGAGGGCAGTTGGGGACGATTGGGCCAGCAGGAGAGCAGTTAGGCGTCGATCAGGCTGGCAGGAGAGTGGTTAGGGCAGGGGTGGGGAAACTTTTTGACTCGAGGGCCACAATGGGTTCTTAAACTGGACCGGAGGGCCGGAACAAAAGCATGGATGGAGTGTTTGTGGGAACTAATATAAATTCAAAGTAAACATCATTACATAAAAGGATAGTCTTTTTTTTTTTTTAGTTTTATTCATTTCAAACGGGCCAGATCCGGCCCACAGGCTGTAGTTTGCCCACGGCTGGGTTAGGGGGTGATCAGGCTGGCAGGCAGAAGCAGTTAGGGGCAATCAGGCAGGCAGGCAAGCGGTTGGGAGCCAGCAGTCCCAGATTTAGGCAAACCGGCATTCAGACATCCCTCGAGGGGTACCAGATTGGAGAGGGTGCAGGCTGGGCTGAGGGACACTCCCCACCCCAGTGCACAAAGTTTGTGCACCGGGCCTCTAGTATTAAAGAAAGAAAAGAAAGAACAAGCTGCCTTTGAAGTCCCTGACCGCCAGCCTCTGTGCTCACATCCTCTCGTTCTGTTGCTATGAACTCTTGCACTGAACCGTCCCTCGTGGACTGAATACTTTTTCTTTTCAGCTCCTTCCTTTCTTGTTTCTTTTCTGCACTTTCATTTTACTGCTGGAGCATTCCCTTCCCTCCAGTCTATAAGCAAGTCCTTTCTCGTATGTCAAAGATCATTGTTTGGATTTTCCATCCTCTACAGCAGTGGTTCTCAACCGTCCTATGCCGAGACCCTTTAATACACTTCCTCATGTTGTGGTGACTCCCCAACCATAAAATTATTTTCGTTGCTACTTCATAACTGTAATTTTGCTACTGTTAGGAATTGTAATGTAAATATCTGATATGCAGGATGTATTTTCATTGTTACAAATTGAAATAATGAAAGCAGTGATTAATCACAAAAACAATATGTAATTATATATGTGTCTTCTGATGGTCTTAGGCAACCCCTGTGAAAGGGTCGTTCGACCCCCAAAGGGGTTGCGACCCACAGGTTGGTGACCCACAGGTTGAGAACCACTGACCTACAGGCTTTCCACTTCAAATTCAGCCTTTTGCAAATCAAATTCATCCTTTCGTAAAGCTAATTCATGCTTTTGCAAAGCAAACTTTTCTACTAAAATAATTTCAAAAGCTTTGTAACAAAAATAAATCATAAGCAAAGTTGTTAAAATGTTTTATTGCATGTATACTGGTATAGTAATAAACATAAAATACTTTTTAACGTCAGAAATACTTATTTACTTATAATCTCCCTTATAATGGTTCTCCTGTCGCCGCTTGTGGCAATTTCATATACATATTTATAAATTAGGATAATCTTCTGGAGTAATGGTCGCTACGGAATGGTTAATAAACGTTCATGGTTTGAAGGATCTGCCAAATATTTCTCGCGCAGAACTTAACCTTTGAAAAAACTCCTTCAATGGGAGTCATCATTGGAGAATATGGTTGCAGGAATAGTAAGGAATGCCTGGTCTCACCAACGAGATCACAGTACTTCCTGGGTTTGTGGAGGCTTACATTGTCCAAAACCAACCACACATCCTCCAAATTATCTTCATCCAATTTCCACAGTAATCTGTGGAGAAATTCGCAAAAAAAATATTTGAAGTAACTGAGGATTTTGCAAAAGGGTGAATTTGCTTTACAAAATGATGGATTTGAAGTGGAAAACCTATAAACACTAAGACACATTATCAAAGCAATGACAGATCAAAAAGATACAATGGAAAGCCAAAAGTAATACAAGGAAAGGCAGGGGGTGGGAATGGATGGAGGGTCCGGAAAGTGCGGGAAGGCTTGGCAGAGGTCAAGTGCGCGCTGTGTCCATCACGTGGGGTTGGACTTCCCAGCCCGACCGAGGCGGAGGCCCTGCGGCTGCGCCAGGAGCGCCCGTCCACGACGGCGCCAAGCCGAGAGCAGACTCCGCCTCTTTCAAGCTCCGAGGATTTCAGGACCGGGGCAAAGATGCCTGGGAAATGGAGTCCGAGCGCCGAGGAGACCCGGAGGCTTCTGGGAATCGCAGTCCAAAGCTGGTGTGTCTTCCGCGCAGACTCAGAAGTGTCCGAAGACGGAAACGTGAACAAGTGGCGCGACGCTGTCCTTCCCCCGGAAGTGTCCGATCGGAACCAGTCCCGTGGGAGAGGTGAGTCCGGGCTTGGGGATCCGGGTGACCGGCCCTTTGTCTTCTGCAAATACCCAGTCCCCGCCATGTTCCCTCCCGAACTCGGAGGGATCCCGAGGGAAGGGGGAACTGGGTTCGGCGTCCAGAGGGCATTCGCACCCGCCCCTTTGGAGGGGAGCATGTGGTTTCCATAGTTACCAGCGCGCTAGCGTCTCCGGAGGGACGAGGGCGTGGCCAGGAGAGGCGGGCCGTCCTGCA
>NW_005360738.1:159492-175384 GCF_000412655.1 Myotis brandtii
CCGCGCTGAGTGACTCGACGCCCCGGAAGCATCACCTCGTCCAGGGACCAGGCCGGGCCGGTCTCAGCCGCGCAGGTCTGACCCCTCCCATGTCCGTCCTCGGGTCCGACGCGCAGACTTTCCAAGGTTCTGTGAGCCGGGACCTCGTCTCTGGGCTCGGGGTTGGCCCGAGGCTGGTCTTCCTCGCCCTTTCTGTGGTCTCGTCGCCGTCCTTCCATTCCTACCTCCTCTCCATGACGATCTCATGACATGGGGTGGAAGTGGTTTTCCAAAGGACATGTCATTGTCATCTTAAATAGAGAATTTTCAAAACACAAAGCATCGGAAACTTCCCTCATTTCCACTCTTATCCAATAAGTGAACAAATGTGGAACCCCTCCCCACCTCTAGGAAATGGCGGCGACCCCGTGTCCACAGACGGGCATCTCTCCCCGCCTCTCAGGGTTCGGGTATTCGGCGCCTCCATCGTTCAGCGTGTTTAGTACTGAAGCTTTCAACACTCGCAGCGTCTCATGTTATTTAAGTGTTTTACATCCATGTGTTTTATGTCATTTCTCTTCAACTCTTTTCAAATTTCTTGCAAACTCAAACGCTTTTCTTCAATTCTTTATAGCCATACATCAGAATCCAGGTTCCCAGGTGCACCTCATAGTAACCAAGTCAGCATCCCTGAGCCCTGGAGCCGGGCCCAGGAATCTGTTCTGACAGAGTTCCCACGTGACAATCAGGCCGCGAGCCCAGCTCTAAACGCAGGCTTCTCTGGGAACCACTGTGCTACTGCTCCTAGCCCAATGCTTTGGGGGTGTTAACATCCTACATAATAAAACCCTAATGTGCAAATCGACGGAACGGCAGAAGGACTGGTCGCTATGGCTCTCACTGACTACCAGGGGGCAGCTCAGCCTGCAGGCCCCGACTGGAGGTGGGGGGCGAGCGAGGGCCCTGATTGCCCCACCGGTCCCCCCACAGATTGGCCCTGATTGCCCCCCAGACCTAGGGACCCTACCGGTGCACAAATTTCGTGCACCGTGCCTCTAGTTAATAAAGTGCTTGTCAGCGGGACAGTCAGGAGCTACATTGATGGAATGTTCAGTGGACAGACCTGAAACACTGATGTTTGCATTTAACTATTGTGCTCTCCAGGCTGCACCTCTGATTTCCTGTCATTACGGTTTTCAGTTCAGAAACCAGACGGACCATGCCCACGTGCTCACAGGTCTTGAGGAAGTGATATTCAATCACTAGACTCACAGAAGACAGATACGAAAGTTATGTTGCTGGCTTTTATTTTATTGGTGAGATGATTGAACTTAATGTCCAAGACCTGGACAGACTGTGAAACTAGGAAGGCAGACAGTCCCTGATGGGAGGTCATTCTTCCCACGAGCTGTTACTGGCTGCCCAGTGCCTAACGGAGAAAGTCTGTTCCAGGCACCTGACATCGGAGGCTTCCAGGGCAGGGCCTGTGCTCCTGTCATGTCCTTGGACAAACCTATCGAACTTGCTTTCCCAGCTCTGTGTCCCTGCTGTTAACCACTTGGTCAGCCTCTCCATTGCTTGTCATTTCCTGTCTCTCCCACATCCCCTTCAAGTCCCCTCCATTCTTCAGAAGTTAGCTTTCAGTGGCTTTCCCTGACCGTTGCTGACTCCTGTGCCCTCTCGCACCCCCAGAGCCCCCTCTGCCACTGGGCGTCAGTGAGGCCATGTCACTGGAGGGCAGGGACAGGGACTCTCTTCTCAAACGGCCCCAATAGCTGCAGGTGGTCCGTTGTCACCCAGTGAGAAGTACAGAGCATTTTCCTATGTGGAATTGGCCATTTAAAAGCAATTTTCTGAATCTCTTCTATTATTGTCTGTATAACTTAGAAATAATTTTTTAAAAAATATATCTTTATTGATCTCAGAGAGGGAGTGAGAGGTAGAAACATCAATGATGAGAGAAAATCATTGATTGGCTGCCTCCTGCACACCCCCTACTGGGGATTGAGCCCACAATCTGGGCATATGCCCTTGGCCAGAATCAAACCTGGGACCCTTCAGTCCGCAGGCTGACGCTCTATCCACTGAGCCAAGCTGGCTAGGGCACATAGAAATAATTTAATTGCATGTGGCATGTTAACATTCAGTCTTGTGTTGTATTTATATTTAAATGCTTCTCATTTAAATTACCTTGGTGGTGGTGTGTTTTTTTTATGAGTTTACTTGAGGCAAACTTACGGCATATGCCAGGAGCAGGATTTCAAATGCTCCCTAAATGATCTTGCTTATAAGTTTGGATGTTAAACTGTGTTGAGGTAGGAATTATGTAGCAGTTGTATTCCCAACGCAGGCGTTTCAGTATTTTCACAGAGTAAACGCCCAGTACCTCTTTGTGTAATAGAAAATGACTAGTTCCATAATGTGGTCTTTCTAGACAATAATAGTAACTCTTTTTTACTCTCCAGGAGAGCTCTTGAAACTAAAAGACCCTTCACAAGGCAGAAGTGGGTTTTGTGATCATTCATTCTATCCCAAGATGATGACAGAATCCAAGAAAGCTGCAGCTCAGAATCCTCAGGAGGATGAAGGGCCCCTGAGAGTGAAGGTGGAGGAGGAAGATTTTGTCTGGGGGCAGGACGCTGGCTCGGGGAGAAGTGATTTTCTCAAGCAGGAGCTGTGCCGGCAACTGTTCAGGCATTTCAGCTACCACGATGCACCTGGGCCCCGCCAGGCACTGCACCGGCTCCGTGAGCTCTGCGGGCTGTGGCTGCAGCCCGAGACGCACAGCAAGGAGCAGATGCTGGAGCTGCTGGTGCTGGAGCAGCTTCTGAGCATCCTGCCTGCGGAGCTGCAGGCCCTGGTGCGAGAGCAGTGCCCGCGCAGCGGGGAGGAGGTGGTGACAGTGCTGGAAGACGAGAGAGGCAGCGGTGAGACAGCGCTCCAGGTACAGAGACGATGGGCGAGCTAAGGGCTCCAGAACGGATGGCGTCCCACAGTGGGAGAGCTGAGCTCCTAGTTCAGGATGCATTTATGTCTCCTTTGCTCTCTGTTTGGTATATGTCATATCTCACCGCTGAGTCAGACTTGATTCTTCCTTCCCCAGTTTTGTGTTCCTACATGAGGTTTTCTTTGTTTGGGGAGATGTTTAATTCTAACAGGGACTCTCTCCTAAGTCCAGATGTACTTTGTTCTTCTCAGGTTCCAGTCCCTGGACATGGACAGGAAATATTCAGGAGAAAGGTTCCATCTCCTGGACCAGCATTTACTGACCAGCTCCAGCCAGTGGACACCAAGGACCTTCAGGCTTCTTCAGAACCCTGTCTCCCACTGAACTTCGGTAAAGTTGTGTCCGTAGACGGAGGGACAGGGGCTCTCCCTTCTTAGACTGTCCCATTAGCTGTAGGTGGTCCTTTTCTTTGCCAACCAGAAGTGGATGGATGGATGGATGGACGGACGGACGGATGCTTTCAGCTTTGCGTACGCACACTCCGGAGTCATTTATAACTTTACTTATCTCACGCATCTGCATCCTCATCTGCTTTCTTGGAAGATGGTGCCTCCCCTTTTTCCTCTAAGCCTAACCATAGACGTGTATCCTAGATCCAGAGTCCCCCTGGGTCCCTCAGTCACACTCGGAGTTCTTTGTTCCTACTTTGTCTTCCCCTCCTGTTCGTGCTGGCGAAGCTCCTCTTCCCAGGCTTTTCTGTTTCATCTGCTCCTCCTGATGGGTGTCTCCTCTCTCTGCCAACCACTGCACACAGGACCGGCTTGTACTGAGTTGTTCTTCTGTGTGGTTCATGCCTCTCTTTTGAAAGGCCATGTTTTTGGAATGGCCAAATGAGGTACCAATTTGTAACTATCTTGGGTGTATCTGAACAATTTATTTTCTTCCAGCTCAGCAAATCTCTTCTGTCATTATTGTCATTTTAGATCATGAGAGTGAAAACAACGTGTCTCTGTCAAGTCTTGACGTTCATGGAAACACAGGCTCACAGAGAATTGTATCAGGACGACCTTCGACGTTTGCATCAGAGGAGTCTGCTGCGCCTTGGGACATCTCCAAGTCTGCGGGCCAGATAGAGCAGCAACAGGAAAACGAGCCTGGGGGGTCTCGGAGACCATCGTCTGCTCAGGACGGAGGTTTTAGCAAAATCCTCACCCACAAAAATACACTTTCAGATGAAATAATAAGTAACAATGGATGTGACAGACGTGTAAACCTGAACCCAAATGAATTTACACACCACAGATCTTGTAAACACAGTACCTATGACCAAAGTCTCCAGTGGAATTCGGGTTTTATTATGCATCAAAGAATTTATGTTGGAGAAAAAACTCCCCAACGTGGAAAATCTCTCAAGCACTCAAACCTTATTAAACAGACAGCAGTTTTCAGCGGAGAGAAAACCCATCAATGTAGTGAGTGTGGGAAAGCTTTCAGGCACAGCTCAAAGCTTACCAGACACCAGAAAACCCACACTGGAGAGAGACCCTATGAGTGCAACGAGTGTGGCAAAGGCTTTGGGGGGAGATCAGATCTCATTAGACACCAGAGAGTCCACTCTGGGGAGAGACCCTTTGAATGCAAAGAATGTGGAAGAGCCTTCAGCCTGAACTCACACCTCATCCTGCATCAGAGAATCCACACCAGAGAGAAACCCTATGTGTGCAGTGAATGTGGGAAAACCTTCAGGGTGAGCTCACACCTCATTCGACACCTGAGAGTCCACACTGGAGAGAAACCCTATGCGTGCAGCGAGTGTGGGAGAGCCTTCAGTCAGAGCTCGCACCTCAGCCAACATCGGAGAATTCACAAGAGGGAAAGCCTGTTAATGTGAGGGACTGAAGTTCATAGGGAATGCTAAGGAAATAGCAAAATGTGGGAAACATTGAATACAGAGTAAATCCTGGGTGGGGTGAGTGACTGACAGCAGCATCTCTTTCCTCCCTCTGGTGCTCTAGTGTGCGGTCCTGCCTGTGGTCTGGCCTCTCTGCTTTCTGAAAGGCTAGGCTGCCAGACCAGACGAGCAGAGTTGGGGGAGGCAAATAAATAGGTTAGTCCAGCGGTGGGGAGAGGACAAAAAAGGACCTTCTTACGAAATAACCCTGATCACAGTGTGGGGGGGCTCGGGGAGAGAGTCATCCTCAGCCCCGCGTCGTGGTTCTGCACACCAAGGCTGCTCTGCAGCCGAGGACAGAGCTGGAGGGTTGTGTGAAAGGGGACTAGGCAGTGGTGGCCCTCCGACAAGTAGGGTGTAATCTGCATCGAGGTCCTGCCAGGAAGTACACCCAAGGCAAGAGGCTGGAGTCAGAGATTCCAACAGGAAGGAGGGGTGTGGAAGGAAATGAGGCAAGAGGTGGGATCAGAGGTGAGCAATGTGTTCACGTGGGAGGGAACCTAGATCCGGAGGCGACAGCTGCAGTCCTGTAACGGGAACCTTCCTGCCACGTGTGCTTTGTTTGTGGACACCTTCCTGGGCTGAGTGGACAGAGACTGCAGTTCTGGGGGCCTCTCGACTGGCCACTGACAAGTGAGGAGGGCAGAGGGAGTTGGTACCAAAAGCAAAGCTTCTGCAACTTTAAACCAGCACAGAAATGCATCTATTCTAAATTCCTTGCCCGTGTTCCCATTTATCCTGTAATACCCTGGTGAATAGTAGGGTGGTTATTACCCTTATTTCATTGAAGAAAATTTTGAGTTAAAAGGAATTCGGTAACTTGTCAACAGTTACAAGATTATGAGGTGAAAAGAAGGATTCAGCTGCTCATCTAGAGACGCGGTTAAGCCATTACCCCAAGGCATCTGGCCTGCTGCAGAGAAGTTTTATGACTGTTTGTATAAAGTAGGGGTCCTCAAACTTTTTAAACAGGGGGCCAGTTCACTGTCCCTCAGACCGTTGGAGGGCCGGACTATAGTTTAAAAAAAAGACTATGAACAAATTCAGCAACAGGCAGCGGCGGCAAAAACACCCAGCGGGCCGGATAAATGTTTTCGGCGGGCCGTAGTTTGAGGACCCCTGGTCTAAAGGATCATCTCCATATGAGGGTTGACTTTGGAAAAATTGCCATGTCCAGAGGACAAGACCTTCAAGCTTCTCTTGCTCATTCCCACGGCATCTTTTTGTTCCTGAATTCTTAATGAAACTGCCACAGCGTGCAGCCATGCGGGCAGTCTGGTGCCTCCTCAGAGTTGAGCCACCTGGAACCTCTCCCACTCTCATCACATGCGTGAAGTTTATCTCCTCTGGATTCTCAGATGCTGGGCGAGGCCAGTGCTTTCGATAGAAGCTTTCCTGCATTCGTCACGGTGGCGGGGCGTTTCAGGGGAGAAACAAATTAGGTTTTCCCACACTTACTACAGTGACAGTTCTCCCAACTTGGGTTCTCTCGTGTCCTGAAAGGTGGGAGTGCTGAATATAGGCTTTCCCACAGTGTAGTTCCCCGTGTTTGCTAAGATTTGAATTCCAGGTGAGATTTTCCCAACATTTGTCACCTGTTTGTTTGAGGCATCTGCACAGTTGCCTTCCTCGTCTGTCCCCAGTGAGTCATGTGCAGGTCTCACCTCAGAGGTGGTGACTGGGCTGTCACCACAGCCCTGAGTGCCCAGAAGGTCCTGAGCTTGGCTTGATGCTGTTGTCCCAGCCTGGAAATTCTCCATTCTATCTTCTTCTTGTTTCTATTAATGGTCACCCAAGGATATCTTTCCCCACAGGTTTTTAGAGAGTGGAAGGGAAGGCGGGGGAGGGGGGAGAAAGAGAGAGAGAGGCATCGAGAAGCATCCATGTGAGAGAGAAACATCAATTGGTTGCTTCCCGCACACGCCCGGACTGACTGGACTGGGGATTGAACCTGCAACCCAGGTACATGCCCTTGACTGGGACTCAAACCTGAGACCGATGCTCCGGCTGACTCTGTGACCACTGAGAAGCACCAGCTAGGACTCCTGATTTTATCTTTAAACTTGTGCTTTGTGAGTGAATTAAATAGGAGAATGGGCCATGTACCTGAGCTGAGAACATATCTGTGTTTCTTTGCCCCCCTGTTGTATTGAGCATTTGTGTTCCCCATGAGCACAGATTTCAGTGGGCCCATGAGTCTTGGGAGTTCACTGAGGCTCAGAATATGAAGGGGAGCAGAGTAGGCCACCCCAAAAGGGGCCACTTTGGCATGTGAATTATTTTGAGCTGAAGGAAATTGAGACCCAGCAGACTCAGGAAAAAGTTTAACCTCTCCCTTAACTATCCAAAATTTTTATTGTGGGCCTGTCCTAGAAAGAGAGCTATGAAGAGAGTTAACTTTTACCTGAGTGACCTTTATGTAGGACAGGGCAACCCTCAGAACCAAACATCTGCCCTTATCTTCCTGCGAATCACCTTCCCCTGGAGCACCAGGCCCCATCCGCCCTCCCATTCCTCAGCTCAGGATGACAGACAAGCCTCGACTGCCTTTGGGTCTTATCTTTTTTGGTGCTTTTGTATGTACAAAATTAAAATTGTTTTTCTCCTGTCAATCTGTCTTCTGTGAATTTGATTATTAGGCTAAAGAACCCAGAAGGGAAGAAGGAAATTTTCCCACTTCTACACACACATGGTAAGTGTGTTATGTCTGCATCTGAGTCACTCGTGGGCCGATAGCCAGGTGAGTCTGTACTCTCTGCTGCAACCAGGACTTGCTTCTAAGTCAGAAGGTTGGCAAATGGAAGCATCTAAGAAACAGGAACAACCAGGGAACCCTACAATATTCTTTCTTATTTGTGTTACTTCCCTGTATTAGGCAACCACTTACTGAAAATGACAACACAGAAGGAAAGGGAAGGAGAGCAGCCCCCTATCCCCTTTCCTGTCAGTCTTTGCCCATCAGGTAGAATGTGTGTCTGTCAAGAGTGAGGGTTCACCCTAGCCTGTTTGGCTCAGTAGATAGAGCGTCAGCCTGCAGAGCACATGCCTTGGTTGCAGGCTCAGTCCCCCGTGGGGGGGGGGGGGAGGGGTATGCAGGAGGCAGCCAATCAATGATTCTTGTCATTGAAATTTCTATCTTTCCTCCCTTCCTCTCAAATAAAAATATATATTTTTTAAAAAGAGCGAGTTAGGGCTCAATTTCTACAGCATGTCCACTCAGTTTATGGGGCAAGCAAAAGTAGTTTTACAGTTCTAATACAAATAATACAATAATTAATACAAGAATGTGCACAACTGTAAACCTACTTTTGCCTACCTCGGTTTGGGAGCCTCGATATAAATTGTCCATAATTTTGGTGTTTCCACATACAAGTTAAATGTGTTTGTATTTGCATTTAAATTGGCATTGCAAAATATAAAGGTGAACAGGAAAACTCATAGTGATCATTTAAATTTTTCTTTACTTCAAATGACATTAAATAACAAAAACATCACGAATCAAGAGACAGTATGTGGGGTGGGAGGATAAAAACGGTTTTATGGCCTAATACCTTTAACATGATGTTTTCCTGCTTTTTAAACAAGGGGACCCACTTTCAGCATGAAGCCTGCAAATTATGTCGCTTGCACTTGTCTATGTAGATGAATTTCCTTAAATATTTGCTTCTTTGGAACAAATTTCTTATTTTCCGTACTACTTTTGTCTCCTGAAATAAACAAACTGCAAAGATATACACAGAAGAGGCCGCAAGTCACTCAGCGCATGTCCGACCCGCCGCCCTCCCTGCGACTGGCAGCGTGGCAGCCGGAGGCACGTGGAGCGGCGGGGACCAGGGCCAATAGGGAGGTGAGGGGCAGGACCAAGCGGGTTCGCAGGTCCACTTCTGCCGGGTCCCAATTTAGGTGAGCACTTCTTGGGGACCGGTTTCATGAGTGCATTTTCTCCGGACCGAATATACATGAGCACTTCCCCCTGTACTAAATTCTTGGGTACACTTCCTCCGAGCCCAATATACGTGAGCACTTCCCCCCCGGACTGAATTCTTGGGTTCACTTCTCCCGGACCCAGTTTACGTGAACACTTCCGCTAGACCGGATTCTTGGATGCACTTCCTCCGAACCCAATATACGTGAACACTTCCGCCGGTGCGGAATCTTGCGTGCACTTCCGCCGGACCGGATTCTTAGGTGCACTTCCGCTGGACCTAGTTTACGTGAGCACTTCCGCCGGACCGTATTCTTGGGTGCACTTCCACTGGACCTGATTTTTTTTTAAAATATATTTTATTGATTTTTTACAGAGAGGAAGGGAGAGAGATAGTCACGCCCCCTACTGGGGATGTGCCTACTGGGGATGTGCCCGCAACCCAGGTACATACCCTTGACTGGAATCGAACCTGGGACCTTTCAGTACGCAGGCCTCCACTGAGCCAAACCGGTTTTGGCCCACCGGACCGGATTTTTGTGCGCACTTCCGCCGGACCCAATGTATGTGAGCACTTTCCAATGTATGTGAGCACTTCCGTCGGACCGGATTTTTTTTTTTTTTTTTTAGTATATTGATTTTTTACAGAGAGGAAGGGAGAGAGAGAGTTAGAAACATCGATGAGAGAAACATCGATCAGCTGCCTCCTGCACGCCCCCTACTGGATGTGCCCGCAACCCAGGTACATACCGTTGACCGGAATCGAACCTGGGACCTTTCAGTCCGCAGGCCGACGCTCTAGCCACTGAGCCAAAGAGGTTTTGGCCCGCCGGGCCGGATTTTTGTGTGCACTTCCGCCGGACCGAATTCGTTGGTGCACTTCCTTCGGACTGAGTTTACGTGAACACTTCCGGCGGACCGGATTCTTGAGTGCACTTCCGGCGGACTGGATTCTTGGATACACTTCCGCCGGACTGAGTTTACGTGAACACTTCCGCCGGACGGCATTCTTGGGTTCACTTCCTCCGGACTGAGTTTATGTGAACACTTCCGCCGGAAGGCATTCTTGGGTGCACTTCCGCCGGACCTAGTTTATGTAACACTTAGCCGGACTCTATTTACGTGAACACTTCCGTCGTGCCAGATTCTTTGGATGCACTTCCGCCGGACCCAAAGTACGTGAAAACTTCCTCCGGACCGGATTCTTGAATGTATTTCCTTCACACGGGGTTTATAAGAGCACTTCCTTGGGATTGGGATAGTCAGTGCAGTTTTTCCAGGTTAGGTTTAGGTTATGCTTTTGGGGGGCGGGTTTCAGGGGTTGCATTTCAGTTGGGCTGGTTGGCATTCGCAGTTCCTCCTCATTGGGTTCGCTGGCGCACTTTCTCGCGGGGCTGGCGTGGGGAGGGGCTGGTTAGTGTCCATCCCTCGCCTCAGTCGCACGGAAGAGCGGGGCGCCGTGTCCCGGGACTCCAGTTCGTGGGATGTGGGTGTCCCCTCCTTGTTCAGTCCGCGCTGTATGCGCCGCGCCAACTCCCGCACACCGCGGTCTGTCAGGTTCGTGTAGCTTACAGGACACAGACGGCCAAGTCTTCCTGAATCCGGGACTACTGGTGGTTCTGTTCGATGATGTGCCAGTTCGGTTTGCATTCCGGGTAAATGGGGAAGGTGTTATAGTCTGACTGGTTAACTCACTATGTTTTATTATTTGGAAGATATAAACTAGTGGAAGGCAACATTTAGAAGCGGCTTCATGTTGTTTATCTTCACTTATTCCTCTAGGATCACACGTGAGCTGGGGCCCGTCCTCCGCGTGGAGCACTTGGTCCCCCGCTGTCCTCTGTTGCCAAGTGGCCACAACCGTTTGTCCTTTGGTCTGCAGAGATAAGCTTTTAGATAAACTTTTTATCTATCACTCTTTGTATTTGGAGCTGAGCATGAACTCACTACCATCCGACTAGAAGGACACTATTTTCCCAATCTTTTTTTAGTAGTTAGAAATTGAGTTTATGTTCTGTGCTTTTTTGTAATAATGCATACATCTGCTTCTCATGCTGATGGGGGTTTAGTTCTGTTTGCGATGCTCTTTGGATCCTATCTACAGGAGTCATTTGTTATTTGCTCATGGCTCTAAAAGACTAGTTCTTGCATACATGTGTATCTTTGTGTAATTTGCTTTAATTTTCTGCACTCGGACATATGTAAGGTAGCTAAAACATAAATTGAAGTTTAAAGTGCCCTGAAGCCTTATACAACCAGTAAGCATGAGGATTTTTAACCAGTGTGGCAAGCTGGTTTGGTGAGGAAATTATTGCAGGGCCTGTCCCTGAAGGAGCCCCAAGGAAAGCTCATCTCCTCTTTTTCTTTTGTTTTGTTTTGTTAATCCCCACCGGAGGATATTTTTCCATTGATTTTTGAGAGAGTAGAAGGGGGCTATATAGAGAGAAACATTGACGTGAGAGACACACCGATTGGTTGCCTCCAGAATGTACCTACAACCCAGGTATGTGCCCTTGACCAGGAATTGAACCCAAGACCCTTTGGTGAGTGGCCCAATGCTCTAACCACTGAGTACACCGACAGAGCAAGCTCATCTCCTTTTGACAACGTTCCTTCTTGGCCTGGTCTTGGGTCTCTGCCCTTTACGGATAGCAGCCCAAGACCCTGGTGGCCTGTGATTGTGTCTTTCATGACACTCTCCAGTTTGAGTCCCTGACTCCTATGCCTAGGTAAGTTCTGACTCTGATGTGCCCTCATTCTTCAGTCATCCCCCTGGTTGTCTTTTCCTTTTTTCTTTTCTTTTAATGTCTCTAATTGACACAAAGCATACCACTTTTCCCTGTATTATCCCTACATGGTTACAAATTCTGCCCTTCACTCTTGGTCTTAAAATGAGATTCCTTCAGGGGACATATCCTTGAGTGGGGCAATTTCACTTTTTTTCAGAAACTACTAACCATTGAGGAAGTGACCACATGTCCTACCCTAGAGTGTTGGGACTCTGCCCAGAGGACCCTCTAGGAAACACAGGCATAGGAATTCTGTGGTCAGGACAGATGGGAGTGTCAGGTCTGATGAAGGATCTGCTCTGGGAAGTCGTCAGTAAACCATAGTGTAGCTTCAGGCTTGACAGATTCCCAGTGTCACCTTTGCAAGAATAGTGATGTCCGTCTGTCCCCATGAGGTACCAGCTGTTTTATGTTTCAAGCTTGGTCCTTACACTGTCATTTCCCTCTTCCTATAGTTCTGTTCTTCATTCCTCTCCATTCAATGTCTGGCCTTCCTGATGAGCCTATTCTCAGGTCTTTATTCTATTCGTGGCTACGCTTGTTCTTCAGGTCACTCTTGTTCCTGACTTTTATCCACCCTTCTCTGGAATCACACCACCCAGTCCTGTCATTTGCCATCTTCTAATTTTCTCTTCAAACATTGTCAAACCATTTTGTTGGTATATGTAAGCCGTGTATTTCTAGTATGTGTATCCATATTTATATCTATATCTATATCTATATCTATATATAATCTATATGTATAAAAGGCTAATATGCAAAGTGTCCCCTTGGGAGTTCGATCGGGAGAACCAGAGTTGGACTGCTGCTTGTGACGTATACTCACCTCCAGGGGGTGGCACGGAACATGGCAGGCGACCAGCTGCAGCAGCGTGGCGCTGAGGGAGCAAGGCAAGGAGTAGGCAGGCAGGTGGGGAGGCAGGGGAACCTGATTGGCCCTGGTCACTGGTCAGGCCTAGGGACCCTACCCATGCACGGGCCTCTAGTTATACTATAATGTAATGTTGTATAAGGTAACATAATAGTATAATAATGTTCCTGTATATTTCAGTTACATTCGAATGCTATACTTTTTATATCGGATGATGGGATCAGAAATAAGAAAGGAGAATTGATACCCAAAGCAATCTATAAATTCAACGCACTTTCCATTAAAATACCAACGGCATACTTCACAGATCTAGAACGAACTCTCCAAATATTCATCTGGAATAAAAAAAGACCCCGAATAGCTGGAGCGATCCTGAGAAAGAACAAAGTAGGTGGGATCTCAATACCAGATATCAAGCTGTATTACAAAGCCACTGTTCTCAAAACTGCCTGGTACTGGCAGAAGAACAGACATATAGATCAATGGAATAGAATAGAGAGCCCAGAAATCAGCCCCAACCAATACGCTCAATTAATATTTGACAAAGGAGGCAAGAACATACAATGGAGTCAAGACAGTCTCTTCAATAAATGGTGCTGGGAAAATTGGACAGATACATGCAAGAAAATGAAACTAGACCACCAACTTACACCATACACAAAAATAAACTCAAAATGGATAAAGGACTTAAATATACGACCGGAAACCATAAAAATACTAGAAGAATCCAAAGGCAACAAAATCTCAGACATATGCCAAAGCAATTTCTTCACCGATACAGCTCCTAGGGCATTGGAAACTAAAGAGAAAATAAACAAATGGGACTACATCAAAATAAAAAGCTTCTGCACAGCAAAAGAAACCATCAACAAAACAACAAGAAAGCCCACTACATGGGAGAACATATTTGCCAACATTATATCTGATAAGGGCCTAATCTCCAACATTTATAGGGAACTCATACAACTTAACAAAAGGAAGATAAACAATCCAATCAAAAAATGGGCAAAGGACCTAAATAGACACCTTTTAAAAGAGGACATTCAGAAAGCCAAGAGACATATGAAAACATGCTCAAAGTCGCTAATCATCCGAGAGATGCAAATCAAAACAACAATGAGGTACCATCTCACACCTGTCAGAATGGCTATCATCAACAAATCAACAAACGACAAGTGCTGGAGAGGATGTGGAGAAAAAGGAACACTTGTGCACTGCTGGTGGGAATGCAGACTGGTGCAGCCACTATGGAAGACAGTATGGAGTTTCCTCAAAAAACTGGAAATGGAACTCCCATTTGACCCTGTGATCCCACTTCTAGGAATATATCCCAAGAAACCAAAAACACCAATCAGAAAGGATATATGCACCCCTATGTTCATAGCAGCACAATTCACCATAGCTAAGATTTGGAAACAGCCTAAGTGCCCATCAGTAGATAAAATACCACATGATCTCATTTATGGATAATAAAGGCCATTATAAACATATGAACAAAAATAGATACAGAGGCAGAGCTGCCTCGAACAAACTGTCCAACTACAGCAGGAAGGTCGGGGAGGGTTGGGGGGCAGGAGGGTGGGGTAAGAGATCAACCGAAGGACTTGTATGCATGCATATAAGCATAACCAATGGACATAAGACACTGGGGGGTAGGGGAGGCCAGGGGATTGTCAAGGGCGGGGGGAAAAAGGAGACATATGTAATACTTTAAGCAATAAAACAATAAAAAAAAAGAAAGGAGAATTGATTCAAAAGCAAGATCTTACTGTAGATATGGAATCCCAAGAAAAGTTATCTGGCCCAACCAACGGAGAGGGTCCTGAATGTGGAGACACCCAAGAACCAGAAGGATGGACAGAAAGACATCAGAGAAGCACTTCAAGTGAGAGAAGGTATAAGTGTGATGAACGTGAGAAAAGATTCACTCGGAACTCAAGCCTCATTAGACAAAAGAGAATTCACACTGGAGAGAGACACTGTTCATGTAATGTCTGTGGCAATTTTAATGCAGAAGCTCACAACATATTGACTGTCAGAGAATACATAGCCTGTTTTATAGGTTAAAACTGTATCAGTGTGAGGAGTGCAGAAAGCCTTTATCACAATTCACACCTTGTTCAGCATCCATGGACCTGCACTGGTGAAATGCCTTTCCAGAATGGTGAGTGTGGCAAAGCTTTTAATAACAGCTCAGCCTCATCTGACACCAGAGAACCTGCACAGGGAACAAGGCACACCAGAGCATAGACTGGGGGAAATGCTTCAGTCTGAGCTCAGGCCCTATGAGTGTGAGGAGGGTGGGAAGACCTTCAGTTACAGCTCACATCTGGGACCCAGAAGAATCCACATGGGAGAGGAGCCCTGGTGACACACGTGTGCGGAGCTACTCCTGGCACTCGTTCCCGAGGACACCAAGATGCACGCTGGAGATGGTGTTGCCTTAACAGTTCTGGGCTCTCCACTCCCTGCCACTCATTCCAGAGTCACGTGAACACAGCTTCCAAGCAGCATGGGATGCTCTGCCCACTGAACACATCACCTGCTGAGCTGGGGTGCTGGATGGGCCCATTCGTGTTGTCAAACTCTTCTCAGAAGTAAGTTGCTCAGGAAATCTTAGTGTTTATATTCCTCTTCCCCTTCTCTCCTCCCTATTTTCTGAATTACTTTGAAAAAAAAAAAAAGCCAACGCCTCAATATTTGGTTAACTTGATCAAATACATTAACCTATCAATTATCTACACTAAAAACATGGTGAAAGACAAAAACTATTTTGTTATACTGGAATGGATTATGCTTTGCAGGGCCTGAGTGGGTCAAGGCTGGATGGATCAATCAACCTGCTGATCCACAGGGACCTTTCACATCTTTAACCAGAGGTGGTAGACGAGCCCCACATAGTTTTTGTTTGTTAGTTTTTTGTAATTTAAAATAATAGCAACTCTTTAAGACTCTGCATATTTCACATAGAATCTGACTTTCCAGATTTTCTTATAAAAATACTGTGCACCATTTTTGTCTGTTAATATTTGTATTCTATAAGTGCCTACTTAAATCCTTAGCCAATTTTTCTCTTGGCTTGTTTATATTTTTCTTACTTTTTTGTAAGAGGTTTTTGCATATTAGGAAAATTAGCCCTGTGTCTTTTATATGTGGCATATTTTACTCTGACTGTATATTCTAACTTTTATTCTCTTCATTCAAAAATTCTAAATGTTTCAGTTACCACTTCTATTTATCTTTTCCTTTATTGCTTTTCAGTTATGTTTTTAGGCTTTTATGTCATGCTTAGAAAGGTCCTCCCCACTGCAAGGTAGCAAGAGCCTCCTAGCCTGTCTCCCCACGTTTGCTGTCACTTACAAGTTTGTTTATTTATTTTTAAGTTTTTTTATGAAGTTATTACATATGTGTCCTTACCCCACGTTACCCC
>NW_005360738.1:175432-176875 GCF_000412655.1 Myotis brandtii
CTCATTCCCTCACCCCCCTGTTGTGTGTGTCCATTGGTTAGGCCTGTATGCTTGCATATAAGTTCTTTGGTTGATCTCTCCCCTACAAGTTTATTTTTAACACAGCAACCAGAAAAACCTTTCAGTACCTAGGTCTGATCATGTTCTCTTCTGCTTAGAAATTCCAAATGGCTTCCCATTTTGGAGTAAAAAACAATTACCTTCGCACTCACCCACAGCCCCCATATCTCTCCCTCTTTGTACTCCCAGCACCCTGTGCTACTGCAGCTCCAGACACTCACGCATCCTTCACGGTCCTACAATATTTCAGACACTCCACTCCAGGCCTTTGCATTTGCTGTTTTTTCTCCCTGAAACATCTTCACCCCAAATGCCTCATGGCCCTCAGTCTTAGCTCAAGTGTCAGTGCAGTGAGGTCCTCAGTGTCCATCCTATGAAAATTGTAAACTCCGTATTTCCTTTATTTTCTCCTTAGCACTGACATCCACCATCTAATAAACTATATTTTTCTTCTTTATTGCCTGCCTCCCCATCTGTGTATTACATATGCACACACACACACACACACACACACACACACACACTTATAAATTCCATGAAGGCAGGGCATTGTTTTGCTTTAACCTATAGTTCCAGCTTCCAGAACAGTGCCTTGCCTGGTAGGGGAGTAATCAATATTTGTGTAAGAAAGGTTAAGAGGGAGGGGAAAACACCTAAATATTACTTAACCCATCAGATTGGCAAAGATCAAAATATTTATAACGTGTTGACAAGTGTATAGGTAGCCTCGTAGTGTGTACTATGATTGGTAAGTTGGTACCAAAAGTATAGATGCTGGTACTCTGCTCTGTAAATCTATTTCTAGGGATGTATGCAATGGGTCTGCCCTTACACATGAGAAACATGTTCACAGTAATTTACTGGAGCTGCGTCTGAAAAAAAAAAAAAAAAAAGGAACAACCTGCATGAACATTAATGGAGTAATTATCAATAACTTGTGGCAATTGAATATTATGTAGTAGTTTGTGTTTTTTAAAAGAGCAAGACCTAGGAAGTAATCTCCCCAATCAATCGGTAGGAGGTAAAAAGGTATAGAAATGCTGTCATTTGTGTAGAAGAAAGTGAGGGTGATACATGTTATGAAAGACATGAGTGAAAACATGCTGGAGGACACTAATTCTTTTTAAATATTGAACCATGTGAATGCATTCCTTATTTATAATGCTTTTTAAATAATTAAGCTGGAAAAATCTTGAGGGAGGAAAAGCTTTCTTCAAAGCTGTGCTCACTGGCCCCAGCTCCCTCCCATCCGTCAAAGGACCGCAGTCGGGTCCTCCACGGGCGGGGCTGCCACCGAGACGGGCTTTCTAGAGAGGCCGGGAGCGCCGGGCGCCGGTTGATCGTTAAACGCCTTTGCTCCCGCCGCCGGAGGACGCTCTGTCG
>NW_005360738.1:177280-177503 GCF_000412655.1 Myotis brandtii
AGGATGGGGCTTCGCTCTGAGTTAGACCCGGAGCCGCGTCAGCCCCTGCGAGGCCTCTGCCTCCGTTAGTGCATTTGTGTTCCCAGCAGCTCGTTATTTCTCTGTGGCAGCAACTTCTTTTCCGAGACAAGACTCCAAGGTTCTCCTGAATCAGCTCCAAATAGAGGGTGAATCTGAAGATCGGCCCGGAATGGCCACAGCCCTGGCCCCCGAGGGACAGCCC
>NW_005360738.1:177525-202915 GCF_000412655.1 Myotis brandtii
CTCCGCGAGCTCTGCCGGCTGTGGCTGCGGCCAGAGCACCGCACGAAGGAGCAGGTGTGAGACTTGCTGGTGCTGGAGCGGTTCCTGAGCATCCTGCCCGGGGACCCGCGGGTGTGGGTGCAGGGGCACCATCCCGAGACCGGGGCGCAGGCGGCGGCTGTGCTGGAGGATCTGGAGAGGGAGCTCGATGAACCTCCAGAGCCGGGGGCAAGGGAGTGGCCGGCAGAGGTCAGAGCAGCCAAGCGAAGGGCGTTTGAAAGAACACCCCGGGTTATTTGATGTGAGATTCTAGGGAAGAACAGACTTGGGGAGGGCGCAGTAAAAGAGACACCAGATTGAATCTGTGTGGGTGTGGAAGGCTGGGGTCAGTGAGAAGCTACAGGAAGGCAAATGCGCATCAGAAGAAAACAATTTTCTAACGTTTATAGCCACATATAGGCTTGGCTACCTTGTAATGAAAAAAATACCACCTTTTCATTGGAGTACTCAACTTGGGGTTAGTAGATATCAGGGGCATGACAGAACAGCGTCATCAAACAAATATAATGTGAGCCACATTCAAATAAAAAGTGAAATTGAGTGGTATATTTTATTCATCACAGAATATGTAGTCAAGATAATAGTGAACTGTTTTTTGTATTGTGTTCAAAATTGGGTGTTTATTATACACTTTGCAGATTTCAGTTGTTACTAGCCCTGTTTCAAGTGTTCTGTAAACACATTTTGCTCGTGGCTGTAACACTGGACAAGTGATAGGAGAAACGCCCCATTGGGTGGGAGTAGGGCTCCATGGCTTTTAAGGTGCCTTCCATGTTGCAGGACTGAAAACCCTGGGCTTCAGCAGGTCGCTGTGAGAAGGCACACTGAATGTCACTCTGTGTCCAGAACAGTAGAGATTCGCCCCGATAGTTCTCTTATTTTTTAGTAATTATTTCCATTTGCAGCTTAACAAGAATTTGTCCCTTTTTCTATATCCCTAGTCTTTGGCAGATGCTACTTTTGATCTCTTCTCTGAAGTTCTTTCAGTTCTTTCACAAAATTTACCTTACAAGTTCAATCATGCTTCATTGTTCCTAGGTCCTGGCCAAGTCAGAAACACAGGACACACTTCTGGACAAGTTGGCACCCTTGGGACAGCCACATGAGTCCCTGGCTGTCCAGCTCTACCTTGAGAAGATCCAGCAGGAGCCCCAAAGGAATGGTAAGGAGCAAGTTTTCTGTGTGAGGGAGGAGGTGCCTCCTTAGTTAGAGGCGCTTTCTCACTGTCACCTCCTTTCCAGCTGTTCCTCCTGTGGGAGATTTTATCTACCTTCCCACCCTTGCCCTATCCTGGGAAGAATTATATTTTATCTTTTCATTAGACTTAAAAGCTGTTATTTGCCCTAACAGATTGAGGATGAGACTTAAATATTCAGCCTAATACCTTATACTTTTATCTGATATCTGATGATTCTAGCTTTACACTACCTTAAATTTCCATTTTGAGCAGAGGATTTTGTATGACACCCTGTATTAATCTGCTAGGGCTGCCAGAATGGAATTCCACAGACTGGGGGCTTAGGCAACAGAAATGTGTTTTCTCACAGTTCTAGAAGCTGGAAGGTCCAAGACCAAGGTGCCACCAGAGCTGTTTTCGGGTGAAGCCTCTCCTGTGTCCTCTCTCTGCTGGTTGTCCTCCCTATTCTTATACCTGTTGGGTCAGGGCCCCTTCCTTATGACCTCATTTATCCTTAATTGCCTGTTTAAAGGCCCTTTTTCTAAATACAATCCAAGTGGATTGAATTGGGGCATATGAATTGGGTCAGGACAATTTAATCTGTAATACACCCCCATGCTAGGAGGAGTGGGGAAGAGAGCAAAAGTCATCACAGCAGGCTTTTTGTTTGTGTCTCTGCAAGTAAGGTTGACAGGACTGTGGTTGTGGTTTGCTCCCCATCCTACTAATCATAGCACTAATTAAAACCAGGTGTGTAGTGTATCCTCAGGTTACACTGAAAAACACACAAGTTTTACCTACTTTCTCCACTCTCCTCACTACTTTAAATTTCACCAGTGTGGTTCTCTCATTGTCTAGGGTCCCTGCCAGGTGGTTTGTCAAATCTGAGAAGTTACTTTAAATAAGATATTTCTGCTTGGTATCTGGAAGACACAACATTCACCTAAATGTAATTTAAAGGAGTCTGTTGGTGCTTTGAAGTGGAGTCTTGGTTATTGGTTGGCTTTAGAGGTGAGATTGAGACCCCTGTTCTCTTCACTCCTTTGTCATTGAATATTTGTTGAGCAGCAGCTCTATGCCAGGTACCATGAGGTAAGGAATAAAAGTTAAGGCACTTGAATTCTTCCGGAAGCTCTCTCCATGACAGGCCTGCGAGGCACCAGTTTGCATGACCTGAGATGGGGAACATTCTAGGCTGAGAGAGCAGTCGGGGGAAGAAGCATAAGAGCATCACACATGCTAAGAGCAACTGCTCTGAGTCTGATTATGATGGAGAATTTTGTGTGAGGAACATCAAGGCCAGTGGTGAAGATTCCTGAACACCATACTAGGGTAACTGAACTTCATCCCATCAGCTGGGGGGCTCTCAGAGAATTGTAAGTAGAGAAGTGGGTGACACAGAAATCACTGTCCATGATTTCATTTTTTAAAAATTACATAGAAAAAGGTTGGAAGGATTACCTGTAAATGTAGACAAAGATTATTTCTAGATAATGAAATCATAGATGACGTATTTTATAAAATCTGTAAGTGAAATAACAGCAATAGCAGAGAGAAACGATGTTTATATCAGGGGGTTGGGGAGACCACTCTCAAATATAGAGGATGGTCAACTAGAGCAGGAATAAGGCTGGAGAGAGAAAAGGAGAAAATCAAGAGATATTTACTTATTGTAGAATGAACAGATCTGATTGGTTGTGGGAGGTAGGGTATCAGATAATGTTGTCAGTGACAGGAAAATCAGAAGGGTATGTACAGGCAGACCTTGTTTATTGTGCTTAGCTTTATTGCATTTCACAGATGTGTTTTCCGTGAATGGAAGGCACAACCCTCCACCATCAAAAAGGTTACAACTTGCTTTATTGCGATCATGACTTTATGGTGGTAGTCTGGAACCTAAACTCAATATCTCTGATGTCTGCCTGTATCTATGTGAAGAGGAGCTGGCGTGAGTTCAGTTTTTATACATGTGAATTTTCGTTGCTTGTGAAACATCCAAGTGGATAAAACCCAGCAGGCAGTGCAGTTTAAAATGTTCTGTATCTGGGAGGAAGGTGTTGGAGAAGGTGGAGATGTGGGAGTCATCTTGGGTAGATGACAGAAGACATGGGTGTAGTCAAGATTGACCAGGAAGAACATATAAAGAGAACCCCATGACCGGCTGATGTGGCTCAGTGGTTGAGTGTTGACCTAGGAACCAGGAGGTCACAGTTCGATTCCCAGTCAGGGCATATGTCAGGTTATGGGCTTGATCCCCAATGAGGGGTGTGCAAGAGACAGCTGATCAATGATTCTCTCTCATCATTGATGTTTCGATCTCTCTCTCTCTGTCTTTCTCTCTGAAATCAATAAGAATATATATATACACACACACACGTAATTTTTTTTCTTTTTTAAAAAAATTGCTTTATTGAGGTATAATTGCTATATAATACATTTCACATCTTTTTTTAGTTAAATCTTTATTGTTCAGATTATTACAGTTGTTCCTCTTTTTTCCCCCCCATAGCTCTCCTCCACCCAGTTCCCACCCCACCCTCTGCCCTTACCCCTCCCACTGTCCTCATCCATAGGTGTACGATTTTTGTCCAGTCTCTTCCTGCACCCTTGTTGTTCATAATTTGTATCTTTACCTTTTTCTTCTTCTTCCTCTTCTTAAAGGATACCTTTCAGCATTTCATATAATACTGGTTTGGTGGTGATGAACTCCTTTAGCTTTTTCTTATCTGTGAAGCTCTTTATCTGACCTTCAATTCTGAATGATAGCTTTGCTGGATAAAGTATTCTTGGTTGTAGGTTCTTGGTATTCATCACTTTGAATATTTCTTGCCATTCCCTTCTGGCCTGCCAAGTTTCTGTTGAGAAATCAGCTGACAGTCGTATGGGTATTCCCTTGTAGGTAACTGAGTTTCTTTCTCTTGCTGCTTTTAAGATTCTCTCTTTGTCTTTTGCTCTTGGCATTTTAATTATGATGTGTCTTGGTGTGGTCCTCTTTGGATTCCTTTTGTTTGGGGTTCTCTGTGCTTCCTGGACTTGTAAGTCTATTTCTTTCACCAGGTAGGGGAAGTTTTCTGTCATTATTTCTTCAAATAGGTTTTCAATATCTTGCTCTCTCTCTTCTTCTGGCACCCCTATAATTCGGATGTTGGTACGCTTGAAGTTGTCCCAGAGGCTCCTTACACTATCTTCATATTTTTGGATTCTTTTTTCTTTTTGTTTTTCTGGTTGGATATTTTTTGTTTCTTAGTATTTCAAATCTTTGACTTGATTCTTGTGATCCTCTTGTCTGCTGTTGGATCTCTGTATATTATTCTTTATTTCAGTCAGTGCATGCTTAATTTCTAGTTGGTCTTTTTTCATATCCTCCAGGGTCTCACTAAATTTATCAGCGGTTTCCAGAAATTCTTGAAAAACCTTATAACCGTGGTTTTGAACTCTATATCCAGTTGTTTGCTTTCCTCCATTTCTGTCATTTGTGACCTGTTTCTTTGACTCCGCATTTTTTATGCTTCCCTGTGTTGGTAGAGTGGCTTTGTGTGCTAGGTGTCCTATAGGGCCTAGTGGCTCAGCCTCCCCAATTACCTGAGGTGGACACTCTTGGTGCGCCCCTTTGTGGGCTTTGTGCACAGTCTTGTTGTAGTTAAGCCTTGATTGTTGTAGTTATCACTGGGAGGAATTGACCTCCAGGCCAATTGGCTGTGAGAATCAGCTGTGTCTGCAGTGGGAGAACTTCTGTGCTGAAGACACTCTTCTGGGGCAAGACTTGCTTCAGTGGGGCTTTGGTGCTCACTGAGTCTGCCCCCTGAGTGTGTCCCTTATGGATCTGAGGAGTTGTAATCTGGATGGTCACACTCTGACCACTGGGTACACTGGCTCTTGGATCTAAGGAGGTGCTATTTTAGCCTCTGCCTGAGGCTCGTAACTTTTTAATTAAAGCAAAAGAAACCCAGTTAAGTTTGGGTGGAGGAGGAGGATTCTGTGAAGGACTATAGAAGATGTAAGAGAAGCAGAAAGGGGGTTTCACTGAAACCCAGGGAAGACTCCACCAGACATAGTTGGTTTTCCTAACAGGACACAAGATAAGGACTGATAGATTCAACCCAGCACATGAACCAGGCCACCCACTGTCCCCTCCTGCCTTTTCCTCCCCCTTTGGTGGTTTCTACTCAACACATTCCTATTAATTATCCTCAGAATGTCTATAGTCCCCATTTACATTCACCATTAACCACTCTGCCTTTGTACAGGTTTGCCCAGTAACCCCTTGATCTCTTCCTAATCTGTTCCCAGGCGTCATGTCTTGCTGCTGTCTTCCTCCCAGGCCTCTCACTGTCTTCCCTGTCAGCATGTGTTTGGATGGTGCTAAAGACCTAATTTGTACATTGTGTGTGGCTTTCCATTTTTTCATAACACATTTGTAACATTTTGCATGTTTTGTCTTCCATAGGCTTTTGCTTCTCAAACCTAAAATAGGCCCTGTTTGTTACAGGTGATAAAACCAGGACTGAGAATGAAGAGTTGTCCCAAAAGGAAGATATTGCAAAGGACATGGAATTCCTTAGGAAGGTAAATAACAGACTGAACAAAGTCCTTTCTCAACATCCCGAATCCAAAAATGCAACTGAAAGTGAGGGCAGGTTAGAGAGGCGGCCAAGGGAAAGAAGACCCTATAAGTGTGATGACTGTGGGAAGAGTTTTAGTCACAGCTCAGTCCTTAGCAAGCACAGGAGAACTCACACTGGAGAAAAACCCTATAAATGTAACGAATGTGGAAAAGCCTTCAATCAACGCTCACATCTCATCGGACATCACAGAGTGCATACTGGAGTGAAACCCTATAAATGTGAAGAATGTGGAAAAGATTTTAGTGGACGCTCAGGTCTTATTCAGCATCAGAGAATCCACACAGATAAAAACCCTATGAATGCTATGAGTGCGGGAGGCCTTTTCGGGTAAGTTCAGCCCTTATTCGACATCAAAGAATTCAGGCAGAAAAAAAAAGCTCTACTAATAAGGGGTCAGTAACAACAGTTCCTTAGCTGTCCAGGCCTAATTAGGGACCTTATAAGTATCCTGAATGTAGGCAAAGCTTCCATCATCAAAAATTTCTCTGGTACCACAGAACCTGAATAAAATTTGCTTTTATTTCTAAAGTAGTTCAGTTTCTTACTTCAGAGCCCTGGCTGGTGTGGCTCTGTTGGGCGTTGACCCATGCACCAAAAGGTTGCTTGTTTAATTTCCCGTCATGGCAAATGCCCAGGTTGCAGGCTTGATCCCTAGTAGGGGGGTATGCAAGAGGTAGCTGATCAATGTTTCACTTTCACATCAATATTTCCTTCCCTTTCTCACTCTCCCTTCTTCTCTCTAAAAAAACAAAAATTAAAGTGTTTTTTTTTTAAAGTTATTTCAGAAAGCCTTGACCATAAACAACAGTGCTTATTCCAGTCCAAGATAACTGTTTTCTGGTTGAAAGACAGTGAATTCCAACTCTCAACCCTTTTTTATTAACCATTCAGCGTACGACTTTAGGCAAAGGCATTCCAGTTCTCTGCCTTCATTTACCTTCTGTGAATTGCTGATGATGGGACAGGCCCACCAGATATGTATTAAGTTGAAATAGATGAAAATTGCTTTTGAAATTAAGAACTAAGCCCTGGCTGTTGTGACTCGGTTGGTTGGGCGTCTTGTATTGAAAGGTCACAGATTTGATCCCTGGTCTGGGTGCATGCGAGGCAGCAATGTTTCTCTCTCTCCCTCTTCCTCTCTAAAGTCAATGAAAACTTCTTTTTTTTTTTAAATCCTCACCAGAGGATATTTTTTGTATTGATTTCTAGAGAGAGTGGAAGGGAAGCAGGAGGGGGAAAGAAAGAGAGAAACATGGACGTGAGGGACATGTCAATTGGTGCCTCCCGCACATGCCTCTCTGTGGGCTGGGGAACCTGCAACCAAGGTATGAGCCTTTGACCTGGAATCCAACCGTCAACACTAGCCACCGAGAAAAACCAGCCAAGGTGATGAAAACTTTTTAAAATATATTCTAATTGGTATTAGAGAGGAAGGGAGAGGGAGAGAGAGATAGAAACATCATGATGACACATAATCATGGATCGGCTGCCTCCTGCACAACGCCCCCCCCCCCCTATGTCCGGTCATCAAACTGGGACCTTCTGGTTCATAGGCTGATGCTCAACCACCCAGCCACGCCAGCCAGGCGAAAACATTAAGACAATACTATTTTTTCACATCATTTGTGATACAATGGCCTAAATATTTATTGCTTTTTTTTATCTCAACTAGGGGTTATATTCATTTTGTGCAATTTTTTTCTTTAGCACTGATAGAAAGGAGGCAACTGAAAAGTCAGCAGACTAAAGAAGACCAAATGGGAAGGAAGGCAGAGTTAGGAGTAGGAGGTGCCAGTACAGGGGGATAATGAGTGTATTAGGGATCCTTAACTTCAGATAAGTCACTTCTCTTCTGAGTCCCCATTCACTGTAAACCAGTGTGCTGCAGGAAATTTTTAAAACATGCAATACCTGACTATATAGTCAGGGGCATTGACCTCTTTCCCCTTGATTGTTAAATAAAAAAATGACAGCAGCCAACACAATAGCCATCCATTATGAATTAACCAATGTTATACCCCTTTTTATTGTCAGATCAGCAAAAATATAAATATATTGGTGTGCCACAGAGTTTTAGTACTTAGTTTATGTGTGCCATGAGATGGAAAAGGTTGAAAATTGCTGCTGTAAACTGAGGCAGAGGTTGGTCCGATGTAGCCAGTATCCACAAGTGGCCATATACATCTAAACACACGTAGGATGGGAAGTTCAGTTTGTGGTGACACGACCACATGTCCGTGCTCTTAGTCACATGTGGCGAGCAGCTACTGTATTGCACAACACAGGTGTAGACCATTTTTATTGCTGCAAAAAGTTGTCAAGGCATTGCTGTCTCAATCAAACACAGGTAAGGTACCTTCTGGCTTTGATATTGTGTGATTCTGAGTTCAGGGAAGTAGCAAAAGAGACACCTGAGGAGGCTGCAATAGCAGCAGGAAATAAAATGGAAACACTCCAGAAGAAAACAGTTTAGTAATAATGTTACCTTTTCAGCCTTAAAAAAAATGGGTGTATTCTAATTGAAGGAAAATGATTATTAAAGTAAATAGAATCTAACTAGAGGCCCGGTGTACGAATTCGTGTACCAGTGGGGTACCTCTGCCTGGCCTGTGGGATCAGGTTGAAACCGGCTCTCCAACATCACCTGAGGGGACCCGGATTGCGAGAGGGTGCAGGCCAGGCCGAGGGACCCCACTGGTGCACGATTGGGTCCGTGGAGGGACCACAGGAGGAGGGCTCTAGGGCATGTCTGGCCCGTCTTGCTCAGTCCGGGTGGGCTGGTGGTCAGTGCATGTCCTAGCGAGCAATTGAGTGGCCTTAGCATGTCTTTAGCATTTTACACTTTGATTGGTTGAACAGATGACCAGACACTTAGCATATTAGGCTTTTATTATATAGGATAATTTGAATTAAAAGCTTAGGTTACTACCACATCTCTATAAAAAGAGTGTGTCTGTCCCTAACCGGTTTGACTTAGTGGATATAGCATCGGCCCAAGGACTGAATGGTTTTGGGTTCAATTCTGGTCAAGGGCATGTAATCCTCACCTGAGGATATTTCCCTGTTCCTTTCTCTCTATAAAGTCAATAAAATATATAAAATTTTAAAAAAAGAGTGTGGCTGTTGTTGTTGGACCCTGCAACTCTAGGAAGTTTAAAATGTGTCCTCTGAGCCCAAGTGTGGCTAATTCCAGCAGTGGTTAGAAGAGTTAAGTGCTTATTTTCCATAGAAGGAAGTCAGTAGATAATATATATTGTGGCTCAGTTGGTTGAGCATTGTCCTGTGTACCAGAAGGTTACCAGTTTGATTTCTGGTGAGGACATATGCCCATGTTGTGGGTTCGATTCACAGTCGGGGTGCGTATAGGAGGCAGCCAATTGAAATTTCTCTCACAGATCATTGTTTCTCCCTCTCTCCCCCTCTCCCTTCCTATAAAAGAAAAATCAATAACATTTTTTTAAATGTGCACATTTTTTTAAAAAATTCATTTTTATTAGTAAAATGCACAAATCAAGTGTGCTATTTTACTTCTGAACTACAACTTTGTGTTTTAAAATTATATTTTTAATGTAAAAAAAGAAACCGAGAGCAGAGTTCTAGTCTGTTGCCAGTTACTTCCAGCTGTGAGTCAATAGCTATAAATTAAAGAGCAAAGATGAGTGTTTTGAAAGTTTAGAAGCACTGAAACTTCTCTACGTGAAGTATTTGTTTTGTTGTGATTAGATGATAGAACTCTTAAGAAGAAATGAAAACTAGTATTTGGACAGGATATTTCTGGGTTAGGAGTGGGCATTTAATGGAAACGTTGGCGGTGCCCATCTGCAGGATCAGAAAGGGGAAATGAAGGTGAAGATTAGAGGGGCACCTGAAAACAGATTTAATGGGTGGTTAGGAAAGGTGCTGATGTAATAAAAATGTGGGACCAAAACAACAAAAGTAAAAGACATTTTCTACAACCTTCACCCTGAGATCTTATTTGGTCTGTAAAGCTAAGACTAATACCACGGGTATGTAAAGAATGAATATAGATTTCCTATCGGAACTCTGGGGTAATAAAACCCAGGTCGGCTCCTGAAGCTTACCCATAGTTAAGAAGGCGAAGCTGCAAATGCAGGTTTTATAAGCGAGTGCAATTCATGGAGATAGAAAAGGGGTGGAAGACAGGTTAAAGATTTTAAAAGAATTTATATTCAATGAATTGTGATTTTTGTTTGTTAATCCTCACCTGAGGATATTTCCATTGATTTTTAGGGAGAGCGGAAGGGAGAGAGAAACTGGTTGCCATCCCGCAACCCAGGTACATGCCCTTGACCTGAATCGAACCCGGGACCCTTGAGTCCGCAGGCCGATGTTCTTTCCATGGAGCCATTATCTTTCTTTTGTTAATCCTCACCGGAAAGTCAGAGAGAAACATCCACGTGAGAAACGCATCGGTTGACTCCCTCCCGCGGGAGCCCTGACTAGGGCCTGGGCAGGGGAGGAGCCTGCAACCCAGGTACATGCCCTTGACTGGAGTCAACCCGGGACCCTGTAGCCCACAGGCCGACGCTCTGTCCACTGATCCAAACCGGCCAGGGCTGAATTATTTTTGAAGAATGACAGCTGAAAGTGTACCTTTTGCATTTTAAAACTATGAACGACGATTAACAGGAATTCCTCAAAGACTAGATATGTATTTGAAGAGAATACCCAACTACAGGGGCATCTAAACGGCACCTCCTGAGACCGGCGATCAGCGCCATGGGTCCCTTCCCTCCAGGTGCGGCCTCTCAGCTCCGCGGCCCGGAGACCCTGCGACGCGCAGGCGCGGGAGGAGCCCTGGGCGCCGACCATAGAGCTTTCAGTCCTCCCGGATTCCTAGAGGTGCCGGAAGTGTCTGGACAAGCTGCGCATTGACTGCTGGTGTCCCCCAGCTGATGTGGAAGTTGGGGGCCGGAGGTCCTGGTCGGGTACGGCTCTCGCCCCCTTTCCTACCCGTTCTTCCCCCTGGTCCGTCCGCCATTCGCAGTCTCCCTTCCCCGCCTTGGGCCGCGCCCAGTCCTCGCGGTAAGTACCGTTCGCCGCGGGCCCGAAGGGCGCTTTGTGGCCAGACCGCCCGCTGCTGGGAACGCCTGAGGTTCCGAGCGGGGTCGGACTACGGGGATCGCCACCGGCCATATAAGCGTCCCCAAACTTCTTGCCGGGGAACCTTTCATGAGGGTTCGTTTCTTCATCGCTCATGGATTAGTGGTGTTCTTTGCAGTCCAGTTTATTTGTACTAAAATAGGAAAAGGCTCCCACATTGTCTTTTTACAGCTGTTTCCACCAAGTGAATTACTTTTACACAGCAATGTTGCATTCCGTCACAATAAAATTCTCATTTTTAAAAAAGACATATTTTGCTTAGGGAAGCCCCAATTATCTATGGAAACCTATTTTTGCTATTACGTTATTCAGCTCTTTGTAGAGAATTCAGAAAATGGTGGTGGTGCCTGGATAACTGTACATTAAGAAACATTTCTGACATCGGCGGCGCAGTGCAGAGCTCAGCCTTATTCGGAATTATCCCGTTTAATAGAAAAACTCACGGAAGCAGGTGCCCCTTTACAACTCGGGTATCTCCTGAGCAATTGCCGCCACTGCCTCCAAACAGAGCCCAGATTTCTGTCCTTTCGTTAATTATGCGTATTGTGCAATAATCACAGCTTTAACAAAGGCAAACATCCTTTGAATTTCTGACGTGTTTAAGTGAAAAATGTGGGTGCCAAAGCATTCAGCCTCTGTGGTCCGAGATACGCCAAAGTAGCACAGTGTTTGCTTCGCCCACCTTTTCTTAGTCATATAAACCTGTAAAATATTTTTTCTTGTTTTATTTTTCAGTTCCCAAACATCCCAAATTAGACTTAATTAGTCTGAAAGAAGAAAACGTTTCTTCCTCACCTATTGAACAATTAATGCTCTTACAAACTGAGTTGTGCCTTCAGTAGTTCCCAGGGTTATAGAGTTTGAAGTCAGAAGAAGCCTTACAGATTGACTTTTCTAATTTCTAAATCAGTAAAGTGACTGGGTATTGTTAAAAGGAGATGTGGGAAGCAGTCTTTATCCACAAGGTGCTTACCAGCTTAATAAATACAGGTGTGCATACACTTATTTGTCTTAACGGGGAAGTGGATAAACAAACATATATTAGAATAAACTACTGATAACATGCAACGACATCGATGATATCAAATGTATTATGCTGAGTGAAAGATGCCAGACTCCAAAGGCTTCCTGCTGTATGACTTTATAAAAAATTCTGGCCCTGACTGGTTTGGCTCAGTGGATAGAGCGTCGGCCTGCGGACTGAAGGGTCCCAGGTTCGATTCCAGTCAGGGTCATGTGTTGGGGTCCAGCCCCAACAGGTCCAGGGGTTCCCAAAGGTGTGGACGGAGTCGGCGAAAAAGGAATGACACAGAGACAGCGTTCAGTTGATCTGCATAGCGAGGTTCTCTCTTTATTCTCCTGTTACATCTGTATTTATACCATTTGATTTTAATCCTATCCATTCTATTCCAAAGGTTAAGGCGTTTGTTATCTCCATTCCAAGGTCACTACTCTATTGTTCTGTTAAGCTACTAGGAAGTAACTGAAGGAGATTATCCTAAGTAAAGATTATGTAGCTTAAGCGTGATTGTTCATAGTTAAGGTGATAAACTACCCACCTGGCACTTAGTTAAGGGGTTTTACTGATTCCCTTCCTTAGTCCTGTTAATCCCTAACTCCAGGGAAAAATCCCCACCTGGGGAAACAACCTTTCTTGGAGAGGTGACCTTGGTTAAAACACATAGCGCCAAGAAGGGGAGCAAACATATTAAGAACAGTATGCCATATAACCGGCTTCTGGCAAATTCCCCCTTTTTTATTTTTTAAATGATAGCGCGTGTAAATCAGCAGCCACCTCTCGGATTGGGTTGTTTAAGACTCGGAAGACCTGTTTGTGACTTTGCCAACAGGTCAGTCCGAGGCTTAACCCTATATCGGCTCCCCATAGGCATGTACCTTGGTTGCAGGCACATCCCCAGTCAGGAGGCAGCTGATCGATGTTTCTCTCTCATTGATGTTTCTAGCTCTCTATCCCTCTCCCTTCCTCTCTTAAAAAATCAAGAAAACATATTTTTTAAAAATAATTAAAAATATTAAAACATTCTGGTAGGTCAATAGTGTTGGGGACCTGACTTTGGGGTTGCAGGTGGTGATGGGGCATCCAGGTTCCTTGGAGATGCAGGACCAGGTGTTCTAAAGAGACAAAGGTCGAAAGAAGGTCCATACTAGAAGTTAGCCCTGAGATGGGAGGGAAGGTGGGAGCCCAGCCAGGGTAATGAATGTCAGGAGGAAAAGGACAGTCCTTGTCAGTACCTTGAGCTAAATTATTTGGAAACTAGTGGCCTGGTGCAGGGATTCGTGCACATTGAAAGGAAATCAGGAGCCCACGCCCGAGTGCCCGGGGAGTTTCCACGTCCCCTTGAGCCGCTGGGAAGTCACATGGGTAGTCTATTCTCCCCGAAGCTTCCTGAAAAAATATTTGCAAGTGTTACTTCTGCGGCCAGGGTCATGCCTTGCCGGCCTGGAGGTCCCCAGTGGACACCTTGGGCTGTGCTGGACGCTTCCCACCACTCAGAGCCGGATAAAAGACACTCTGACGTGAACAATACAAAGTTGGGGATTTTGGGGGGTAGGGGTGCTCTGTTGCCCACATCCCCACCCTTCAGATCCATCTCTCTTTGACTTGCGGCCACTATTTTGTTGCTGCCTTCCTCTGTAGCTCCAGGGCAGTCGGTAAGGGATGAGATTTGATCTCGATGCCCGAGGCAGAGTTCCAAGAGCCTGGTGGTATTGATGTTCTTTGTGAACGGAGACGCTGAGGCAAGCTTGGTGTGCAGGATGAAGTTAGAGAAGCAGAGGGCTATTGCTAGTCAGGCAAGTAGCAAAGCCCCCAAAGCCCTCATGGCTTTTATTTGGGGAGTCCAGCAAATAACAATGGAGCACAGCAAGTGACAATGATTAACAGGCATGCTTATGAGATCATCAAAGCTAAGTTATACATTACACTATTAATTTCCTTTGTTATACAAAGACTATTTCCACCTGTAGCAGTGTACCCTCCCTTGAACTTTCCATGCTCTCATGGACTATTTATCACCTCAAGGAAAGTTCTGCCTCTGAACAATAAGTCTTGCTTGCAAGACTTTGTTCTGACGTGGCCTGCTTGCAGGCTCCCGCCTTTTCTTGGCAGAACGTCCTCTTCGGGTTAACTTCATTCCGCTTGACTGCTACAGGTGGCGATATCAGGCTCGTCCTGGTTACTCCAAGTGTCCGCGCTTTAACGCTTCAACCGTTCTCTGGAGATTATAACTGCAGGCTTAGGGTGTACAAGGGATGTAGCAGTGCGCTAAGTGGCAGGCAGCCGAGGAGGAGCCTGAGCCGGGTCTGGGCGCCACACCGCTCCCACTCACTGCGCCTGCTGCTGCTGCTGCTGCTGCAGCTCAGTAGCACTGCTGCAGAGGCTGGAGAGGCTCCCTGAGCCCGGCTTCTGGCTGAGCAGCGCTCCCACTGTGGAAGCATACTGACCACCAGGGAGCAGCTCTTGTGTGGAGCGTCTGCCCCCCTGTGGTAAGTGTGCGTCATAGTGACTGGTCAACCACTCGTTCCCGTCATTCTGGTCATTGTTTCGTAATGGTCACTTAGGCTTTTATATAAATAGATTAGTCTCATCTGTTGAGAGTGGGGGACAGGTTGAGAGCTGAAGTGTGTAGAAACAGTACAGCTGGTGTGCAAATGCTGAAAGAATTTGTCAGCCGCTCTGAGGGCCAGAACTTCTATTAGATGCAGTCAATCAGGTTTCCTGACCTTGTTTACCCATGTTCCACATCCCCAATGAGAGAGAACAGAAAGAAGGGATTATTCCCTACATGAGTGAGCATGACAGAAGCCTATGGAGGTAAGGCAATCCTTCCGCAAGAGTGCAGAGGGTCCCTTGAACAACTGAGCTGTGATGTCCATGGCATGGTAGGGAGCTTGTTAAGATGTCTTAGTAAATCACTGTGACCTTGGACTTCCCCTAACACTTGCATTTTCTGTTTGTAAAGAAGTCCTTTAAAGGAGAGCCCCTCAGAAGGTCCTTCTCTTAAGAAGATAAAGAAGGTGGTGGAAGCAAGTCTCCTCATCTTTCCCGGCCCTACATGGCTGCAGAATCAAGAAAGTCTTTAGCCCCATCTCCATCCAACCAGGCTCCTGAAGAGGACCTTGTAATTGTCAAGGTCGAGGAGGATCATGGTTGGGACCAGGAATCCAGTCCACATGAACACAACCCTCCTGGCCAAGAGCTGTTCCGCCTGCGATTCAGGAAGCTGTGCTACCAGGAGACACAAGGACCCCGAGAAGCTCTGATCCAACTCCGGGCACTTTGCCATCAGTGGCTGAGGCCAGATTTGAACAGCAAGGAGCAGATCCTGGAGCTGCTGGTGCTGGAGCAGTTCCTGAGCATCCTGCCCACGGAGCTGCAGGCCCTGGTGAAGGAACATCAGCTGGAGAGTGGGGAGGAGGTGGTGACCCTATTGGAGGATCTGGAGAGGCAGATTGACATCCTAGGACGGCCAGTAAGTGGCAGGCAGTGTGTGTGCTGTGCCTGGGCATCCTGGAGACTGGGTGCAGAGGCAGTGGCACCACAGTGCGAGCAGAGATGCTAGGCATGCATTCCTGCTGTTGGGGGATGAGAGCAGTCATAGTGTGGCATGGCTTCTATTTACAGAATTAATTTTTTTTAAGGTATAAATCCATTTTTTATCCTTATCACATCCCTACACTGCATTATTGCTCCTATTTGCAAGGTGCATAGATAGCTTAAATTACTTTTTCAGGGGCACCCAAACATTAAAGGTAGATCTGAGACCAGAACTGAGATTTCTTAATTCCTCATCAGAAGGTTTTTCCTACTGAATAGCTCTGCTTTGTTCCTGATGATCATTCTTCCCTGGCCTTGGGAGTGCAAAGTACGTGTTGGGCACAGGGAGGGCGTCAGCAGATGTTTTCCTTTGGTTTCTGTGCAAATCAATGTGTTTGTACTCTTTGCTGCTGGAGGAAATCAGTGAGGTCTGCTGCTTCCTTGCCGAGCACGTGTCCTGAAAATGTACTTTTATCCCTCTTCACCTCGTTTCTCAGAGGGATTCCTTATAACGCAACTGCTCGTTGTGTCCAGGTCCCGGCTCGTGCACATGGTCACAGGGTCCTCTGGGAGGAGGTGGTGCACTCGGAACCCGCACTAGAGCCTCCAGACGCTCCGCTCCAGCCTCCAGCAACCCGGCACATAGCTCCCGGGCTCCACGGGCCCCGAGACAGAGGTGAGGAGCCGGGTTTCCCTGATAAGGAGGGAGTAGGAGGGAACCCCATCTTGTTTCTGGGGAACCACTCTTTATAGACCATTCATAGTTGTGGTGTCAATGTTTATGTAGGCTTCACATACAGACTGTCAATCCCAAGGCTGAACTCACGAGCAAATTAAAGAATTTGGCAACTTCTATGTATTCATACATTTCTGTTACCCCATTGTATTGCCAAAAAAAGTTTTTGAGGTTTATTGGTATCATCATGCCGCTTTATTTGTAAATATTTCAGTATGTATTTCCTCAAACAATCAGATGTATCACTGATACAACACTCATCTCATCCACGGCTCACATTCCTATTTTGCCTGTGGTTCCAATAGTGTTCGTCCAGAGTCCAGTCCAGGACAACACTTTACTTATCCAGCTTTCTGTCTATCTGGCAGGAACACTCAGAAGTGAGGTTGTGTCCTCAGGGACACAGCAGCAATTTGTCCTGTTATTGCTGATGGTAATTTTGTTGACTTGGTTGAGGTTATTTTTGCTGGGTTACTATTTTTCTTTTTGTAATTAATAAGTAACTTGTGGGGAGATACTCTTGAGTCTGTGTAAGTAGCCTGGTCCTCATTACAGTATTATTGCTAAAATACTACTTTGAATAGTAATTGATGCTTCTTGACTGAATCAGTGATTAAAAAGCAAGTTACAAAATGATAACTTTCTTTTACTCCTTCTACGTTGATTTGTTTCTTATAATGGAGAGTGTTCCCTTCTCCCTATTTTAATTTTATTTATCAGTATGGACTCAGAAATTCTATTCTTTCCCATGAATATGTTGTTACTACCATTATTTTGATGCGTAAATTGTCTCAGATTTGCCAGAGGAGGCCCCTTCAGTCTGACTCCTATATCCGTTTGGCATTTCCCATCGTTGTTTGAGAACTTACTTCCTTACAGAACAGTACATCCCAGTCCTAGCTCAGACCTGCCCTGCATTTGTTATGGTTTTACATGTGTGACTTATAGAAGTTTGTTCTATAAAATTGGCTTTTTAATATTTCTGGAGAAGAAACATAGAAGCAGTTTCATTTATCAATATAATTCTTGTGTGATGTGCTGAGGCCTGCTGCTGGTTTTGTGCTATGCTGTCTGGTATCTGGCAGCAGATACTGGCAGTTGTGTAGACATTTGTGAAAATCACAGTAAATAGAGGTTGCCAAGAGACTGGGACCTAAAGGGATCCTGTAACCAGCACAAGGATAGAATGTGGCTTTGGTCAGAGGAGAAATTATGCAGCAGTTCCTGTTAGGAAGCCATGCAATTTGTATGTTTTATGTGCAGCGTCAGGCTGAGAGGGACATCAGAGTGTGGATGTTTTATGGACAACCAGAGGTCTAGAGCCAGAGCCAACCTATCAGCATTTCCTAGTAGTATCTGGCATGCGTTTTGGCTTAAATACAGATAATTTTATAATGAGTTACTGGTGACTTCTGCAAGCACAACATAAGGCTGGCCTCATTCATAGCTTCTTTCTCCTCCTCAGCTGTATCTGCTTCTCATAGTCCCACCCCTTCCCAGAAAGGAAGTCCTGGAAACCAGATGGCTGCGTCACTTCTAACAGCAGGGTTCCAGGTGAGTCGTGCTCCTTCTCACTGAAGCCCCATCGCTGCCCTTGGTCATGATCATGGCCTATAGCCTGTGTGTGGACTGCCTGTAGCAGAGCTCACCCAAGAACTTGCCCAACATCCTTTTGAATAGAGGCAGATTGATATTTGACTTGTTACGTCTTCTTCCCAGCTGATCAGTACATTCCCAGCTCTTGGCCCGTCTGACGCTGGTGGGTCACTGGCACTTTGGGTTTGAGCTGTGGAACAATCCAGTCCTCAAATGGGAGTTTATTTTGTTTCAGACTTTGGAGAAGATTGAAGACATGGCCGTGTCCCTGATTCGAGAGGAGTGGCTTCTTAATCCGTCACAGAAGGATCTGAAGGGAGATGACAGGCAAGAGAGTTACAGAAGCATGTTCTCCCTGGGTGAGTGGTGCTCTGGTTATTAATCATAGTTAAGGTTTTCTGTTGGTTCATTTGTCTGTTAGCTTGTTTTTGATGTATACTTACATTGTGAGTTTTCTGAAAGACAGTTGATTGTAAATTCAGGATTCAACATAAAAATACAATATTGAGACTTCTTGAGGTCTAAAGTGGAACCAGGACTCGAATCCAGGACTGACTTAGCTTGCTCTTTTAGTCCTGTCTGAGTTCACTCTTTTCTTCTGCCCCCAGTTCCCATAGGATATTTACATAGATTTCTCTCACTTAGGCCTCTTGTGCTCCTTCCTTTTTATGACTGTTTGGGGATTTTTTTCCATTTTTGTCCCACTCATTATATCTTCTAGTTGTTCCATATACCTTCCCACTTCCTGACTTCCACTTCTCCTCAGCTTTCCCTTCCCTGCTTTAGTCCCCTTCCAATAACTTCTCTTTTTCATGGCACTTCTTCCCCAGTTAGCCGGTGGTACTTGGGTTTGACTTGCTCCTATCTCTTCATGTTTGAAGGCATGTTGGAGACAAATGTAAGCTTTGCAATTTGTGTAGCTGTTCCATATTTATTTTCCTTTTCTCCTATCTTTGATTCCTTTCCCCTAACAAAGAATAGGAAGTGACATTTGCTTGATGACTTATTACATTTTTGTTTCAGGTGGTGAAACCAGGAATGAGAACAAGGAATTAGCTTCAAAACAGGTAATATCTACCGGAGCCCAACTACATGGAGAGACAGCTGCGAAATGCAATGGTGATATTATCGGGGGTCTTGAGCGTGGAGAAGCCCAAGACCTTCTGGGCAGATTAGAGAGGCAGCGGGGGAATCCCACCCAGGAGAGACGACATAAATGTGATGAATGTGGAAAGAGCTTTGCTCAGAGCTCAGGCCTTGTTCGCCACTGGAGAATCCACACTGGGGAGAAACCCTATCAGTGTAATGTGTGTGGGAAAGCCTTCAGTTACAGGTCAGCCCTTCTTTCCCATCAGGATATCCACAACAAAGTAAAACGCTATCACTGTAAGGAGTGTGGCAAAGCCTTCAGTCAAAACACAGGCCTGATCCTGCACCAGAGAATCCACACTGGGGAAAAGCCATATCAGTGCAACCAGTGTGGGAAGGCGTTCAGTCAGAGTGCGGGCCTCATTCTGCACCAGAGAATCCACAGTGGGGAGAGACCCTATGAATGTAATGAGTGTGGGAAAGCCTTCAGTCATAGCTCACATCTCATTGGACATCAGAGAATCCACACTGGGGAGAAGCCCTATGAGTGTGATGAGTGTGGGAAAACCTTCAGGCGGAGCTCACATCTTATTGGCCATCAGAGAAGCCACACTGGGGAAAAACCCTACAAATGCAATGAGTGTGGGAGGGCCTTTAGTCAGAAGTCAGGCCTTATTGAGCATCAGAGAATCCACACTGGAGAAAGACCCTATAAATGCAAAGAATGTGGGAAAGCTTTCAATGGGAACACTGGCCTCATTCAGCATCTGAGAATTCATACAGGGGAGAAGCCCTATCAATGTAATGAGTGTGGGAAAGCTTTTATTCAGAGGTCCAGTCTCATTCGACATCAGAGAATCCACACTGCAGAAAAATCTGAGACCATAGGAGTTTAGGGGAAAACTTGAGTCATAGTTTGGGCATTATTCAACAGTAAAGGAACCACATGCTGGTGAGAGGTCTTTCAGTGTAGTAAAAAGGCAGAAAGTTTGTCATCATTGTGACCTGATGCAGGGTCAGAATCTATAGCAGGGGCAGTTAGAATAGCTCTTGAGTAGTTTTGGCCCAGTGCCTCAATGCAGGTAGATTAGCTTGACTGTTCTGGGAGGTGTCTGATGGCCCAGCATACCCCTTAGAAGCTTAAAGAGTGAGTTGTTTGTGGCTTGAGGCACCTAACACCAAACTTTGTCTTCTGTGTGAGTAGCTGTAGATTCAAGTCAGGCTGCTCCTGGCTCCTCTGCTTCCTCCCACCTCTGTGACCCCCTTTTTGGTTAGTCACCCGGAGGGGCATGTGTGTGCTCTTTTTCTTCCTAGGAAGCTTGCTGTAGAGTGCGCAGCAGCCTCTGTGAGACTTAGATGTGCATTTAGCTTTCTAAGAATCTAGTTCTAGGTAACATTTTTACAGACAGGTTTTCAAGCTTAGGTGTGCATTTTCTTGTAATGTTCTTGGTGATCAGTGAAATTCATATTCCCACTCATACTCAGAATGCTATATTTTTAACAGTACTCCAGCATTTTTCTCCATATGTCACCTTCACTGACTCCACTCAGTCACTGAACACCACAAGTGTCCTCCACCCCAAGCCCCAGGCCCTGAGTCAGCCAAGGAAGTGCTGCATTAGCGATGGTTGTGGGACTGTGCACAGGAAGGTGAGTGCAGACAGTCCAACTGCTCTTGAGCTTGGATGGTTGCCCCTTGTGGTGACATCTGGCTCTCCTTTCCACCTCCCCACTGCACGCTGTGGTAGACGGGTGCTTTACACCATTCTAGTTATGGTGTCACATGGGAGAAGGTGCACTCATCCCTCTAGCCCATCTCAGTGCTGCTCTCACAAGTTCCTGACTAGGGGAACCTTGTTACTGCCCTGGACCCCCTTTGGTGGCCAGCACCTCACACACCTCTTGCCATTAGCTTATATTTCACAGTTGTGATCTCTCAAGTACCTCGCTTCACAGTTGCTCGTTTTTCTTAATTTGGGTGCACACTCCATCTGTAATCCAGCAAAGACCACGGTAAAGTCATCGTCAGCAGGACAACATTTCATCTTGGAGGCTAATTTAAAGTAACATCAGAGTTCACACATCCACACGGGCTGTCTTTCAGTTGTGTGGTTGTAACTGTTTTAGTAGTGTTATCACTGCAATAAGCATTCCTTCAGGTATTCTCATTAGATAAACCACATGGGAAAACTATTACTCTTGAGTCACATCTTGTTTTTTACTTTGATTACTGAAATGTCCTCAGAGTCACCATTTGATAATGTCATGCCTTTTTTAGTTCTTATCCTTGATCTGTATTTCATACTGTACTGTGGAACTTACCTTGTATCTCAGAAATTCTCTTCTCCTTTGGCTTGTGGGACACTTTTTGGTCATTTTTCTCCAATTTCTAGCTTTTCTCTATTTTTCTCCTCCCCACTGAACATATTCACTAGCTTTTCTGTCCTCACTCTAGTTTATCCATTTTGATTGTCAGTAACCATATTTTCCACTGTCTCCCAACACAACTTGATCTTTGAAAACAGAACTCATCACTCTTTGTCCCCCAAATACCATTTTCCTTTTATATAGGCACCATTACTTAATTTCGTTATCCTGATTAGACTCACTATCCTTTGTTTTCTTTTTTTCTATTAATCCTCACGTAAGGATATTTTTCCATTGATTTTTATAGTGTGTCAGGGAGGAGGAGAGACAGAGAGAGAAAAACATCAGTGTGAAAGAAACAGATCAATTGGTCGCCTCCCACATGAATCCCGAGGATTGAGCCTGCAACCAAGGCATGTGCCCTTGACCGGAATCAAACCCAGCAGCCCTCAATCTGTGGGCTGACGCTCTATTCACTGATCCAAACCGGCTAGGGCTATGTTTCTTATCACAGTCTTGTAGGTGTCTTGTTCTGGTCTCCATTCTACGTGTCCAAAATTGTGCTAAGTTGTTCCAATTCTAACTTTTCTCCTGAGGCTGCACGATTACAGATGGACATTTATGGTGACAGTAACAAGTTCATCTACAGCATAAAATGTGTAAAACCTTCCATTTCTGACATTTTCTCATAGGAGTTTTTTCAGATCTGTATTATCTGGGGCCCAGTTTATTGCAATTCTTTCTTTCTAGCGTCCCTGCTCTTTAAAATCTGCATCTTGTAGGCATCCAAGATGATCTTTCTCAAACTCCATTTTCATTGTCTTATTTTCACTCAAGAACACCCAGCACATAATTCTCATCAAAGCAGTGATGTTCCAAGTTCTCCATTACCTGCCTTCTATGCTCTGTGTGTAGCAGCCTCCTTCTCCAACATGTCCCCTTACAGCATCACAGTCACACTTTCTGTGACCTTCACTGTTGTCTTACAGGCCCTTGACCGTGCCTCTGTGCCTTTCTGATGCTGTTCCTTTTCCTTAGATTGCTCTTTGGCCCCAGCTCATGTTCATAACCCCCTTCAAAGTCTGGTTTCCTTTATATCTTCTGAGTAAGCCCTCCCTGACTAACTTCACCCACACTAAGACTCCCTATTCTGTGCTGCCTCAGCACTGATCTTTTCAGTTTATACTGTGGCCCATGCACTTACTAATAATATGTAGGTTTGTAATCATTTTCCAGCACTCTGTATTGTAGTTTCACATTTGTATTTATTTCCAAAATTAAATTGTAAGCTCCTTGAGGGCAGGAATAGTAATGTTACATTTGTATCTCTGCACCCCTATTGCCTAATATGGTGCTGAGCACACAGTAGGCATTTAATAAATGCTTGTCCAATTGTGTGTGTAATTTATTGTGTTACCTAAAGAAATTTTTACACTGTCTTCAAGGATGTATATCTCTTCTTATTACTTTGGGAACAGACCTATTTCCATAGTCCATGATTAACTACCTATACCCAAGACTAAAGCCAAAAATTCCAATTTTAGGAAGCATATGTGAAAAGTTGAAATATGAACTCCCCATTTGTTTGGCAGACTTATTTCTTTATCAAGAAAGAAAATATCAAACACTAAAGATCACTGTGTTGTTGCAAAAATACTTGATAACAGGCTTTTAGGTCGTGTCAGTAATTGGTTCTCAACTGGAGAAATTGGGCATTTTGGGAGACATTGTTGGTGGACGGCTGGAATGCATCTGGTGTCTAGTGGGTAGAGGATGGAGATGCAGCTAAACATCTTGTGTGCACAGGACACAAAAAATCCCATTGAGCTCTAGCTGGTTTGGCTCAGTGGGTAGAGCGTCAGCCTGCAGACTGAAGGGTCCCTGGTTTGATTCCAGTCAAGGGCACATGCCTGGGTTGTGGGCTCGGTCAGATGTGCAGGAGGCAGCCAATCAATGATTCCCTCTCATCATTGATGTTTCTCTTCCTCTCTGAAATCAACCAAAATATATATTTTAAAAATCCCATTGAGAAACTATGGCCTACATATATTTAATGTATATTAATGTATAAAATATTAGCATTGTAAGTAGAAAAATTAGCTATGCCAAGCTTTTACACCAATCCTAAGTGTGTATATATTTTGTAATTTATAAGAGTATAAAAGAAAAAGGCCCTAATGTTTGGCATTCACAGCAACGTACATGCCAGGGTGATGAGAAACTTTAAATTGTCGCTGTTGTAAGGTTGCTGTTAGCATCAGACATATTTCCATCATTACAGCAAGTGGGAGGTGTTGCAGGAGTACAAGTCTAGTTCTAGCATCTGCTCTTTGCTGTGCGCTTGGGGCCCGTAGCCACAGCGGCAGAGCTTGCGGAGCTGGCTGGGGGGGTGGGGGTGGGGTCTCCGGTTAGAGGAAGCCACAGAGGCGCTGACAGAACAGCTCCAGAGCCAGGTCCTCCTCTTCCTCCACCTTTACCGCCAGAATCCCCAAGGCTCACGTGGCGCGTCCAGAGCCCCGCTCTCCCCCCTCCCCCACCCCCACTTTCTCAGGCTGCACACGGACCTCCCTGCAGCTGGAGTTGTTCCGCAGAAGATCCCTGGAAGGGGGAGGTTGCTGTCAGTCCGTCCAATAGTAGGGCGCAGCTGCAGGGGTTTCTCCAGGAAGCCTTGTGGAATCCCAAGGATGCGCTGCTGAAGACGGTGGGAAACTGAGGGAGGCCCGAGTGGGAATCGCCTCCCTGGGCTCTTCAGGGAGCACCTCTCGGTGGCTTTTCCTTTAGCAACCATGTCCTTAACTTCCACTCTGGGGACAAAGTAGGGGAAGAGAAAGAATGACAGGCTCTGTGTCATGAGAAATACTCTGTACAGATTCCGCAGGGACGTAAGTGCTCAGAGATGAGGTTGACTCAAGAGGTGGCATTAAATTGACAGCAATTTATAAGTAGAAAGCAGAACGTCCTTGGAGCTCTGGGCAGGAGGACCTGAGAAACTTTGCCAGGCACTGGCTTACGGAGAATAGAGGCAGTCCCTCCTCCCTATCCCCTCAGCTGCCATTCTCTTTCCTCCCCTTCAAGGCCAAAACTACTTGAAAAGAAGCACTCATCTCTGACCTTAGTCCTCACCCTCACTTTCTTCTCATCATTAACACATTGTAGGCAGCAAAACCATTGAGATTGCTCCTTCCACAGTAACTAGACACACACACACACACACACACACACACACACACACACGACCACTCTCCATGACTCCTCACAGGCAACAGACTTAAAGGCTTTCCACTTACAGAAACTCTCTACTCCCCGACCTCAAGGACCTATTCTCTTCTGCTTCCTTTCTTCTGGGTTCTTTCCAGAGCTCATTCACAGTCTAGCATTGTGGTTATTTCCAAAGACTCTCCCGCCAAGTTACCTCTGCTCAAACATCTGCTTTTAATACATTCTGGTTGGATGATCTTGGTAAATTAGTTAATCTCTTTCTTTCTGATTTTCTCAAACTATAGTAAATGGGAATAGTAATCCTATATAATAAAGAGATAATATGCTAATTAGACTGAACAGCAGAACAACTATCCAGACGACCTTTCAGACGACTTTCCGGACGACCTTCTAGACGAATCCAGGGCTGTGAGGTCCAAGCCCCTTGCACGAATTTTGTGCATCAGGCCTCTAGTTCTATATAATAAAAGCCTAATGTGCAAATCAACCAAACAGCGGAACAACCAGTCACTATGATATGCACTGACCACCAGGGGGCAGATGGTCAATGCAGGGGCTGCCCCCTGATGGGCAGTGCATTCCCACAGGGGGAGCACCACTCAGGCAGAAGTTGGGTTCACGGCTGGTGAGCACAGCAACGGTGGTGGAAGCCTCTCCCGCCTCTGCTGCAGGCAGGTGGTAAGGAGCGAGGGGTCCTGGACTGCGATAGCCCCAGACTGTGAGAGGGATGTCTGACTGCCGGCTTAGGCCCACTAGGGAGTCGTGCAGAGATTAGCCGATCGATGGTTCTCTCTCATCATTGATGTTTCTCTCTCTCCCCCTCTCCCTTTCTCTCTTAAATCAATAAAAATATATTTTTA
>NW_005360738.1:203003-205146 GCF_000412655.1 Myotis brandtii
TCTATTTTTGTTCATCAGTTTATGTTGTTCATTATATTCCACAATTGAGTGGGATCATGTGATATTTATCTCTCTGACTGGCTTATTTTGCTTAGCATAATGGTCTCCAGGCCCATCCATGCTGTTGCAAATGGTAAGAGTTCCCTCTTTATTTTTTACAATAGTATTGTATTCCATTGTGTAGATGTTCCATAGTTTTTTAATCTACTCATCTGGTGATGGGCACTGAGGCCGTTTCCAAATCTTAGCTATTGTAAACTGTGCTGCTATGAACATAGGGGTGCATATATTCTTTCTGATTGGTGTTTCTGGTTTCTTGGGATATAGTCCTAGAAGTGGGATTACTGGGTCAAATGGGAGTTCCGCTTTTAAATTTTTGAGGAAATTCCATACTGTTCTCCACAGTAGCTGCACCAGTCTGCATTCCCACCCACAGTGTACGAGGGTTCCCTTTTCTCCACATCCTCTTTGTTGATTTTTTTAATGATAGACATCTTACAAGTGTGAGATAGTACCTCATTGTTGTTTTGATTAGCATCTCTGGGATCATTAGTGACTTTGAGCATGTTTTCATAGGTCTCTTGGTTTTCTGTATGTCCTGTTTTGAAAAGTGTCTATTTAGGTCCTTTGTCCATTTTTTTAAAATTGTATTGTTTATCTTTGTTTTGTTAAGTTGTATGAGTTCCCTGTAAATTTTTTAAATTGTTTTATTGCTTAAAGTATTACAAAGAGTATTATATATGTCTCCTTTTTTTCCCGCCCTTGACAATCCCCTGGCCTCCCCTACCCCCCAGTGTCTTATGTTCCCTTTAAATTTTGAAGATGAAACCCTTATCGGAGATAACATTGTCAAATATGTTCTCCCATGCAGTGGGCTTTCTTGTTGTTTTGTTGGGATGGTTTCTTTTTCTGTGCAGAAGGTTTTTATTTTAATGCAGTCCCATTTGCCAGGTACCTGCTTCTGACTGGGGATTGAATTCGAAACCCTTTTTGTGCATGGTGCGTTCTAACCACTGAGTCACACTGGCCAGGGCCTTAAGTGAGGGGTGTGTGTGTGTGTTTGTGTGTGTGTATGTTAATGAAAAGTGCTTAGAACAGTGCCTGGTTTATAAGCTTGGCTTCCCCTAAAATGGAAGGAAGCTCTGAGATTCCTTTGAACTAGATGGGACTAGATTGTAAGCCAGTCGTGGCTGCAGTTATTTTGCTGGACTGAGTTATCAGTACGTCCCATTTCCACCCCATGGAATACAAGGTTGATAACGTTTTAAGTGGAAAAGCACCATTCCTATGTTCTGACTTAGCTTTCCCATCACGTTCCAAGTGTGTCAACTAACCAAGTAGATAACATTAACTGTAGAGAATCAAGAGCACAGTAATCTGTGTGCATTTTAATGCCCGGAAACATGATCTTGTATGAAATGTTTGTCATTGCAGAGAGTGAACAAAGTGTGTGGGGAAAGTGGTCCCAAAACAACACTTTTTTTTGAAAAAAATTAACTAGATAATGAGACATCCACAAGACTGAGCTGAATACTTCCTTGTTTCATGGTAGAAAAGAATTTAAGAATAAAAAAAAAATATCATGACTTTGACCCTCACTTGGCAAAGAGGCTGAGCTCAAACTTTCATTCCAAAAGAAGTTCTTTCTTCCAGGGGGAACCTAGGAGCTGGGCGTCTGCAATGAACGTGCTTTGGCTGCTCTTGGTGGGTGAAGCAGAGGAGCTGGGAGGGAGGCCCTCGGTCCAGGGCTGAGATCCGGGCCGTGAGAGGGAGGCGGAGGGCAGGACATGGAGGGAAAGGCCGGCGTCTGGGAGGGCGTGCGGCAGCGGAGGGCTCGGTGGTGCCAACTCCTCTCCTTTCGTCGTCCCCATGGGCTCCGCTCCGGTTGGGGACCGTTAACCCCGAACGCGGGCCCTGCCCTGCCCTTTACCTCTCGGGACACAACCCTCCCCCGACGCCTCTGCCCAGACCAGCGCCTCTCGCCCCCGGTGCGCGGGTTGGGGCTTCGCCTGGCGACCGATGGAAGCGGAAGCAACGCGGGACTGACGGTGATGCGCGTGCGCAGCCGGGGACTGAGCCGCCACATTTCCAGCGCTGACCGTCCGCGTTGACCAGTCGGTTACCCGGGACAGCGCGGCCGCTG
>NW_005360738.1:205252-208313 GCF_000412655.1 Myotis brandtii
GGCCCCGGATGCCGACAGCTGCCCCCCGGGCTCCCCAACTGCGCCTTCCCGTCCTCTCCCTCCACCTACGGCGACGGACACCACCACCATCCCCACCGCTATGCGAGCGGCAGCGGCCAGCGATGGGCGAGTGACTGCGAGCTGCAGAAGGAGAAGGAGAAGGAGAAGGAGAAGGAGAGCGCCCGGCAGAGGAGGCTGAGGGGGAGGGAGAGGATCGGGGCGGCGGGAGCCCCGGAGGTGTGGGGGCTGTCCCCCAAGTACCCCGAGCCGGATTCTGATGAACACACCCCGTTTGACAATGAAGAGGTAAACACTCAGAAGACCAACAGTTCAGATTCTATCTCTGAAGAAAAGAGGAAAAAGATCAGTCGTTCAAAAAACAAGAAAAGAAGAAAGAAAAAGTCCAAAAGGAAATCCAAGAAATATAATAGTGACAGTGCTTCAGACTCTGACACGAATCCCAGCTCTGATGATGGGAAAAGGAGAGCCAAGAACAAAGAGAAGAGAAAGAAACACAGAGGCGGGGCAAACAGGAAAATGAAGACTAACAGAAACCGCGCTGACTCCGGCTCTAAGGATTCAGAAGGGGAGTTTCGAGAAGATGTGCGGATGCATCACTCCAATATGGCAGATACCATGGATCTAATAGGCCCAGAAGCACCTATAATACTCACCTCTCAAGAAGAGAAACCTTTGAACTATGGCCACGCTCTGCTCCCAGGGGAAGGTGCAGCTATGGCCGAGTATGTAAAAGCTGGAAAGCGTATCCCACGAAGAGGTGAAATTGGGTTGACAAGTGAAGAGATTGCTTCCTTTGAGTGCTCAGGTTATGTTATGAGTGGTAGCAGGCATCGCAGAATGGAGGCTGTACGGCTGCGGAAAGAGAACCAGATCTATAGTGCGGATGAGAAGAGAGCCCTTGCATCCTTCAACCAAGAAGAGAGACGGAAGAGAGAGAATAACATTTTGGCCAGTTTTCGAGAGATGGTGTACAGAAAGACAAAAGGGAAAGATGACAAATAGAGACTTTTGTTCTACAGGACTTTGAACAACAATTTTATATAACCAAGTAGTATTAAAAGGCTTTATGGTGTTACTGTATCTACCTACTATGTTAGTAAGTCCTCCGAGGAAAAAGCTGTTTTTTGAGATCTTAGCAATTTATCCTTTATGTTTAATGTAATAATTAATATATAGTTTTTAAAATATTGAACTACAGGAGAGTCAGTAAAATGCCTTTCACTCAAGTCCCTGATCCTCCTCCCCAAAGACATCTCTTTTTTGTGTCTTCTATATCTGCCCATGAGTTCTTTGTACATACCGGTATACTGCTTCATTCTGGTTGCATTTAACAGACTGTTTAAAAGAAATAGAGATTTACTGGCATCTAATAAAAGTGCAGCAGGAGGATGGGTTTCCTGTGTGGCTGTAATGGGACTACAGCTTCTTTCCTCTTAATTCTTTATGGGTCATTATCCTCTTCAAGCTGGTTTCTCTCAAATAAGGTCTGCCAAAGCCCCTAAGTTAGGTTATGTATTTCCTAGTCCACCGCTGAAGAAAGAACATTTTTGTCTTGCATTGCAAACAATCCTGAAGTTCAGCCGAATTGGAATAGCTTTGGTCACATGCCCATCCTCATTAAAAAGTGTTGCTGCCCATGGAAATAGTATGGCTTACTCCTGGATCTATAGATGTGGTCACCTTATAGGTTACATGGGAAAGGAAGGATACCTGAATGAAAATCAGGGTAATATTGGGAATGGGAGATAGGCAACCAATAAATTCCCACAGAAGTTTTGAAAGATTTATTAAAAGCAGAATAGAGAGTACATGTGCTGAATGCCAAATGTTGATGAAAAGGTTGGCTTTGACTGATAAGCCAGATATATGATTGAAGGGGGCAAAAGGGATTATCCATAAAAATAGATATGAAAGAGAAAAGATGAAGATCCAGAGTACGTCAATCTTCCAAAGAGTAGATTAAGTGCCACCTAGAGTAGGAAGAGAAAGAAAAAAAAGAGAAGGTATAAAGGAAGAGGCAGTTGGTAGAGCTCAAGAAAAGGAGCCCAGTCCAGGAGGAAAAACCACATGGATAAGACAGTTAGCATTGAGATGCTGACGAGCACCATTGTTGTAGAAGACTTTAGAATGAGTTTCATTTATAGTGTATGATAAGGTCATTGTTGTCATCCAGTGTCATTTGCCTAAACCCGGAGCTTTCATTTGGATAACCAACTTTGCAAAGCTCAAGAGACCCTTGTAAGCCTCATAGAGCTGAAGATGTGGGGGTGGTTTGGAATCTGTCAAGGCAGAGCTATATGGAAGGGCAGCACCTTTACCCCAGAGTGTGATGTAATTGGCACTGGACCACACTAGCTTCAGGTTTTCCCCAAAGATCTTTGGGGAACACTGGTGAAAGACACCTTGTTACATATGTATATCTCCTTTCTTAGAAACAAACCATACTGCACTATACACATGGATCTACACCTGGCGTTTTTCACTTAATGCATGTAGGAGATGTTTTATATTAATGTATGTAAATCAACCTCATTTTTAAAAATGATTTCATAGTATTCTATTGTATGGAAGAACCATATTTTGTTGGGTATTTGTTTTCTATATTTTTGGATTACATGATACCTTAGCAAAAATCTTTGTGTATGTATGAGTGTGTTATTTGTAGTATATTCATCTAGAAATAGACTTATTGGGTCAAAAAGAATTCTTTCCCAGGTCACACTGCTTGCAAGTGACAGGGCTGGATCGGCTCATTTACAGAAATGGATCTCCTTGTTCTCCTCAGTCTCCAGCTGTTCCTTCTCTCCTCTCTTCCATACACTAGGAGTTTTCCAGGGTTCCAGCCACAGCTGACTACTGCACTACCCTGAATTTGCCAGGCTTTCCCTAACATCTCTGTGCTCCCCCTTTGCTCTGTATGAAAAATCTTTTCTCTATTTCCTTGTCAGCCCTAATTTAAATTTTTTTTAAGACCCAGAGGATGCGGAATCTTAGAGTAAATTTTTGGGAAGGTGGGTGGGTGGCAGGTAACCAACCACAC
>NW_005360738.1:208347-213784 GCF_000412655.1 Myotis brandtii
TATATATGTCCCATGGACACAGACAATAGGGTGGTGAAGGCCTGGGGTGGGGGCAGGCTGGAGGGGATCAAAGGGGGATAAATGGTGATATATGTAACACTTTGTACAATAAATAATCTACTTATATAAAAACCCTGGGTGGTGTAACATCACGACCAATCTAGCGACCAAGTGGAAGGAAGTCGGTCCTGCAGGGGTTGTCTTGGCAACCGCTGCACCCTCCCCCGAGCTGTTTCCCAGAGCTGTTTCCTGTAAGGGCGGGGTTTGAGGCAGAAACCTGCCCTGGGAGTGTGGAGGCATACCTTTATAAAGTGTGCCACGCCAGCACGGCCAAGGGTGAACCTGAGTGGGGGCGGCTGAAAGGCTTAGAAAAGACAGACAAGAGAATGAAAGCTGGGTCTCAGTGGGACAGTACTTCTCTGAGAGACAGCAACCACGCCCACAGCCATGCCTTTATTTTATAGCAGATGCTACGAGGCAAAGTAAGGGCATGACCAAGATGTTTACAACATTTGCCTGGGTTTCAATCCTACTCAACTACATGGACCTGAACTCTATCAAGCCTACATCACTCAGGCACGTGGGGCCATGTATTCGGACCATAGGTTCAAGCTTATAACTACAGCTGTTGGCTATAATTGTGCTGGGAGGGCCCTGCCCTCCAAGCTGGGACTTGCACGTGGCAATGAGAGGACTGTGCCCTCTCATCAGTCCAAGGCTTGAACCTGTCCAAAACACTGTAGCGGCTCCCCACAATAAAAAGTTTTAATTCTGCTTCTTTGTTACTGATGTTGTGGCCCCACCCCACAACAAAGAAACAATTTCCAGAGGATGAGGCCCAGGAATTGGGATTTTAAAAAGCTTCCCACGTGATTCTTATGTGCAGCCAAGGTTGAGAACCACTGCTATAGATAATATTAAAAATATATCTAAATGTGCAATTCTTTGTCCAAAAAATGAGCATGTTCAAAATTAAATGGTTTTAAAACGTGTTCTTGTAACTCGAAGGGTTCTGCTTGATTCCAGTGTGTGTCATTTTCAGAATGAAAGATAAAATAAATCTGTAGAAATGTGCTAAGACCCAGCACCCCTTATTTTGTGATTTATCAGAATGTAATCATAGAGCAGACTTATACTCTGGTTTTATAGGATAAACGCTTATATTTCTCCTTCAAGTAAGATACTGATTATACTGTACACGTCTGTGAATTTATATATTATGCCAGTCCTTAAAGGATGTTGTTAGCCAATTCCTGCTCAAAAATAATCCTCTGGTGCCCTCCTGTGGCTATTCAAGGAATAACAACTTGCGCCTCTGTCCATGGTGCTGCAATCCAGGCAAAGCCCTGTGAACACGACCAAAAATTCTATCCATTAAGAAACACCAGCACAAAATCATCGAAGCTGTCCAGGGCGGCAATCATTCTGTAGTCACGGCCCTGTGTTCTTCACCTCCTCCCGCCCAAGGTCTTAAAAGGGAGGCCCCTGTAGACTGATGCACTGAGGTTCCCCTTATGGTGACGCACCCACCCTGCCTGATATGTCTGTTGGTGCCGTTTTTAACTAGAGTGGTGAGTGTATGCTTGGCAAGCAAATGCTCTAACCAGTGAACAACACCAGCTACGGGTTCTATTCACTTTTAAAAATATAAATTTTAGCTTGGTCAAGGGTTAGAGTTCAAAGCTAGGGCTGGGGCTAGGGCTGGGTTTGGTATTAGGGTTTTAGGGTGAGGGGTCATGGTCAAGGTTGGGTTTGGGGTCAGGGTCAGAAGTGGAAAAGGTGAATTTTCTATGGAAATGGAGGATTTGCTTTGCAAAAGTTGAATTAGCTTTGCAAAAGGGGAATTTCCTCTGCCAAAGGTGTATTTGCTTTGGAAAAGGTGAATTTTAACTGTAAAAGGTGAATTTGTTTTGTAAATGGTGAATTGGCTAGCAAAAGATGAATTTGGGTTGCAAAATGTGAATTTGTCTGATAGTATTTCAGAAGCATCCAAATGAGTCGTCCTTTTCAGGATTCTAGTAAATTCCAATATTGCTTCCTATTTTTTCAAGTGACTTGAGTGACATTAAGGTCATTATTCCTGAGTATTTTCTTTACCTAGCGAATTAGGTGTAAATACATTTTTTCTGAATAAAAAAATTCTAGTGAATAGTTTGGTGGCTTAGCACAGTGGGTTTGAAACGTGTTTTTGTAACTTGATACCTATGCCTGTCTCTTTCAGAATGAAAGATGAAATAGTCCTGTAGAAATGAGCTAAGCACAAGGATTCCTTATTTTGCGATTTTCAGAATGTAATCCTAGAGCAGACTTATACTCTTGTTTTATAGGGTAAACGGTTTATTTCTCCTTCAAGTAAGTTACTGCTTATACTGTACTCGTCTATGCATGTATGTACTTATGACAGAACCCTCAAAGGATGCTGTTAGCCAATTCCTGTGCAAAAACGATCCTCTGCTGCCCTCTTGTGACCATTTAAGGAATAACACCTTGTGCTTCTGTCCGTGGTGCTGAAATCCCAGCTAATGTCCTGTGAACACGATGGAGAAATTATACCCAGAAAAAAAACCAAAACCACACACACAAAATCATCGAGCCTGTACAGGGTTTCAATCATTCCGTCCCTGGATGGACTGAAGTCACGGGTCTGGCTTTTGCACCTCTTCCCATCCCAGCCCTGCAAAGGGAGGCCTTGGCTGTTGCACTGACATGGTGAACCTGTGCGTTCCCGTGGTCATTCAGAAACCTAGAGGCTGCCGTTATTGAGGCACCCAGTACCTTGTAGGCCGCCATTTTTGATGCAGCCAGTAACATAGAGTCCGCTATGATTGCGGCATTCCGTAACCTGGAAGCCGCCATTACTAAGTCAGCCAATGCCCTGGATGCCGCCATTCTTGAAGCCGGCAGTCCGTACAGCGAGGTGTGAAGCATCGCGAGACCCAGCGACCTAGCGAGAGAGTGCCATTACTGAGGCATTCGCTACCCTAGAGTCCGCCATTACTGAGTCCGTCCGTACAGCGATGTCTCCGCGATTGAGCTTGCCCGTACAGGGCAGGTGGCGTTTACTGAGGCGGCCAGCAGGCTGCAGCAGCAGCATATACTGAGGCAGCAAGTTCGCTGTAGGTCGCCGCCCGTGTGACCTGGAGTCCGCTATGAGTGCGGCATTCCGTTCGGTGGCGGCCGCCATTAGTGAGGCAGGCTGCATACCGGAAGCCGCCATTCCTGAGACAGGAAGTCCGTACAGCAAAGGTGTAAAGTTCCGCAAGACCAGGCGAACTTGCGAGAGTGCGCCGTTACGTAGGCACCCAGTACGCTGGAGTCCACCATTACTGAGTCCTTCCATACAGCGGTGCCTCCGGGACCGAGGCGGCCCGTACAGGGCAGGTGGCATTTATTAAGACAGCCTGCAGGCTGCAGCGGCGCCTACTGAGGCAGCGAGTTCGCTGTAGGCTGCCGTGCGTGTGACCTGGAGTGAGCTTTGAGTGCGACATTCCGTACGGTAGCGGCCGCCATTTGTGAGGCAGGAAGTCCGTACAGCGAGGGTGTAAAGTACCGCGAGACCAGGCGATGTCGCGAGAGTGCGCCGCTACGTAGGTGCAGCATATGTTGGAGTCCGCCAGTACAGAGTCCTTCCGTACGTCAGTGCCTCCGGGACCGAGGGGGCCCGTACAAGGTAGGTGGCGTTTTCTGAGGCATCCAGCAGGCATCAGCGGGCTATAATGAGGCAGCGAGTTCGCTGTAGGCCGCTGGCCATGTGACCTGGAGTGCGCTTTGAGTGCGACATTCCGTACGGTGGCGGCCGCCATTTGTGAGGCAAGAAGTCCGTACAGCGAGGGTGGAAAGTACCGCGAGACTAGGCGACGTCGCGAGAGTGCGCCGCTACGTAGGTGCATCATTCGTTGGAGTCCGCCAGTACAGAGTCCTTCCGTACGGCAGTGCCTCTGGGACCGAGGCGGCCCCTACGGGGCAGGTGGCATTTACTGAGGCGGCCAGCAGGCTGCAGCGGCGTGTACTAAGGCAGCGAGTTCGCTGTAGGCCGCCGGCTGTGTGACCTGGAGTCCTTTATGAGTGCGGCATTCTGTTCGGTGGCGGCCGCCATTAGTGAGGCAGGCTGCGTCCCGGAAGCTGCTATTCGTGAGGCAGGAAATCCGTACAGGGAGGTTGTACCGTACTGGGAGACCAGTCGACCTCACGGGAGCGCGCCGTTCGTAGGCGCTGAGTACGCTGGAGTCCACCATTACTGAGGCAGGAATTTTGTACAGCGCCGTCATAAAGTCTTAGGAGTGCAGGCGACCTCGGGGGAGTTGGCCGTTGGGGAGGCATTCGTTGCCCTGGTGGTCACTTGTACTGCCTGTCCTCCGTGAACAATGCAGCGAGGATGGGACAGGTCACCTTTACTGAGGTCACTGGTTGCTAGCTACCAGGTTACTGGTTCCTAGTTACCGGTGTGCTGGTAACCAGTGCACTAGGTTAAGGATGACCACTTTCTAGTTTCTAGGTCACTAATTAGCAGGTACTGGTTTCCAGGTCACTAGGTTCCAAAGGTTCCTAGTTGCCAGTTAGTAGGTTAGTAGGTACTGATTTTGTAGTTATTAGCTACCAGGTTGCTTGATAGTATTTACTAGGCTAATGGTTATTGGTTCCTATGTTCCTGGTTACCAGTGTCCAGGTGACTGTTTACCAGTTGTTTCGGTTAAGTATTCCATGTCTGCACGTCCATACTTATGACACAAAGCTTTCAAGAAGCTGTCAGGCAATTCCTTTGGGAAAAGTATCCTCTGCTGCCCTCTTGTGGCCTTTTGAAGAATAACACCCCCGTCTTCTGTCCGTGGTGCTGAAATGTTAGCTAATGTTCTTTGAATTTGGTGAAGACTTGTATGTACCCAAAACACACACAACCAGCCCTGCCTGTTTTGACTGAGTGGATAGAACGTCGGCCTGCGGACTGAAGGGTCCCAGGTTTGATTCCAGTCAAGGGCATATACCTTGGTTGCGGGCCCATCCCCAGTAGGGGGTGTGCAGGAGGCAGCTGGTGGATGTTTCTCTCTGATGGATGTTTCTCTCTCTATCCCTCTCCCTTCCTCTGTGTTAAAAAATCAATAAAAATATTTTTTAATATATTTTATTGATTTTTTTACACAGCGGAAGGGAGAGGGATAGAGAGTTAGAAACATCGATGAGAGAGAAACATAGATCAGCCGCCTCCTGCACACTCCCCTACTGGGGATGTGCCTGCAAGCAAGGTATATGCCCTTGACCAGAATCGAACCCGGGACCCCTCAGTCCACAGGCTGACGTTCTATCCACTGAGCCAAACCGGTCAGGGCCAATAAAAATATTTTTAAGAAAATACAAAGAAACCAACAAACAAAGACCACAGAAAACCCTAGAAAATGATCGATGCTGTCCAGGGTGCAATTATTCCCCCCCCCCCCCCACC
>NW_005360738.1:213945-214685 GCF_000412655.1 Myotis brandtii
GTGATTGCGGCAGCCAGTCCCTTGGATGACACCATTATGGAGGCAGCCAGTCTGTCCAGCGAGGTGCAGGGGTATTGGGAGAAGGTGTTATTCCCGCTAGACTCAGCGGCCCCTGGGGAGGCCTCCTTTACTGATGCAGCCAGTCCCCTGGAGGCTGCAATGATGGATGCAATGAGTAGCCTAGAGGTGGGCATTCCTGAGGCAGTCCCTCCCCTGTAGGCTGCTATTATTGATGCCATCAGTAGCATGGAGGCTGTCATTGTTGATGGCACCTCCAGATGCAGGGTTCTCATGGGAATTTGTTCTTACCACGAGAAAGAAATTCAATGTAAAGTTTTTTGTAGAAACACACTGAGGTTTTTAAAACTATTTTTTATTGATTTCAGAGATGAAGGGAGAGGGAGGGAGGGAGGGAGAGAAATGGAAACATTAATTATGAGAGAGAATCATGGGTCAGCTGCCTCCTGTCCCCCTCCCCCAACTGGGGATTGAGCCCACAAACAGGGCATGTGCCCTGATTGGGAATCGAACCAGGGACCTTTTAGTTTGCAGGCCATCGCTCTACCCACTGAGCGACAGCGGTCAGGGCTACAGTGTGTTCTTTAGCAATATTTATTTGTCCTGTTTCAGAAAGGAGAGAGAAGCATGAATGATGAGTGATTATCATAGATTGTCTGCCTTCCTTGTGTAAGAAGAAAGAGTGACATGTGTTGTCATCTGCTAAGCAGAAGGAATAGGCC
>NW_005360738.1:214943-216715 GCF_000412655.1 Myotis brandtii
TATACATTTGTATTCTAGATAGATTTTATTTTAGAAAATGACATTTGTCTTACCAAGCTGCCTTTGTAAGTGTCATTGAATGAGCATGTTAAAAACTTTGTAAGTGTGGATGTTTTATTTGGCAAATGTTTAGAAACTTGGTCAGTATGAGTGTGCATCGCTGCCCACTGAACTGTTGGGGGTCATGTGTTGTGAGCCAAGCCGAATCTTTGCGAGCTCAATGACTGTCCCCGTTGTTGAGACAGCCTGCATGGTTTTCCCTTCATTGTATGTTATGAAGCACTAGGCAGAAGGTAGAAGTAGAGTTGTGCCGGGGTCCAGGCCCAGCGGTTCAGGGGTCCGCCAAGGCATGGATGGTGTGGGTGAAGAATGAAGGCCATGGAGACAGCGTTGAGCTGATCAGCATCATCAGGTTCTGTGTTTATTGCCCTGTTCCAAGTGTGTTTATAGTCTTTGATTCTATAAGCATGCATCCATAGTTCCTTCACGGTATGTTTTGTCTCCTCCTTTGACCTGTTAAAGTTTCTTGTTTTACGTTTCCAGTTTCTTATCTGACCTTTGCCAAAAATCTCCTTTCTGTTTAGCTCTGCTGATTTTAATCTTCTGTATTGTCTATGTTTCTACATTCTATTGTAAAGGTTAGTGTCTGTGTTCCATGATCAGGGCTAGTTTGTTATTTGTATTGTATGGTTCCTATTGTATTGCTGCAGTGTGAAGGTCTAAGGCCAAAGCGGAAGGAGGTTTTCCTATTGTGTGTCGTAAGTCAAGGTTGTGTAGCTTCAGCATGATTGTTGTTAGGTATGGTGATGAACGACCTGCCTGGTAGTTTGTTGAAGTGTTTCTGGTTGCCTAGGTGGCCTAAGATTTTTAGATAAGGAGGCTGCGTGCATTGTTTGCAGTGGTATTTCTTTAAGTGATAGTTTTCCTTTTAGGCTTTCTGGTGGTCTTCCTTGGGACTGGCCTGCGTTTTCAGTTTTTTCGGGGTGTAGGCTTTGGTCGTTTCTCTGGTGGGTAGACCCCTGAGGATGTGGGCCTAGCATGTGCTAAATGTATTGGTAAGAGTCTTTGTCTGAGTTCCTCAGAAGTGTCCTAGTGTATTTCTGTCCCATGAGGCTGTTTTAGTGATTTTCTTCCCTTCTATAGTCCCATTCATCCCTAACGGTAGGGAAACATACCCAGCTGGGGAAACCACCTTTCCCGGGAAGGTGGCCGTGGTCAAAACACATAGCGCTAAGAAGGGGAGCAAACGTGTCGAAAACAGTGTGTCCTAGATGCCAGGTCCCTTGGAAGATATGCTGTGCAGATGTTTGTTCCCTGCGGCGAGTGTGTGAAGCAGCAAGAATGGCACGGCTTGCGGCAGACTTGTAGTGATGCAGCCCCTGTCAGTTGCTGTGCTGATGGAAACAGGGCAGGGTTGACGCTGAAAGCAACCTTAGAACACCAGCAATGTAAAGCTTGTCATCACCATAGCATGTCATGTCCCCAGCCAGGGCTGCATTGTTTTTGTAGTCAAGAGGTCATGCAAATAGCAACACACAGGTCATTGAGTGAGGGTCAATAATTGAGTGTTGAGGCATGAAGCAAGAAGTCCCTTTGATTCCTGTTAAGGGCACGCCTATGAGGTGATTGATTTTTTGTCTGTCACAATGATGTTTCTCTTTCTCTCCGTCTCCCTGTTCGTCTCCATGTGTGTCTCAGGTCCATCACAAATTCAAAGTAAAAGTGGAAAGTGTCAATTGTCCTCGTAGTCTCCCCCCAAAAGGTATCCGATT
>NW_005360739.1:0-943 GCF_000412655.1 Myotis brandtii
TTAAAGAAGGGCGATTGGGGAAAAAAATGCCAAAATGTTTATTGAAGTAAAGGTGTAGGATGTAGTTGATTACATCATGTTATATTTACAGAAACAAGACATTTTAAGAGTAATCAATAGATTCAGAGAAATTAAATCATTGTACCTAGATTCATAGTATGGATTAAACAATGGCAACATTTTCTCATTTTATATGCAATCATTTAATTTTATAAATTAAAAATAAACCTGCAAAAGTGATAAAACAACACATAATTACATTGTTGATAATTAATGGGAATTGCTTGAATTTCATTTACAGTTGATGTTTTCTTCTCCAAGATCATTTAATTTTAGACACAGGGATGTTTAAAATTTAGATCTCAGAGATCTATATTAAACCAAGAACAGAAACATTGTTTATGAGGATTGAGACTTCTGTTATATTAAAACCAGAGGCCCAGTGCACGAAATTTATGCACTGGCGTAGGAGAGTCCCTCAGCCCAGCCTGTACCCTCTCGCAGTCCAGGAGCCCTTGCTCCATACCACCCACCTGATCACTGTTCCTTACTGCTCAGCTTGCTGCTCCTTAGTGCTGCCACGGAGGCTGGAGAGACTCCTGCCACCGCGACTGTGCTCACCAGCCATGAGCCCGGCTTCTGCCTGAGTGGCGCTCCCCTTGTGGGAGTGTACTGACCACCAGGGGGCAGCTCCTGCATTGAGCATCTGCCCCCGGTGGTCAGTGCGTATCATAGCGACCAGTCATTCTGGTTGTTTTGCTGTAATGATCACTTAGGCTTTTATTATATAGATTAGAGGCCTGGTACACGAAATTTGTGCATGGAAGGGGGAGGTCCTCAGTCTGGCCTTCACCCTTTCCAATCTGGGACCCCTTGGGGGATATCCGACTGCCTCTCACAATATGAGACTGCTGGTTCCTAACTGCTTGCCTGCCTGCCTGCC
>NW_005360740.1:0-1461 GCF_000412655.1 Myotis brandtii
AAAATGGCGGCAGCCATGGAGCTGGAGTGAGCAGGAGACTTTGATTGTCCCCAGCGATGGAGGAAGCCAAGCTTCCCGCCTACCCTGGCCGGCCCTGAGCTCTGCTCAAAGCTACAAATATTCAATTATAGAAGATAAATAAATCCCTGATACCTGCTTCCAGCCACGCAAGGCCTCCACTCAAGGAGGGGCTGGGAACCTGGGTTGCCAGGGGCAAGCAAGGCTTTGAGCCAGACCAAGGCTACAAAGTTTCAATTATAGAAGTTAAATAAATCCCAGATACCTGATTCCTGATAACGGTCCTCAGCCCCTCACCAGGCTGACCAGGCACCACAGTAGAAACCCCTACCCTGAAGGGGGTGTGGCCAGCCTGAAAACGGCCCTCAGTCCCTCATCCAGGCTGTCCAAGCACACTAGTGGGGACCCCCACCCTGAAGGGGGTGTGGCCAGCCTGAAAACCGCCCTCAGCCCCTCACCCAGGGTGGCCACACTCCCATGGGGTGAGGGTCCCCTCTGGGGGGATTGACCAGCCAGCAAACAGCCATCAGCCCCTCACCCAGGCTGGCCAGGCACCCCAGTGGGGACCCCCACCCTGAAAGGGGTGTGGCCAGCCTGAAAACTGCCCTCAGCCCCTCACCCAGACTGGCCAGGCACCCCAGCGGGACCCCCACCCTGATCCGGGACACCCTTCAGGGCAAACCAGCCATCCCTCACCGGTACACCAGGCCTCTATCTTACCTAATAATATACAAACATGCAAATTGAGCATACCTTCCCTACGCCCAGCAGCCAATCAGATGAGTATGGAATTAACCAAAGATGGCAGTTAATTTGCATACATAGGTGCCCAGCAGCAATCAGAGCCTACAATCAGAGCTGTGGGGTCCCCTGTCCAGGCCTAATGCCTTGGCCACAGGCATTAGGCCTGGGCAGGAGTGGAGCCAGAGATGTGGAGGAGCAGGGAGGGAGCCAGCGATGGCAGGGAGCAGGGGCAGAGCCAGAAACTGTGGGAGCTGGGTCAGGTGCAGAGCCTGTGATCACCGGGAGCAGGGGTGGAGCCAGCAATCGCAGGGAGCTGGGGGTCCCCTGCCCAGGCCTAATGCGCCTCGGCCACAGGCATTAGGCCTGGGCATGGGCGGAGCTGGCGATCATGGGAAGCAAGGGAGGAGCCGGCGATGTCAGGGAGCTGGAGGGCCCCTGCCCAGGCCTAACACCTTGGTCAGAGGCATTTGGCCTGAGCAGGGTGGAGCCGACATGGTGGGAGCAGGGAGGGAGCCAGCAATCACGAGGAGCAGGGGCGGAGCCGCTGATGACAGGGAGCTGGAGGTCCCCTGCCCAAGCCTAACGCCTAGGTCAGAGTCATTAGGCCTGGGCAGTGGCGGAGCCCAGGATGGCGGGGAGCAGGGGCAGAGCCAGCGATCACAGGGAGCAGGGGCGGATCCGATGATTGCGGGAGCTGGG
>NW_005360741.1:0-524 GCF_000412655.1 Myotis brandtii
GTTATTGATTTTTTTCATCTGTTTCTTCTTGCTTTTTACATAAGTTGTTGATTTTTTCCTCCGTCCGGGTTATGCACTCTAGGACCCTTATTCTGAATTCTTTTTCTGTCATTTTGAATGCCTCTGTATCACTTAGCTGCTTTTCTGGCGAGTCTTCCTTTTCTTTCCTTTGGGGGTTTCTTTGTCTACCCATGTTTGATCTCACTGACATCTAGATGTTGAGTCATTCAGTGGCTGCTCCCTGGGTAGCAGTGGCTCCTCGGGCTGTGGCTGCTCCTCGTGCGGTTGTGGTAGCAGCTGCTCCTCAGTTTGCAGCAGGGTGCTGTTCACAGCTGTGGTGGCTCTTCTGGCTGGTGGGGGGAGGCTTCACTTAAAGCTGCTGTTCCTCAGATAGAGGGTGTGGTGATCAGGAGGCTGCTGTTGCTTGGATCTTTCGGTGAGTAGCAGGACTCAATGTAGTCACGCTGTCCCAGATCCAGTGTCTCCGGGTCTCTGGATGCCGGGTCTTTGGGTGTACAGTATAC
>NW_005360742.1:0-1125 GCF_000412655.1 Myotis brandtii
AGCCTTGCATCCCCAGAATAAATCTCACTTGGTCATGATGTATGATCTTTTTTGTATTGCTGAATGTGACTTGCTAATATTTTGTTGAGGATTTTAGCATCTACGTTTATCAGAGATATTGGCCTATAATTCTCTTTCTTTGTAGTGTCTTTCTATGGTTTTGGGATTAAAGTAATGCTGGCTTCATAGAAAGAGCTTGGAAGTATTGTTTCCTCCTGAATTTCTTGGAATAGTCTGAAGAGGGAAGGTTTTAATTCTTCTTTGAATGTTTGGTAAAACTCCACTGTGAAGCTGTCCAGACCAGGGCTTTTGTTTGCTGGAAGTTTTTTTTATTACTGCTTCAATTTCATTAGTTGTTATCAGCCTATTCAGGTATTCTGGTTCATCCTAATTGATTTTTGGAAGATTGTATTTTTCTTGGAATATGTCCATTCATCGAGGTTGTCCAGTTTGTTGGAATAGAGTTGTTCATAGTATTTTTTTTTTATAATCCTTTGTATTTCTGTGGGGCCAGTTGTTATTTCACCTCTTTCATTTCTGATTTTGTTTATTTGGATCCTCCCTCTTTGTTTCTTGATGACTCTGGCTAAAGGTTCATCAATTATGTTTACCTTTACAATGAACAAGCTCTTTTGCATTAACCTTTTGCTTTGTTTTTGAGTCTCTATGTCATTTATTTCCACTTTGATCTTCATTATTTCCTTCCTTCTATGTACCCTGGGCTTTTATTGTTGCTCTCTTTCTAATTCTTTAAGGTGTAGATTTAGATTATCACAAGTTTTTCTTATTGCTTGTTTTCTTTGTTTGTTTGTTTTTATTTTTGTTTTTGCAGTAGGCCTGTAATGCTATTAACTTCCCTCTCAGGAAGTCCCATAGATTTTTGGTTGTTGCATGTTCATTTTCACTTGTTTCCAGAAAGTTTTTTATTTCTTCTTTGATCTCTTTGGTAAATCATTCATCCTAATATAAAGTGTTTGTTTTTTATTTTTTTTACTGTAGTTGATTTTTAACTTTATGCCATTGTGATCTGAGAAGATGCTTGATACAATTTTAATCTTATTGAATTTATGGAGACTTAGACCGTGTCATAATATGTGGTCTATCTTTGAAAATGTCCCATGTGCA
>NW_005360743.1:0-284 GCF_000412655.1 Myotis brandtii
AATACATCCTGCATATCAGATATTTACATGACGATTCATAACAGTAGCAACATTACAGTTATGAAGTAGCAATGAAAATAATGTTATGGTTGGGGGTCACCACAACATGAGGAACTGTATTAAAGGGTCACGGCATCAGGAAGGTTGAGAACCACTGGTTCTAAACAGTGTCGAACAGCAGAAGGCGGAGGCGAGCGTGTGGAAGTGAGTTTCAGAGGCACTGCCACGGTCAATCAGAAACCGTGGCCCTAGTGCAGTGATGGCGAACCTATGACATGCATGTC
>NW_005360744.1:0-495 GCF_000412655.1 Myotis brandtii
GATTTCATTTCCACATGTTTTCCCTGCCTCCCATTGCCCAAAATAATTAAGAGTTTATCCTAAATGCTTTCTTTATTCATTCAGCATGTGTTTATTTGATCTCTTCCTTCTGCCCAGCCCCTAATATCTGAAGGATATTGGGAAGTCTAAGCCAACAGCTGCCCACTTGGTGCTGACCTTGGAAGCCAAGACAGAGTGGGCCAAGACATGGTCCCAGCTGTTCTCAACCAGGAAGCTTTCAAAATTGTAGCTCCCATGGCCAGCCCTGGAAACAATGGTTCTGTAAATCTGGAGAGTTATCCAGGTGCCTATATACCTTTTAAAAGTCACCCTGGCCGGCTTGGCTCAGTGGATAGAGCACCGGTCTGTGGACTGAAGGGTCCCAGGTTCGATTCCAGCCAAGGGCACATGTGCCTGGGTTGCTCAATCCCCAGTAGGGGACGGGCAGGAGGCAGCCCATCAATGATTCTCTCTTATCACTCATGTTTCTATCTC
>NW_005360745.1:0-795 GCF_000412655.1 Myotis brandtii
TAACCTGAACAATAAAGATTTAATTAAAAAAAAAAGGAGCCTGAGGCAGTCGGGGAGGGGAAGGGAGTGTTGTGGGGGAGAACATACATCAATGGATGAAGGAGGAGGGATAGAGGTCACAGAGGGACATAAGGGCCCTCTAGCAGAGAGATCAGCCAATGCAAAGGCCCTGGGGCAAGAAGGTGCTTGCCAGAAGAGCACTGAGGAGGGCTGGAATGTGCCCAGGGGAAGGAAAGGACATCAAAGGTGCACTAGAGGCCTTGCAGAGGGAGAAGGAAGAGGGGGAAGAGGGTGATGGATGAGGAAGGGGTGAAGGGTAAAGGGTGAGGCAAAGTAGGAAGCAAAGAAAGAGGGGGGAGTAGGGAGGAGGAGGAAGAGGAGATAAAAATGGAGGAAGGCCTGCCCAAGCCAGTTTGGGTAGAGCGTAGGCCTATGAACTGAAGGGTCCCAGATTCAATTCCAGTCAAGGGCACATGCCCCAGTTGAGTGCTCAATCCCCAATGGGTGGCCATAGAGGAGGCAGCTGATCAATGATTCTCTCTCATCATTGATGTTTCTATCTCTCACTCCCTCTCCCTTCCTCTCTGAAACCAATAAAAATATATTCTAAAAAAAGAAGTCCTCGCCCTGGCCGTTTTGGCTCAGGGGATAGAGCGTTGGCCTGCGGACTGAAGGGTCCCAGGTTTGATTCTGGTCAAGGGCATGTACCTTGGTTGCCGGCACATCCCCAGTAGGTGGTGTGAAGGAAGCAGCTGATGGATGTTTCTCTCTGATTGATGTTTCTAACTCTCTATC
>NW_005360746.1:0-267 GCF_000412655.1 Myotis brandtii
GGGTAGTAAAGCTGAAAAAGGCCTGTTTAGAATAGAAAACCTAAAGCATGGTTATGCATAAAAAGAAAGTTTTATACCAACAGTTGCTATTTTGTTTTAAATCCATGAAAAGGAATTAGCAAGGAAAATCAAAAAATCTTAGAGTATATCAGTATGTTTTTCTCCTTATGTAATTCCTCCAAAATCTGGCAATGCTAAATAAGTCATGGCAATACATTTCTTTGCATAGATTCAATAAGACTGGTTCCTAATAGTGGTTTTATTAAC
>NW_005360746.1:564-767 GCF_000412655.1 Myotis brandtii
GATTCACCTAACTCAGCAGATACTGCAGGCAGGCCTGATGGCAGCTGGATGGCTTGGCTTCCTGGCCCTACGGGGCACATTAAAATTCAACCATGAAATTCCAGCAAAGGTGGTCGGTTACCATTCTTGTTATGTTTATGCAAACATCAAGCCACATTGAATACAATAGATAAACTAATCTTAATCTGGCTTTTTGATAGCCA
>NW_005360747.1:0-867 GCF_000412655.1 Myotis brandtii
TGTGTTCTTATCTGTGTGTATTTGTGTATTCCCCTCAGTGTTGGTTGTATGTGTGAATTGCTGCCCCTTTGTGTGTGCCTGATTGTATCTGTGTGTGTTTTTATTCTCTTTGTGTCACTCTTCTGTCGCCATGTATGTCTCTTCGTGTGTGCCTGTGTGTGTCCACTGTGTGTGTTGGTGTGCCTTGTGACATTGTCTTGGTGGCCCCGTGTATTTTTATCTGTGTTTGTGTGTGTTCCTCTCAAAGTGATGTCCGAGTCTGTAGTCTGGGTCTGTGTGAGCCTGGCCACAAGCCCTGCATCTGAGAGCCCATCTTTGCCTGGGAGTGTTCTGTACCTGTGCATTTCTGTGCTTATGGTGTCTGTATGTTCCCTGTGAGATTGTGTATGTGTGCACCCCAGCAACAGGCAAATGCATAGGCAATCTCCAAAGGGGTGATTTAGAGGATAATGTGTTCATCTTCCTTGCTTCCCATGCTGAGCCCCTTTTTCACCTGCTCTTCCAAGCCTCTGTTTTACCCCTTTGTGTCCCATGTCAGGCTTATGGATGGACGAAGTGAAGGGTCATAGAACCCCATGCTGAGCAAAGGTGGGGAATTGAGGAAGACTCTGGTGGCAGAAAGGAGGTATAGAATGTGGAGGTGCTGTTTTGGAAGTACTCTAAGCCTTCGGGGAGGATATGGGAGATCTTGGATCCTTGGAAAGGAATCAGTGGATGGGTGTATATGGGGTAAAACTGAGGGGGAAGAATTCTAGGTCCCTGGTTTCCTCCCCCTTAGGAATGAGGAACTGGATACCCCTGGAGAAGGCTGGCATACCCAGGTGGTCCTCCTGGTCCCTGAAGAGAAGGTCAATCCCTTGCCCATTT
>NW_005360748.1:0-253 GCF_000412655.1 Myotis brandtii
TTATGCACTTTGATTAAAATATCCTGTGATTTGAAGGCATGAGCTTACCTGGACCTTTGAGAGGACATTTAAAAAATATTTTTATTGATTTCAGAGAGGAAAGAAGAGGGAGAGAGAGTTAGAAACAACAATGATGAGAGAGTTTCATTTATTGCCTGCCTCCTGCACACTCCCTACTGGGGATCGAGCCCACAACCCTGGCATGTGCCCTTGACTGGAATCAAACCCGGGACCCTTCAGTCCACAGGCTCAC
>NW_005360748.1:522-765 GCF_000412655.1 Myotis brandtii
CATAGGACTAGAGACACGATGCAATAGGGACTATGTACATCTATGACATGAACTTCCTATGAACCTATTATTTTCCTTTTAAAAGACATACATCACTCAATTGCCAAAAAATTCTGGAGATTTTAAATACTGAACAATTTTAAAGGATGGGAAAGGGGATGATCAATCTTACTTGTGGACTGAGACACTCTCAGGATTTCACATTTAGGATACCGTGTTCAGGTTCCCTGGGATAAAAAAGGC
>NW_005360749.1:0-1984 GCF_000412655.1 Myotis brandtii
TCAGAATACCCTGGTGGTTCTGGGTCTGGTTGTGGTCAGTGGCTGCAAAGAAGGAGACAGTGTCGGAGCAGTTGCCCTTCCTAAAGTATCTTCGCAGAGGTCACTGGGGCTGGGTGCTCCTCCATACCCCAGCAGTCCCGAATGGTCAACCCCTGTGAACCATAATATAAACAGAGCCACTTAAAAATAGTCCAGCCTGCCCTGGCTGGTTTGGGCAGCAAGGAGGGGGCTGTCCCCCACCCACGGGACAGAGCGTCGGCCTGCAGACTGAAGTGTCCCAGGTTCGATTCCAGTCAAGGGCACATGTCCAGGTTGTGGGCACAATCCCCAGTAGGGGGTGGGGTGCAGGAGGCAGCCAATCAATGATTCCCTCTCATCATTGATGTGTCTATCTCTCTCTCCCTCTCTGAAATCAATAAACATATATTAAAAAAATAGATCCAGCCTGGCTGGCATGACTCAGTGGTTGAGCATTGACCTATGAACCAGGTGGTTATGGTTCCATTCCCGGTTAGGGCATATGCCTGGGTTGCCGGCTCAATCCCCAGGGGGTGTGTGCAGGAGGCAGCCAATCCATGATTCTCTCTTGTCATTGATATTTCTATCTCTCTCCCCCTTCCTCTCTGAAATCAATAAAACTATATACCGCCCCCCAGCTCTCATGAGCCAACCAAGATAAACCAAGAGTGTGAATGTTATGCTAAACAAGATAAGTCAATCAAAAAAAGTTGAGAACCATATGATTGCATTCATATGTGGGATATAAAACTGAAAGCAGCCAACAAACAAACAATACAAACAAAAAAATCATAGACACAGTCAACAGAAGTTTAGTTGCTAGAGGGGCAGGGTAGTGGGGGGGGAGGTAGAAGTGGGGCAAGAGGGGTCAAATACAAGGTGATGGAAGGAGGCTTGAATCTGGGTGGTGGGCACACAGATGATGTGCTATGGAATTGCACATTTGAAACTCATGTTATTAACCAATGTCACTCCAATAAATTTAATAAAAACTTAAAAAAGATTGTAAAGGTAGCAAAACAAATGAGAGAGTTCACTTCAAGAATTAAGAAGTGAGCTGCTCATCACCCAGACTGGTTTGGCTCAGTGGATAGAGCGTCGGCCTGCGGACTGAAGGGTCCCAGGTTTGATTCTGGTCAAGGGCACCCCAAAAAAAAAAAAAGAAGTGAGCCGCTCTTGGGTGAACCTGGAGATTATTATGCTAAGTGAAATAAGCAATTTTTTTTTACCCCAATAGATTTTTTTTTAGCTTGCATGCTTATGTTTCCCCTTAGGATTTCCTTCTCACTCCACTGCAATATCTGAATTATCTTCCCTACATTAGTTGCAACCTTTATGCTCAATAGTTCCACATCTGTATCTACAGTTCTCCATCCCTCTAACTCAAGACATATAAAGCCAACTCTTGAATGCGTGTAAGATGTTGCCTGGCCACCTCAGAGGCAACAAGTCCAAGACACAACTCCTGACCTTGCCCCATGCCACCTTTGAAAATGCACTTGTCTGTTTCTCTGTGAATGGTCCCCCAATACACGCATGCCATAGGCACTGATAGAGACCGTCATGGGCCTGCAGGCTCATTTATACTAAATTCTACTCAACATGTAGGGAAACACTGATGGTGGCCTCAACCACAGAAGGTCTTGGCTCAACAGTTGTTTTTGTAAATTTCTTTTATGGAAGAGAGAGAGAGAGAGAGAGAGAGAGAGAGAGAGACCTTGATGTGAAAGGGAAACATGGATCAATTGCCTCCCACACGTATGTGCCCTGACGGAATCAAACCTACCACCTTTGGTGCATGGGATGACCCTCCAATCAACTGAGGGATGACCCTCTACCAGTTAGGGCCTTTCTCCATCTCCCCTTATTTATTTAATTGAATTTATTGGGGGTGACACTGGTTTGCAAAACCACACACGTTTCAAGTGTACAACTCAATAAAACATCACCACACTGTTGTCTGTGT
>NW_005360750.1:0-208 GCF_000412655.1 Myotis brandtii
GCTTTTGGGATTACAATATATTTTATTGAATCTTCAGTTTGCTTTGAGTAGTATGGACAATTAACAATATTAAATCTTGTAATTTATGGTGTTGTGAACTAGGATGGATTTTTAAAGAAGCAATTGCTTTGTTCCTTTTTTCTTCAATCTTTTTGTACTCATTCTTCTGAGGGAGTTCACAAACCTCTCCTAGCCCAGGACTCCCTGA
>NW_005360750.1:502-762 GCF_000412655.1 Myotis brandtii
ACTAGTCTGTCAGAAATATTTGAAAGTCATTCACAAGAAATGTAGTCAAATTGTAGTAAGGAGGTAGGGATATTCCTTGGTATGTGGAATGGGAAAACTGAGACAGATAGCTGAATAAACTGGCCTAGCAATTTATAGCCAGATGCAGGCAAACCTTTTACTAACCTTCAGGGTGGCGTTTCCACCCCTGCCATACCATTGGTTGTGTGACTGAGACTTCCTATCCTGCTGTTGACCAATCAGTGGAGACCACGATCTGA
>NW_005360751.1:0-818 GCF_000412655.1 Myotis brandtii
CATCACAATTTCTATGACATCATAGTGGCTATGACGCCACAATGGCTATGAGATCACAGTGGCTATATAGTTACAATGGCTATGCCATCAGAGAGGCAATGATGTTATAATGACTCTGACGTTACAGTGGCTATGACATCACAATGGCTATGATGTTAAATATGCAATGACTTAAATATATCTGCATCATTATGGTGCGTATGACGTTAAAATGGCTGTGACATTATCGTAGGTATGACGATGCAATTCCTGTGGCATTGTAGTAGCTATGACTTTTCAATGGCTCTGACATTATCATGACTATTACGTTACAAATGCTATGACATTATAGTGGGTAGGACGTCACAGTGGTATGACCTTACAATGCCTCTGATGTTATGATGGCCATGACTTGACGATGGCTATGATGGAAATGGCTATGCCGACACAATGGATAGGATATTAAAAATGCTATGACTTTACAATGTATATGACATTACAAAGGTTACTACATTTCAATGGCTGTGACATTAAAGTGGCTATTAGGATACAATGGCTATGAGGTTACAATGCCAGTGACATAAAAATGGCTATGACGTCACAATGGTTATCACACAGGAGTGGATTTGACATTTTAATAGCTATGACATCACAACGATTATGACGTTAAAACGAGTATGATGTCACAATGGATAAGTCGTTACAATGGCCATGACATTATCATGACCATGACATTACACAGGCTATGACATTTCGAAGGCTATGATGTCACAATGGATTTGACGTTAAAATGGCTATGATATCACAATGGATATGACTTTAAAATGGGTATGACCTCA
>NW_005360752.1:0-786 GCF_000412655.1 Myotis brandtii
TTTAACATGAGCTCACTTACATGAAATATAAATGTCAAATTAAAATGCTACTGTTAGCCTGCTGGAGTGGCTCAGTGGTTGAGCGTCCAGTCCACCTGTGAACCAGGAGGTCATGGTCTGATTCCAGGTCAGGGCACATGCCCAGTTGTGGGCTCAGTCCCCAGTGTGGGGTGTGCAGGAGGCAACTGATCAATGATTCTCTCTCATCATTGATGTTTCTATCTCTCTCTCCCTTCATCTCTGAAATCAATAAAAACATATTTTTTAAAATTAAAAATAAGTAAAATGCTAATGGTAGTCGTCTATGTTGTGAGAGATCAGCTTATTCTTTACACTTTTCTGAGTTGTTAGATCTTTTATTTTCTTAATAAGAATCTCTATTCAACTATAAAGATAAATTTTTTTAAAAAGAATCTCAATAAGCAAATTTAAAGACACTAATGAAATACATGAAGTCCCCCAGCAGGCCTGACAAGGTCATGGTATGAGCAATAGCTTCCTGAGTCCAAGTGTGAATCCAAGACGTCAACCTTCCCGTCTCCTTCTCTCCTGGCCTTTCTGGTCCTGCCTGGTGAAACCTGGTCCCACTTTAGGGGAACCCACTTTCCTCCACAGGTGTGGGTTCGGGGGCTGTTCTCCCCTGTTGCTGGCCACTCCTCCTTGTCACCCACCCTCCTGGATCTCCTAACCTGAGAGTCATGCTTCACTGAGTGTGAGGCAGATGGGAGCCTGTTTTGACCTTTTCTCACTATAAAAATCCCTCAGCCAAGCAACATGCACCCTCCC
>NW_005360753.1:0-831 GCF_000412655.1 Myotis brandtii
GCTACCAGCGAGGTCTGATTGCCCTTGAAGATAGCTCAGCTGCCCTCTGCAGTGGTCGGTGGGGTGGGTGAGAGGGGGAGATGGCCTGGTAGATGAACTTCATGAAAGGCCAGACACACGCATCTGCTCTTCGTCACTGTGGCTGCTCCCAGAACCCGACCCAGCGGGTGGATGCCCATTCAGCCCAGGCCGCATGTAGATGGGTTTCATCGCCAACCTCACCAAAATGTTTTTTCAGAGTGTTTTGGATTTCAGAACCGTGGGTAAGGGATTAGACCCTATACTGTCATCATCATGATGTGAATGACGTAATGGGTTCTTCTGCAGTTAGAAATCAGATCATTTGCTCAAGCTCCAGGCACCTTTTTGTACTGGGCAGTGTTTCCAACTCTACAGGGACTTGAAAATTGGCAAGGAAATAGGAAGTACCTCTCAGGATGCAACTAAACAGACACTGCGGTTCCCACCAAGTCATAGGCCACCCCGCCCCAGTGACTTCTGTGAGCTGATCTGACACAGCCACAATGCCAGGGCCCCAGAGACTTGCCCAGACACCTGCTGCTCCTCCAGGCACAGAGTCTTCCCTCTGCCCGTGTGTGTGTGTGTGTGTGTGTGTGTGTGTGTGTGCGCACGCGCCCTGGGCCTGTGGAAGGGGGAACACCCAGTGGGCAAAAGTGTTCGATTTAGCAGCTGGAAATGCAGGATACCTGTTAAATGTGAATTTCAAATTAACAATGAATCATTTTTTTAGCATGTCCTATACAATAGTTGGGATGTACTTACACTAAAAATTCATGATTCATCTGGGACATAATTCATTATCTGGAATGC
>NW_005360754.1:0-2239 GCF_000412655.1 Myotis brandtii
CACATTGCTTCAACATTCTAATAAAGGCTCATTTAACACCCCCCGCCCCAAATAAATAAATAAATAGAGCTTTGATTATCTTTACTGCATGGCCACATAGTTTGGTCACTGGGAGCCAATGAGCCAACCCTATTGACTCAAATCTTCACAGTTTGTGTGAAAGTTGTATTTCTTAGTGCAGATAAGTAAACTAGAGGCCCGGTGCACGAAAATTCATGCACTGGAGTGGGGGGTACCCTCAGCCTGGCCTGCCCCCTCATAGTCCGGGATCCCTCAGGGGATGTCCTACTGACGACTTAGGCCCACTCCCCATGGGGAGCAAGCCTAAGCAGCAACCTGGCCTCCCTCTGTAGGAGGTGACCGGCCCATCAGGGGAAGGTACTGCTCCCATCACCCCCTTGCTTCTGCTGCCTCTGGCCTCCCTCTGCGGGAGGCAACCAGGCCAATCAGGGGAAGGTGACGCCCCCATCACGCTTCTGCTGCTGCCACTGCCAGCTGCGGCTGCCTGAGCCTCGGCCCCCGCAGCCACCTCAACTTGCCTGAGCCTCCAGCTGCTGAGGCTTTGTCCGAAGGACGCCAGGAAGATATCTGCTCCTCAGGCAGCTGCTGAGGCTTTGTCTGGAAGGACGCCGGGAAGATATATGCTCTAATTAGCATATTACCCTTTTATTAGTATAGATTGATCCTTTTGGTGTATAAAAAATAAATAAATAGCAAAAAAGGTTTTTCTTGACTGGATAATATAATTAACCTTGACAGTTAAGTCAGAGAATAACATAATTCTGGAAAAAGCAATTGTGAAGATAGTTCTGAATAAGTTATCAAATATATAGCATACCAAGACAAAGATATGGTAACTAAGAAAAACCATTCCAAAGAGAAAGAGGGAGGTACAGTATTCAAGGAAATAACTGGAACGTTCCAGAATTGACAAATGATGTGGTTATTTGCTTTAAAAGTTACTGTGAATCCTGAGCAAAACAAATGAAAAGAAATTTATTCCTAGATACATCATAGTGAAACAAGGATAATAATATGGATCAAAGCAGCCAGAGACAAATGATGCATTCTTTAAAAAGCAGTGAATCATAATTCATGAGGTTTTCAACAATACGAGGTCAGAATCTTTTTGAAATGTTGGGAAAAATAGCTGTCAACCTAGATTTTATACCCAAAATAAACCATTATGGAAGTGTTAGGGTAAAATAAAGACGTTTTCAGGTACCCAAACACAGAGGCAGTTATTTAAACAAGAAATTCTCAGGAAAGGTGCTTTCAAAAAGCAAATTTCAAGATCACATAGATGATTCCAGAAGGAAAGCCTGGGTGCAGTCAGTAACAAAGAAGAAAGATAACAGCAAACATATGGGTTCATGTAAACATATATAATAGAACTAAGTGTTATGGCAAATAATAGAACAAGTGCATGTTTTTTCATTTCCTAGGATTTTTATCAGAGGGAGTTTCCAAGGAGTGTAAACCATAGATGAATACTACTATGATTACATTACTAAGATTGTGAAAACTTTTTTGTACACTTTAGACCAAAATCAAACTCTGGGGTATGTAGGAGATGAAGAGACTAATCAGAGGAGATTACTAGGTGTATTGGTTAATAATTCGGATTTTGTAATCAAAGAAAATGCGATAATTTCAAGAGAAACACCAATAGTGCTTTATTCAAAGTAATGTCCAATGCTACACATTTCCCCCATCTTTAGATAATTTGTGGATACCGTCCCAATAGAACTTTTCTTGTTTTGAGGCAAACCATTCAGAGACCCAATTTCCACTTCGTATGTTTTGAACTGCTGCTCAGAAAGTTCATGTGCCATTGATCAGAACAGTGGTGATCTGAAGGAGCAGGGTCTGGTAAATACGGAGGGTGGGTTAGTACTTTCCAGGCAAGATCTTTTAAGGTGTCTTTAACTGGTTTTGAAGTGTGTAATGGTGTGTCATCGTGAAGCAAAATTACTTTGCCGAGTCTTCTGGAACATTCTGGTCGTTTCACGATCAACGCATGGTTCAAATTAATTATTTGTTATCAGTACCTATCAGTATTAATGGTTTCACCTGGTTTAAGAAGCTCATAATATACCACACCTTCCTGATCCCACCAAACACAGAGCGTTGTCTTCTTTCCGAAGCGATTTGGCCTTGCAGTCGATGTTGATGGTTGACCTGGATCAACCCATGATTTTGTGCGTTTGGGATTCTCAAAATAAATCCACTTTTCATC
>NW_005360754.1:2388-8402 GCF_000412655.1 Myotis brandtii
TTCAGTTGATGTGGCACCCATTTTCCTTCCTTTAAAATCTTTCCCATAGCTGGTAAATGATCAGAAATTGTTTGCTGAGCAATGTTTAATCTTTCTGCAAGTTGTTTTTGAGTTTGACATGCATCTTCATCCAATAATGTTTGTAATTGTTGGTCTTCAAACTTTTTCAGTTGACCTGGATGTTCTGTGTCTTTCACATCGAAATCATCACTTTTAAAGCGTTTAAACCAGCGTTCACAAGTATCTTGAGATGGAGCATGTTCACCATAAGCTTCCGAAGTATAACATAACTTTCAGCAGCACTTTTCTTCATAATACAGTAATGAATTATAACTTCCCGCAAATGCTCTTTTTTTGGCACGAAATTCAACATTTTTAAGCGTAAAAATATCTATGATGTTAACACTTTCAGCAAATTTGACATATGAAGTTTTGAAGCTTGCTGTCAATACAACAGAACAGCATACATATCAAATCGCATATATATCAACATATGTGTAACCTCATCTATTGAAAAAAATCCGCATTATTAACTGGTACACCTAGTAGTAGTAGAAAATTCCACTGGAGAGAGTTATTGTTGTTATTTCCCCACCCCCGCCCCAACTTGCTTTCTCCTTATACCTTCCCCATAGCACAATGAATGCTATTGCTTGCCCTCTCCCTCCATAACCTCAGTAGAATTAGAACTTCAAAGATTCTCTTGAAAGCTGACATGTGCTTCCTAGAATTTGGGGAAACTAAGATTTGTGCCTGAGTCACGTCTAAAAACATCTAAAAGTCAGAGGCTCGCTAAAGCACTTTGTGGCAAGAGAGGGGAAAGGAGAGGATTAGAGCTGGGAGCAGCCTGCAATTCCAAGGTAGGTAGATGTGTGTACATCTTTCTCCTGGGCAAACACTGGGAGGTTTCTAGACTTGAGTCATGATATATATATATATTTTTTTTTTCCTTAAAGTACAATTGTTGTTCCACTGGCAATAATTTTGATTAAGCACTGCTTTAGAATCATATCCTAGGATAACAGCATTATAAATCCCTGGCTTTTCTTTTTTCCCAGTTTTATTAAATTTTATTATCGACTTTTTAGGCAACTTTCAAATACACAATACTGTTCTAAAAAAAGTAGCTCATGAAAGTTCTACCTCTATGATACTAGACGTTTGTACTTTTTGACCACTTTCACACATTTTTGCCCATCGCCTAGATTTGAGTCATCTTGAAAGGAACCCTGCCCAAAACATTACATGGCAAGGTGCATTTGTTAGGGGCTGAAATCAAATATTGGGGACCAGGTACAATTGTAAGAATTATTAATCATGCTCTGTTAACCATGATGTTACTGTTCTGATTAGAGAAAGCACATTCTAAGCTCACTGAAATCTGTACACCTGGGACATGGGAGCAAACAAGGGAATGCAGTCTGTCCTCCTTCCGAGAACTGCCTATCATTATGGGAAGATTTATAACCTCATGGCACCTAATGTTATGGGTTCACTCAGCGAGATAGACCACCGACTCAGAATTTAAATTTAAGAGCCTTTATTAAGCTGGCCAGCTGGCTACAGTTACAGCACCTTGCTGGAGCAGAGGCCGAACTGTAGTGCCCACTGCAAGAGTTACATTTTATTATTAAATTTTGTGGAGGCCCAGAGAAAAATGTGTCTTTCAAATTCTGGGCCCCCAATATGGAGGAAACTCTCTTTATTTATACTTTATCCAGTCTTTTGTCTCCCAAATTTTGGAATGAGACTTCCGGGCCTTCAGAGAAAGAAGGCCTGTGTGCAGGGAAGGGGCCATGAGACCATATCTCAAGGCCTGGCCTGATATCAGTGCCTTCCTATCTAGTGTTTTAGGAACAGACAGCACAGCATGACCCGTCTGGCCAAAGCGCCAGATATGCAGCCCAGCACACTAGTTCTGGAGGCACCTGCTCTTTACAACCCCTTGCCCCTATTACCTGTAATCTGGTAAGATTAGGGTTCCTGGTTCCTCTTCCCAAAAAGAGGTTCCACCTGGCCCCCATGCCTAAAATTTATTTCTTCTGCAGGGTCTTCATTGTGCGTCAGCCCTCCTACAAGTCCTCCTGAACCCACCATGCAGGTTGCGGCATGCATCAAAGGAAACAATCAACAGAGTCAAAAGGCAACTCACAGAATGAGAGAAAATATTTAAAAATTACACATCTGATATTTAGATATATAAAGAACTCCTAAAGTTAAAAGCAACACAGCTTAAAAATAGTCAAATGAGTTGAACAGATATTTCTCCAAAGAAAATATACATATGAAAAAATGCTCAATACATTAATTATTACATAAATGCAAATAAAATATCACCTCACACCCATTAGGATGGCCACTATCCAAAAAGTAAAAAAATAACAAATATTGATAAGGATATGGAGTAATTAGAACTGTTGGGAAATGTACGTAGGAATGAAAAATGGTGCAGCTGCTATGGAAAACTGCATGATAGCTCATCAAAAAATTAAAAAGAGTCATGACAGATACCTCTCACAGACACCAAAGGGCCCTGAGTCAGAGGGAGAGGGCTGTCCCCAACCTCCATTCTTGTCATCTCTTACAAATGAATTTAAATGAGAAAACTCCAGGTGGTTGCATTGTGATAAAGCCAATTTATTAAAGCATGCACCTTTATTGAAAAAGCAAAGCAAGCAAATCTATCTTATTTCATCCGGCTTAGAGCACAGATGGGCTTTTCCGGCTAATCCAGAAAAAGCGCCTGGAGCAATTTCGAGGAGTAATATACCCTTCTGTCTATAAATTCCAAATATTCTTTTGCTGAATATCTTGGTACAGATTAAGTCTCAAGGTTTTCTTGTTGTGATCTTCCCAGAATCCTGGCAACTTCATCTTTCCAAGCCCCAAGACTGCTGGCTTCTCCATTAGGGAGTAAAACTGCCCTTTTTTCAGATTAATTCTCAAGTTCCCTTTTTACTTTGTTGTGGCCTTCCCAGGATTCATGAAAAGCACCTGACAATTTTATCTTGTCAAGCCATAACACTGCTGGCTTTCCTGCTTAGGGAGAGAAAAAAAAAATGCCCTTTTTTTCCCTTCCCCTTCCTGAACTGGCTGATTTCTTTGTTTAGTGGACTAGAAAGACTCCCCACTCCTCTCCCCCTTTCCTGCATTCTCTGGTTAGGGAGGTTTTTAACCATCTTCTCTCCTGTCCTTGGCTGGGGAAGATAATGGCTTGTTATCTGCAGGCCAGCTGCAAATTGCCCACACTGTTTGGTCTTGTTCTAACTTTCTTGTCTCAGTTTCCCTCTTCCTTCTGCCCTAGAATTTTCCTAGCTTCTTAATATCCTGTGACAGACTTACCATATGATCCAGAACTTCTACTTATTGGGTAATATTCAAAATAAGTAAAGGCAGGATTTTGAAGAGATATTTGCTCACCCCTGTTCACTGCAGCATTATTCACAATAGTGAAGAGGTAGCCGCAACCCATTTGTCCATATCAACGGATGAATAGATTTGGGTTTTTTTTAATGTTGTACTCAGCCTTAGGAAAAAGAAAATCATGTCACATGCCACAATATGGATTAACCAGGAAGACATTGTTTTAAGTGAAATAATCTAGTTACAGAAAGACAGATACTTTATGATTCCACTTAAATGAGGTACCTCAGGTAGTCAAACTCATAAACGCAGAAAATAGAATAGTGGTTGCCAAAGGCAGGCGAAGAAAGTTAATGAGAAGTTCTTTAATGGGTACAGAGTTTCAGTTTTGCAGGATGAAAAGCTCCAGAGATCCGTTGCACAACAATGTGAATATAACTAACGTGTAGGTATTTTTAACCTTTACATATAAAAATAGTTAAGATGGTAAATTTTGTTATTTTCTTTTAATTACAATTAAACATAAAAAAGAAATAATAATGCAATAATATGCTAAACAAATAAAACCCTAAGTAGGGTTTTAAATAAGTAGAGCAACAATCCATACTCCAAAATGAAAGCAATTAGCTAAAAATGGTATCTACAAATCAGTTTATATTTGCTTGTTATATCCTATATAATCCCAATTCTGGAAGAACTTCAGGAAGTGCTCCTGATTTTTACTGAAAGGAATTGGTTGGTAAGGGGAGCCAAAACAATGCACTGGAAAATAATGGACTCTATTATTAAAAAAAAAATAAAAATAATGTCATTTAAAGTGTGGTGCTGAGTTTACTAGGATAAAAAAGTGTGGTGAGTTTACTAGGATAAATAGACCACAGAACAGAATAGATATTTAAGAAATAAATTTAAATATGAATAAGTACAACAGTGATGAGGTTTTTAAAAAAAAAAAAACAACTAAATTTCAATCTATTTCCTATGACTGACATCAAAATAAATTTCTCTTGGGTAAAATTTCAAATGTTCCAATTTGAGGTCTTGAGACTTGCCACTTCAATAAGCCGGGCTCCTCCTTCCCTCTCTCGTTCATCCCTTTGCTTTTTTATTTGGGTGCAAGTCAGTCTCATCCAGCAGATTAAGTAGTTTTTAGGGCAATGGCTATGTGTAATTGATTTTCCTACAACCCTGAGCACCTAGCACAGCGCTGTGCACACAGCACATACACACACTATACACATGTGCTGCTGATTATTGGTCCTGCCTCCATTGTATATGAGACTCAGTGACCCCAGTTGAATCAATGACTTCCTGCTGCTGAGTGCCCTAGAACATCCTGCATGGAGGGCTTCATGTGAAAAGCAGCTTAGTGTGAAAACATCCGACACCTGAAATTCAGAGTCTGTCTGAACAGCCTTTGAAATCCCTAAGCAAATAAATACACATGAATTTTTTATGTAATAATGCTAACGTGCAAATTAATTAGATCTGTGACTATCTTTTAGAATAATACAAGTATTCTAGAGACTGCAACTCCAAGTACACTGGAAAGAGAAGAAATATACCTTTCTCTACCCAGCATTTAAAAGAAAAAGTCCCTAGAATGTTTTTCAATCAGCCTCACATGAAAGCAAAAGACACAAAAACTGCACAGACTTCATTGTGCTAAACAGGAAAGAGCTGTTTTCTTGACATCTAGTCCATTTCTGAGAAACTAAGAGCTACTTCCTGCTTCCACTTACAAAGGATGTGTGTTCAATACAAATACATTTCATTTGTCCTCAATGAACACAAGATATTCCTCACTCATGAGAAAAACATGAGCCAGAGACTTTGAGTTGATAAAAGGGCTGATCAGACTGCCATAGGCAGTGAGGATAAAGGGAGACGCACAGCACCAGTACTTCAGTCCACATTTGCAAACACAGAGCCATGGATGAACCTAATTTGCCCTTTTTTTTCACCCAAGAAAAAAAGGATTTTACGTATAATAATATTACGAAAACTGTACTAACATAGTATGAAATCACAGAAGTTATAGGAAATAATAAAAATCTGCAAATAACAGGATTGCTTATATTATATTTGAAAAAAATTTTCCCTCTGGCTCTATTTTTGTTCATCATTTTATGTTGGTCAATATCTTCCATAAATGAGTGAGATCATGTGATAATTATCTTTCTCCTACTGGCTTATTTCGCTTAGCATGATGCTCTCTGGTTCCATCCATGCTGTTGCAAATGAAAAGAGTTCCATCTTTTTTACAACGGTGTAGTAATCCATTGTGTAGATGTACCACAGTTTTCTAATCCACTCATCTGCTGCTGGGCACTTAGGCTGTTTCCAAATCTTAGCTATGGTGGATTGTGCTGCTATGAACATAGGGGTGCATATATCCTTTCTGATTGGATTCTCTCTCATCATTGATGTTTCTGTCTCTCCCTCACCCTTCTTCTCTGAAATCAATAAAAATATATATTTTTTTTAAAAAGTTGCAGGTTCAGCCTAGTTGATTTGGCTCAATGGATAAAGGGTCAGACTGTAGACCAATGGGTCCCAGGTGCAATTACAGTCAAGGGCTCATACCTTGGTTGCAGGCTCCTCCCCGGCCAAGCCCTGGTCGGGGTGCATGCAGGAGGCAAACAATCACT
>NW_005360755.1:0-730 GCF_000412655.1 Myotis brandtii
TGGGAGATCCTTTGTAGGTAACTCTCTGTTTCTCTCTCGCAGACTTTAAGATTCTCTTTGTCGTTAATATTTGCCATTGTCATTAAGACGTGTCTTGGTGTGTGTCTTTTTGGGTTCATCTTGTTTGGGACTATCTGTTCTTGTGTGACTTTTTTCTTCCCCAAATCAGGGAAGTATTCTGTCATTATTTCTTCAGATAGGCTTTCTAATCCTTGCTCCTCTTCTTGTCATCCTGGCACCCTTCTTATCCGTATGTTACTTTGTTTCATGTTGTCCCAAAGCTCCCTTAGGCTCTCCTCCTGCTTTCTAATTTTTTTTCTCCAATTGATGCTTGGATTGGGTGTGTTTTTCTGCCCTATCTTCTAATTCACTAATTCGGTACTCTGCTGCTTACAGTCTGCTTCTTATAGTTGGAACCTTCCATCATGGTTTTATTGTAGTTGTATTGCTTTTTATCTCCTCTTAATTCTTACATAAGTTGTTGGTTTTTTCATCCAGCCGGTTTAGGAACTGTATGATCCTTAGTCTGAATTATTTTTCTGACATATTGCATGCCTCTGTTTCATTTAGTTCCCTTTCTCACGAGTCCTCTTTTTCTTTCATTTGGAGGCTGTTTCTTTATCTCCCCATTTTTGCTCTCACGAAGGGTCCAGGCACCAAGATGTGCAGTGTCTGGGGCCGATGCTGCAGGCTTGGCAGGCAGTGAGTGCAGTCTGAGGCTGGCCAGTGG
>NW_005360755.1:4595-5271 GCF_000412655.1 Myotis brandtii
CATGCGGGTCTTTGGCCCCTTGAGTGTGGCTCTTCCTAAGCCTTAGGAGTACCCTAATTAAGTTAATAACAATGTACCTACCTATATAGTTTAAGTTTAAAAAATTTGGCTCTCAAAAGAAATTTCAATCGTTGTACTGTTGATATTTGGCTCTGTTGACTAATGAGTTTGCCAGCCACTGGTCTATGAGAATATTCACAGTGCTTGAAATGACACACTAAAAAAGAATAAGCCACATTGCTAAAGAAAATAATAAAATGTAAGTGTAAAGAAATTTCCATATATGCCAAAAAATTTTTTTAAGTCACTGAATCTTTGTAGACAGCAAAAGACGGGCAAGAATCAGTGCCCAAACATGGTGGCCCACAGGACTGGAGGGAGGAACAGAGTGTGACACAGTAAAGAAGTGAGGGAGGTGTCTGTGGATGTGTGTGGTGTGTGTGTGGGTGAGTGAGGGACAGACAGCTATCTCAGGAGTCCCAGGGACTGGCAGATAGAGCTCTTCTAAAAGGGGAATCCCAGCTGCCGCCATGGGCACCGCCAGGGCAGCTTGGCTTTGACAGAGAACCCACACCATCTGGAAAAGGGGAGCAATGGAGGCCAGGAGTGCTGCAACACCAACATCCAGACCAACTTTGGACAGCACCCCGAACCTGTGCAAGGAGCTGCTTGCCAG
>NW_005360756.1:0-512 GCF_000412655.1 Myotis brandtii
GATGAGCACAGGCCTAAATGATAAGTAACCATGTGGGTTCTGGAAGAAGAGAAGAGTCAAGGACCTGAAGCAGACTCTTTTGTTTCTTAAAAAATCAGTAAGTCTCCTGTGACTTTGGTTTTTATGAATCCATCTCCCAAAGCCAGGGTGCCCCTGGGAGAACCGATACAAACTGAGTTTCTGCACATTTAGAAACGAGGACCAGGCTCAGGAACTACAGGACACTCACTGAGGTATAAACATCCAGGGAGGACCTGCCTGAGCAGCCAGTCTGCCAGTTGGGCCCTCAACCTTGCTCTCCCCTTCTCCAATTCCATGTATATACAACTTCTGAAAACTCACATTTCCATAGATTGGGAGTTCCAAATCCTGAGGGGCCTGGGAATGGAAATCAAGAGATCTGAGAACTTGGATAGGAAAAAGAAAGCTCTATTTCCATTCATCTCGAATTAAAATTTAGCATTTCTTTTCATTGGGAAAATAGGCTGCAAACTACAGCAATATTAGTACCT
>NW_005360757.1:0-945 GCF_000412655.1 Myotis brandtii
GAGAGAGAGAGAGAGAGAGAGAGAGAGAGAACACGAGCAAGTGCACGCGCGTGCTTGGTCTGTCATAGGCCATACGAATCTAAAAAAAAAGTCAAAATAATAGAAACAGAAAGTAGAATAGTGGTTGTGAGGGACTGTGGGGTAGGCATTTTAAGGAGAGATTTGTAAGTGATAAGATGAGTGGAGTCTGAGGATATAATGTACATCAGGACAACTGTAGTTGATAATACTGTATTGTATAATTAAAATTTACTAGAAAAAAGGTTAAATCTGTTAGGTGATGAATGTGTGAATTTTATTGCCGGATCCATTTATCACAAAGTGAAATGCTCTCTGACTCCATCTCTTTCAAGTCTTCTTTGATCCCATGGCCTCAGGCTAATGGCCTCTGCTTAGTTTCACACATAGAAATGCTAATCACTAGAGGAATTCTGTTTGTGGCTTGAGGAGATAAAAGAAGTTTGTATTGTTTATTAAAAACCTGCAGGAACCTTGTGACCAGACTCATATCAACTAGTACAATGTTCCAATCAAAAGACATACAATGGCTGAATGAATAACAAAGCAAGACCTTTACATAGGCTGTCTACAAGAGACACTTCAGATTGAAAGACACATAGATTGCAAGTAAAGGGATTTCAAAAAAAGGTATTGTATGAAAATGGAAACAAAAAAAGCTGGGGTAACAATACTTACAGCAGAGAAAATAGACTTTAAAACAAAAACTAAAACAAGAGACAAAGAAGGACCCACCACTTCTGGGTTTTTATCTGAAGAAACCCAAAACACTAAATCAAAAAGACGTGTACATCCATATGTTTATTATTGCAGCATCATTTATAGTAGCCAAATATGGAAGCAACTTAAGTGTCCATCAATAGGTTAATGGACAAAGAAGAAAAGTTACATATACAATGTAATATAATTAAGCCATAAAAAAGAATG
>NW_005360758.1:0-560 GCF_000412655.1 Myotis brandtii
TATGATTATTATTCAGCCACAGATAAAAATAAAATCTTGTGGCAGTATGGATGGACCTTGAGGGCACTATGTTATTAAGTAAAATAAATAGAGAAAGACAAATACCATATGATCTAATTTATGTGTGAAATTAAAAAGAAATGAATAAACAAAAAGTAGATACAGTGGGGCCTTGACTTACGAGTGTCCCGACTAATGAGTTTTTTGAGATACCAGCTGTCTCTTGGCCGATTTTTTGCATTGAGTTGACAGAGTAATTTGAGTTAACGAGCTCCTTAATGAGCTCCTTAACGAGCTCGGTCTCAGAACGAATTAAACTCGTAAGTCAAGATCCCACTGTACAGAGAACAGATTGGTGGTTGCCAGAGGTAGGGGGTAGAGGGTGGGCAAAATGGATGAAGGAGGCCAAAAGGCATAAACTCTCAGTCCCCAGCCTTTTGTTCTCCACAATGCTTAATACCATGTGGCATGCTGTTCTTTTACTCCTTATATGTTTACTAGAGGCCTTTGCATGAATTAATGTACCAGTGGGGTCCCTCAGCCTGACCTGCGGGATTGGG
>NW_005360759.1:0-648 GCF_000412655.1 Myotis brandtii
TGCCCGGAAGGACGTCCGGAAGGTCTCCCGGTTTAATGAGCCTATTACCCTTTTATGGGGATAGATGATCGCACAGTTTTGCCCAGTTACTTGGAAACTAACCCCATCCTGTGTCCCGTTCCCCACCAGACACGGGAGGAGCGGAGGCTGCCGGGCGGAGAGCGGTCGGTCCACGCAGCCTGGAAGGGCCGGCCGCCTCCCGGGTGTGACAGGATGGGGGCCCCACGCCCGCCTGTACAGAAAGGGATCGGCCGGCGCTGGACACGCGTGGACATTGCGTGACGGAAGCAACTGAAGCCCGCGCACATTAGGGCCCCAGGCCGCCGTAGCGGTTCCCGTGTCATCTCGCGTGCAGTCCTACTGCGTGCACCTCTCGCCCTTTCCCCAGAGACTCCGCTTGACAAGCTCGAACTGAACGTGTTTGGTGATAACCACGGATGGTGTGTGCACACGTGCACACGCGTGTGTGTGAGTGTGTGTGGGCGTGAAAGACTATAGGACAGGCACCGTGCCGCCACGTACGAGGTCACAGGACCCAGAGCCGGTGCTGTTTAGCTTTCAAATTCCTCCCTCAGGCCCCGGCCGGTGTGGCTCAGTGGGTAGAGCGTCGGCCTGCGGACCCCAGGGTCCCGGGTTCGATTCCCGGTC
>NW_005360759.1:2190-2723 GCF_000412655.1 Myotis brandtii
GTGTGTGTGTGTGTGTGTGTGTGTGTGTGAGCCTGGTGTCTGCAGGGCCACAGCTTCCCCTACGTGTGCGTCTGTGTGTGTGTCTGTGTGTGCGCGTCTGTGTGTGCGTCTGTGTGTGTCTGTGTGCGCGTGTGTGTCTGTGTGTGTATGTGTGTGTGAGCCTGGTGTCTGCAGGACCACAGCTTCCCCTGCGTGTGTGTGTGTATCTGTGTGTGTATGTGTGTGTCTGTGTGTGTGTCTCTCTGTGTGTCTGTGCCTGTGTGTGTCTGTGTGTGCATGTGTGTGTCCGTGTCTGTCTGTGTGTGCATGTGTGTGTTTGTGTGCGTGCGTGTGTATCTGTGTGTGCATGTGTGCATGTGTGTGTGTCTGTGTGTGTGCGTGTGTATGTGCGTGTGTATGTGCATGTGTGTGTCTGTGTGTGTGTCTGTGTGCATGTGTGTGTGTGCGTGTGTATGTCTGTGTGCATGTGTGTCTCTGTGTGTGTGTGTGTCTGTGTGTGTGTGCGTGTGTGTGCGTGCGTGTGTCTGTGTGTG
>NW_005360759.1:3893-5802 GCF_000412655.1 Myotis brandtii
CAATAAACATTAATATTTCAAGAAAAACGATTTTAAATATAATGTTACCCCAATAAACATTAATACTTCAGGAAAAAATTTGTAATATAATAATATTACATGTAATCAATGTTAATATTTCAAGAAAAAATTTGTAATATGATATTACATGTAATCAATATTAATATTTGAAGAAAAACTGTTTTAAATAACATATTACATGCAATAAACATTAATATTTTAAGAAAAAAATTAAATATGATACATGCAATAACAATGTTTCAAAAAAACTATTTTCAATATAATGTTACATGCAATAAACATTAATATTTCACAAAAAACGATTTTAAATATAATGCTACATGCAATAAACTAATATTTCAAGAAAATTTTTTAAATATAATATTACATGCAATAAGCATTAATATTTCAGGAAAAGCGATTTTAAATATAATGTTACGCTAAACATTAATATTTCAAGAAAAAAATTTAAATATAATATTACATTCAATAAACATTGTTTTAAGAAAAACGATTTTAAATATGTTACATGCAATAAGCATTAATATTTCAAAAATGATTTTAAATATGTTACATGCAATAAACATTAACGTTTCAAGAAAAATTTGAATATAATGCTATATGCAATAGACATTAATATTTCAAGACAAACGGTTTTAAATAGAATAATGTTACGTGCAGCAAACATTAATATTTTAAGAAAAACGATTTTAAATATAATGTTACATGCAATAAACATTAATATTTCAAGAAAAAAAATTTAAATATATTACATCCAATAAACAATATTTCAAGAAAGAAATTTTTTTTTTTGCCCTGACCGGTGTAGCTCAGTGGATAGAGCGTCGGCCTGCGAACTGAAGGGTCCCGGGTTCGATTCCCGGTCAAGGGCATGTACCTGGGTTGCGGGCACATCCCCAGTGGGGGGCGTGCAGGAGGCAGCTGATGGATGTTTCTCTCTCTTCCCTGTTTCTAACCCTCTATCCCTCTCCCTTCCTCTCTATAAAAATCAATGAAATGTATTTATTTAAAAAAAGAAATCCTAAGATCAGATTTTGTATGAAAATTTAAGAAATACATATTCCAAATGAAGTATTTACATTCCTAAAAAAAAAAAATAGAAAGAAAGAAAAAGAAATCCGTATAGCTCTATCTGGTGTGGCTCAGTGGATAGACCGTCGGCCTGCGGGCTGAAGGGTCCCGGGTTCGATTCCCGCTCAAGGGCACAGGCCCGGGTTGTGGGCTCCATCCCCAGTAGGGGGCGTGCAGGAGGCGGCCGATCCATGATTCTCTCTCCTCATTGATGTCTCTCTCTCCCTCTCCCTCTCCCTTCCTCTCTGCATTCCTTCTACCTCTGAGCTTAGCAATAGACCCCAGGGCCCATAGCGTTCCTGTTATTGCAGCTCACGAGGGCCAAATACAACATCTATTCATTTAATTCTATTTTTTTGTTTTATTTTTTTAAGGAGCGTCCCCTTTCGATCCCCGACATTTGAAAGTCAAAGAGCCGTGATCTGAATTCCCCTCTTGTTCTTCTCGCCAGTTATTCTGAACGGCGGGGGCAGGGCACGGAAATGAACCTCTGCATGATGCTCTGTGTTTGAGGGAACGCTGGTAGCAAAATGGCATTGATCTCCTCAGTTTACATCAAGGCTCATGGGTCTTCCCTTTATTAAAAAAAAATTATATATATACACACACACACACACATATATACACACACACAATATAGGTTTATTAACTATAGTAACTATGCTGTACATTACATCCTTTTGATGTTTTTATTTTATAACTGGAGGTGGGGACCTTTTGATCACCTTCACAAATTTTTCCACCCTCCACATACCCCACTACAACCCTAAAAAAAAAAAAAAAAAAAAAAAAAAAAAAAAAAAGACCCTTTGTTTGA
>NW_005360759.1:6239-6937 GCF_000412655.1 Myotis brandtii
GATAGTTAGATAGATAGATAGATAGATAGATAGATAGATAGATAGATAGATAGATAGATTTCAGAGAGAGAGAAAGGGAGAGAGAGAGAGAGAAACAACCCCGGCCTGTGCCCTTGACCGGGAACCGAACCCGGGACCCTTCAGTCCGCAGGCCGACGCTCAACCACTGAGCCGTGCCAGCTGCACGACTACTTTCTTTTTTAAAAATTTTTTTATTGATTGATTGACTTTAGAGAGAGAGGGAAAGGAAGAGAGAGAGAGAGAGAGAGAAACATCAATTTGCTGTCCCACTCATTCACACGTTCACCGGTTGTATCTGCCCCGACTGGGATCGAACTCGAGACGTTGCCGTGTGTCCCGTGACCTCACTTCTATGGAGAATTTCATGGACACAAAAAACGGATGAGGAAAAAAAATACATACAGAGTCCTGGCCAGTGCGGCTCAGTGGTCGAGCGTCGACCTAGGAACCATGGACCGGCGGCCTCCTGCACGCCCCCTGCCTGGGGATCGAGCCCGCAACCCCGGGCAGGAGCCCTTGACTGGGAACCGAACCCGGGACCCTTCAGTCCGCCAGGCCGGCGCTCTAACCACTGAGCCACACCAGCTAGAGTCGAATGATGTCTAGAGAGAGAAAAACATCGATGTGAGAGAGACACATCCATGGGTTGCTTCCTGCTCGCACCCCGACCAGGGCCC
>NW_005360759.1:6979-9419 GCF_000412655.1 Myotis brandtii
CACACCGGCCGGGGCCCTCCCCCCGCGTTCGAATGGGCTGCAGCCCCGTCTCCAGTTGCCCGTGAACCGAGACTCACCTCTGGCCACCATCTCCCCTGGCCGGCCTCTTCCTCGGGAGGCGGCCTGAACGGGGTGAACGTCCAGAAATGCAAAAATTCACAAATGAGAGGAACAAGAGTCTCATTCATGAAGGACGGGGGGTTTGCGGGGGTTCAGGGGGGCCATTGGCAGAGAAAACGAATTTTCCCGGACGAGAACCTCAAACAATGACACGTTCGGAAACCCACCCGGGACCCCCGGGCGGTGCTTAAAACCTCTTCTTCCCGGGGTTGGAGTTTATCCCGGAATCAGCCAAAGCTCTCCATGTTGGAGAGAGAAAAAATAAAATACGGGGTGTGCCCCCCCCAAAAAAATATATATATATGTATATAGAGACACAATTTCTTTTTGAATTTTTTTTTATTTTTTAAATTGATTTCAGCTCTGGCCGGTGTGGCTCAGCGGATAGAGCGTCGGCCTGCGGACTGCAGGGTCCTGGGTTCGATTCCGGTCAAGGGCATGTACCTGGGTTGCGGGCACATCCCCAGTGGGGGGGTGTGCAGGAGGCCGCTGATCGATGTTTCTCTCTCATCGATGTTTCTAACTCTCTGTCCCTCTCCCTTCCTCTTGGTCAAAAATCAATAAAATATATTTTTAAAAAATTGATCTCAGAGAGGAAGGGAGAGGGAGAGAGAGAGAAACGTCTATACTAATAAAAGGGTAATATGCAAATGGGTGAGAGGCCCTCACGCTTAACGACCAATCAGCAGGAGGCTGCGTGCCCAGCAGGCAGGGGTGGGCGGGGCTTAGCTGGGCGGGGACCGAGCCACTAGTCAATGATGAGAGAGAATCATGGATCGGCCGCCTCCTGCACGCCCCCTGCTGGGGATCGAGCCCACAACCCGGGCATGTGCCTTTGACCGGGATTCGAACCCGGGACCCTTCAGTCCGCAGGCCGACGCTCTACCCACTGAGCCACACCGGCCAGGCCATCCCCAGGCTTTGAAATGACTATCAAGCCGGTGTTTGTTCGTGGACAGTTCTTTGTCCAAAAAAATCTTAAATGAACTTTCTTTTTTTTTTTATAGCAGTTTATTTGTTTTTGTGTCTTTTTTAAAAAGATACGTTTTTGTTCATTTTAGAGAGAGAAGGAGGGAGGGAGAAACATCCGTGAGGAGAGAGAATCAGGGACCGGCCGCCTCCTGCACGCCCCCTGCTGGCGATCGAGCCCGCAATCCGGGCAGGTGCCCTTGACCGGGATTCGAACCCGGGACCCTTCCGTCCGCAGGCCCACGCTCTAACCACTGAGCCTCACCGGCCAGGGCTCATCATAGACATTATTTTTTTGGGGGGGAGGTGAGGGGGACCCCCTAAATCTACTGGCCTTGGATTTGTCCCTGGGGTGGCCATTGTCCGACCCCCTCCCCGAGGCCAGGACGGGAACGGTCCGTGGACAGAGGGCCCCGGGGACACCCCGCGTCCAGGGCCATTTCAGCAAAAGTCTTACCCTGTTTCCTCTCCTGCGGACTCTGCCTTCGCCTCCTGCTGCTGCTTCGCATTTTTACATATAATTTTGTGCAGAAAAATAAACACTAAATCCCCTTCCTACCGTCTCATTGGGTTTAAGAATAATAATCATTAAACAGGCCATCCCCTGACCAGGGGATATTGATTATTGATACAGGTGGTGGTGGTGGTGGGGGGGGTATTTCTCTGGGCAAACGCAAGCGTCGCTGGATTCACCGATAGGACGGCTTTTTTCCATTTTTATGGGCAATTGTGTTGTTTTTTGTTTTTTAATATATTTTTATATCGAGCCCGCAACCCAGGCATGTGCCCTGGACCGGGATTCGAACCCTGACCTCCTGGTTCAGAGGTCGATCGATGCTCAACCGCTGAGCCATGCGGGCCCAGCTGTTATTGTTGTTTTTAAAATATGTTTTTATTGATTTTACAGAAAGGAAGGGAGAGGGAGAGAGAGAAACATCGATGAGGAGAGAGAATCATGGACCGGCCGCCTCCTGCACGCCCCCTACTGGGGATGGAGCCCGCACCCTGGTAATGATGTTACCTGCAATAAATATTAATATTTCAAGAAAAATTATTTTAAATGTAATGATGTTACATGCAATAATAATGATGTTACCTGCAATAAATATTAAGATTTCAAGAAAAAATGATTTTAAATATAATGTTATATGCAATAAATATTAATATTTCAAGAAAAATGATTTTAAATGTAATGATGTTATATGCAACAAACATTGATATTTCAGGAAAATAATTTTAAATATATTACATGCAATAAATATTAATATTTCACGAAAAAATGATTTTAAATGTAATGATGTTACATGCAATAAACATTAATACTTCAAGAAAATAATTTCAAATATATTAC
>NW_005360759.1:9944-11538 GCF_000412655.1 Myotis brandtii
ATATTACATGCAATAAACATTAATATCTCAAGGAAAACAGTCTTAAACATACTGTTACATGCAATAAACATTAATACTTTAAGAAAAATGATTTTAAATGTAATGATGTTCCATGCAGTAAACATTAATATCTCAAGGAAAAAAGTCTTAAATATAATAATGTTACATCCAATAAACAGCAATTATTCAAGAAAAACGACCTTAAATATAATATTACATGCAATAAACATTAATATCTCAAAAAACCCCACGATTTTAAATATAATCATGTTACCAAAACTGTGCTGACATAGTCTAATCTCACAACGGTTGTAGGAAATATTAAAAACTTGCCAATAACAGGATGACGTCTATTATATTCTGAAATAATTTCTTTTCCTCTGGCTCTGTTTTGGTTCATCCGTTTAATCTTGTTCATTAGATTCCACACACGAGTGAGATCCTGGGATATTTCTCTCCAACTTTTTATTTTTTAAATATATTTTTATTGATTTCAGAGACGAAGAGAGAAAAAGAGAGAGAAACATCGATGATGACAGAGAATCATGGATCGGCCGCCTCCTGCACGCCCCCTACTGGGGATCGAGCCCACAACCCCGGGCGTGTGCCCTTGCCCGGGATTCGAACCCGGGACCCTGCAGTCCGCAGGCCGGCGCTCTACCCACTGGGCCACACCGGCCGGGCTCGAAGTGTAATTGTGCGTCTGATTCGGTGACCTCCGGGGGCTGGGACATTAAAAATAAAGGCTGGCTCTTCGCCGGGAGAACATCAGCTGCAGGGAGGGGTCCCCGGAGAAAATGATGACACAGAGAAAAAAAGTGGAGAAAAAAGAGAGAAAAAAGTGGAGAAAAAAAGCCCCCAGCCGCCAACAGCTGTCCCTCGCAGACCGCTGGGCGCTGGCCATCCATCTGCAGACCTGAGGGGTGGTTTTTCCAGGAAAAAGGCAGCGTGCTGACTCTGCTATAAGCCAGTCTCCGGCCCTGGCTGGTGTGGCTCAGTGGTTAGAGCCTGGACCTAGGAACCAGGAGGTCACGGTTCGATTCCGGTCAAGGGCACAGGCCCGGGTTGTGGGCTCCATCCCCAGTAGGGGGCGTGCAAGGAGGCAGCCGATCCGTGATTCTCTCCCTCTTTGAAATCAATAAAAATATGTATTTAAAAAATTTGTATATATAGTTCTTTCAGCCCGGCTGGCGTGGCTCAGTGGTTGAGCGTCGACCTAGGAATCAGGAGGTCACGGTTTGATTCCAGGGCACATGCCTTGGTTGCCCAGTAGAGGGCGAGCAGGAGGCAGCCGATCCATGATTCTCTCTCCACATTGATGCTGCTATCTCTCTCTCCCTTCCTCTCTGAAATCAATAAGAAACTTTACTAATAAAAGGGTAATATGCTAATTAGACCAGGTCGACTGGACGTCTTCCCGTCGTCCTTCCAGACAAAGCTACGGTGGCGGGAGCGGAGTCAGAGGTGGTTAGGGGGCGATCAGGTCGGCAGGGGAGGGCAGTTAGGGGCCAGGCAGGCAGGGGAGGGCGGTTAGGGGCGATCAGGCCAGCAGGGGAGGGCAGTTAGGGGCGATCAGGCCGGCAGGGGAGAAGAG
>NW_005360759.1:12854-14372 GCF_000412655.1 Myotis brandtii
TCTCACATCAATGTTTCTCTCTCTCTCTCTACCGTTCACTCTCATTAAAAATCAATGGAAAAGCCCTAGCCAGTTTGGCTCAGTGGATAGAGCATCGGCCGAAGGACTGAAGGGTTCCGGGTTCGATTCCCGGGCAAGAGCACATGCCCTGGGTTGCGGGTTCATCTTCAGGCCATCGTTCTATCCACTGAGCCACCCCAGCTGGGGCCAAAATTGAGATTTTTTTAAAAAGTTTCTCTTTCGGCCCAGCTGGCGTGGCTCAGTGGTTTGAGCATCGATCCACCTATGAACCAGGAGGTCCCGGGTTCGATTCCCGGTCAAGGGCACATGCCTGGGTTGTGGGCTCCATCCCCAGTAGGGGGCGTGCAGGAGGCGGCCGGTCCATGATTCTCTCTCATCATAGACGTCTCTGTCTCTCTCTGAAATCAATAAAAAATACATATTTTTTGAAAAAAAACCTAAGAAATAAAATAAAGTGCTTCTCTGTGGATGACGGATAATTTCCAGGCGTCTCCTGGCTGCTAACCCCTCGCCTTCTAAACGGTTAAACGCTTGCGTAACCTGGAGGAGGAATCGGTCTGCTTCTGATTTACTTGCTATTAACTCACCGAATATTTCTTGTATGTACAAGGCGTCTTTGGGGAGCATTTAATATACTATTTTGATCTCGCTTGGCTAAGACCATGAGCCCATAGCCTGCCTCTCTCTCTCTCTCTCTCTCTCTCTCTCTCTCTTTCCTACGGGTCAGAAATCTGGAAGAGATTTCCATTGGGATCAAAACAGCAAACTCATGAGGTTTGAAAGGCTTTCTAATCCTGGAAGCAAAGAATTTCCTCGGCCTTCTCGCTCGGCGAAGAAGAAAATTAGATTTTTTAACTTCCTGACTTGCCCCGAATTTCCTCACTCCCCCGCCCCCGTACAATGAGCCTAAAATTCAATTAAAAAAAAACACACACACAAAAGATTCAGTTTTACAGGATGCATTGATTTTCCTGCCAATCCTATGCCACCTCATTCAAACATTTGAAAAATATGTGAATAGCATAGATGATCATTTAAATCTCCCTCCCACGCTCCTGGCATAGGGAGATATTTATAAAAATCATATCGGCCCGGCTGGGTGGCTCAGTGGTTGAGCGTCGACCTATGAGCCAGGAGGTCACGGGTTCGATTCCCGGTCAAGGGCACATGCCCGGGTTGTGGGCTCGATCCCCAGCAGGGGGCGTGCAGGAGGCAGCCGGTCCGTGATTCTCTCTCATCATGGATGTTTCTCTCTCTCTCTCTCTCTCTCTCTCTCTCTCTCTGAAATAAATAAAAATATATTTTTTCAAAAAACACACATATATAGGATTTCCGTTAGGGCACTGGCCTGTGCATTGAAGGGTCACGGGTTCGATGCCTGGTCAGGGGCAGGTGCCTGGGTTGCAGCTTCGATCTTGGCCCTGGTTGGGGCGTGTGTAGGAGACAACCCATCAATGTCTCTCTCTCTCTCTCTCTCTCTCTCTCTCTCTCTCTCTC
>NW_005360759.1:15371-18591 GCF_000412655.1 Myotis brandtii
CTGATCATCCCTAACTGCTCTCCCCTGCCGGCCTCATCGCCCTAACTGCTCTCCCCTGCAGGCCTGATCGCGCCTAAGTGCCCTCCCCTGCCAGCCTGATCGCCCCTAACTGCTCTCCCCTGCCGGCCTGATCGCCCCTAACTCAGTGGTTCTCAACCTTCCTAAGGACGAGACCCTTTAATACAGTTTCTCATGTTGTGGTGACCCCCAATTTCATTGTGACAATTTGAACACAGTTAAAGCATCGTGATTAATCACAAAAAACAATATGTAATTATAGATGTGTTTTCCGACAGTCTTAGGTGACCCCTGTGAAAGGGTCGTTTGACCCCCAAAGGGGTCACGACCCACAGGTTGAGAACCGCTGCCCTAACTGCTCTCCCCTGCCAGCCTGGTCACCCCTAACCGCCTTTAAGTCGGCCCGGCCACCATGGCGTTGTCTGGAAGGACGTCCGGAAGATGTTCGGTCTAATTAGCATATTACCTTTTTATTAGTATAGATTTTTTTTATTGATTTCAGAGAGGAAGGGGGAGGGAGAGAGAGATAGAAACACCCATAATGAGAGAGAACCATGGACCGGATGCCTCCTGCACGCCCCCTACTGGGGATCGAGCCCGCAACCCGGGCATGTGCCCTTGACCGGGAATCGAACCCAAGACCCTTCAGTCCACAGGCCGACGCTCTATCCATTTAGCCAGACCTGCTACGGCTGCATGGCTCTTCACGCTTGGGTGTAGACACCCCAAAACTACACAAGCTCATCGAGAATCATACGGTGATCACATTTGCAGACAGCTGCCTTGGCCTGCTTGCTGAAATTCCTCATTTTTCTTTTTTTTTGGAACTTTTCTATAAAGAGAATAAACATATGTCCCCATAAAACATCTGGTCCTCGGTGGTCACTAGTGGAAGATATACTACATATTTTCACCCAAATTCGGGAGACGAAGACCGTTGGGCGTGCCTCCCTTCCCACATCTCACATCCTAGCGTGAGGCAAGGACAAAATTGAATTTCAGAGATTTCCCGGACATCTGCTTCCTCCCATCTCATAAGATTGTGAGAATCCAATCGTTTAGTCCGTGGGCCGAGAGCGGATGGGTGTGTGTGTGTGTGTGTGTGTGTGTGTAGCTTAGAGAGGTTGGAATGTCTTCAAACCAACTCAAATCTGCAGATATTTTTTAGAGGAACAATGTTTTGTTTTTTAGTTTTTGTGTATATATTTTTATTGATTTCAGAGAGGAAGGGACAGGGAGAGAGAGAGAGAAACATCAGTGATGAGAGAGAATCATGGACCGGCTGCCTCCTGCACGCCCCCTATTGGGCATTACCTCCGTTTTTAATCCTATATAATAAAAGCCTAATATGATAAGTGTCTGGTCCTGTCAGCCATTCAACCAATCACAGCGTAATATGCTAAAGATATGCTAAGGCCGCTCAACCGCTCGCTATGACGTGCACTGACCACCAGGGGGCAGACGGTTGACTGCCCCCTACTGGGGATCGAGCCTGCAACCTGGGCATGTGCCCTTGACCGGAATCGAACCCAGGACCCTTCAGTCCACTGGCCGATGCTCTACCCGCTGAGCCACACAAGCTAGGGCTCAATTATTCTTAAATGCCTATTTTTTCAAGGAAATGAAACAGAAGGGTTTTTTTGAACCTGATAAACATCCCAGCAAGTAGATAATAATTTATTTAGTTTCTAAATATATTTATATATTTATGTTATACTTTCAACAGTAAAGAATTATTTTTAAAAAAATAAAAAAATGATAGCTTTGCTGGGTAGAGTCATCTTGGTGATAGGTCCTTGCAATTCATTACGTTGAATGTTTCTTTTTTTTAATATATTTTATTGACTTTTTACAGAGAGGATGGGAGAGGGATAGAGAATTAGAAACGTCGATGAGAGAGAAACATCAATCAGCTGCATCCTGCACACCCTCTACTGGGGATGTGCCCGCAACCAAGGCACATGCCCTTGACTAGAATCGAACCCTGAACCCTCCAGTCCGCAGGCTGACGCTCTATCCACTGGGCCGCACCAGTTAGGGCATGTTGAATGTTTTTTACCAGTCCCTTCTGGCCTGCATAGCTTCTGTTGAGAAATCAGCTGACAGTCATATGGGCGCTGCCTCCTAGGTGACTACCTGCTTTCCTCTTGCTGCCTTTAAGATTCTGTCATTGTCTCTAGCCCTCGACATTTCAATGACAATGTGTCTTGGTGTCGGCCTCTTTGGATTCATCTTCTTTGGGACCCTCTGGGCTGCCTGGGCGTGTGCAGATGACTAGCCATCTTTAGGACCAGCTTTGCAAGACCGCAGATATCGTTGAAAATTAAGAAAACGCTTCTTCATTTTATTAGACATTGGCTAATGCATCTTGATGTGTTTGCACGTTATGCACACCCATTGCTCCTTGTCTGTTCTCTGTCTAGGTTTAAATGTCTCTCTCTTTATCCAACAAGTATAAACATCACCCGCAATGTCGAATTCTTGCTTACAAAGCGATGACTCAACGCTTCTGCGGAAATCCTCAATCAGAGCCAAAGTATTAAGTCTTCTCATTAAAAAAAAAAAAAGGGCATACATTTGAGGAAAGAAAGCAAAACAAGCATTTTTTGAAGCCGATGTTATTCAAATTTTATATCATTCTGGGGATTTCTGAAGAAGTGTCGTGGGTGGTCCATAGAGAGAGAGAGAAAACTTGAATATTCCATGTCCCCTTCAGAAAAGACCACATTGGCTTAAAAATACACTTTCATAGGAATATAAAACTATTTGGTTCTGTTTTTCTTTTAATTTAAATTCTTTATTTTTTTTAAAAAAACATATTTTTATTGATCCCAGAGAGAGAAAGGGAGATGGAGAGAGAAACATCCATGATGAGAGAGAATCATGAACCGGCTGCCTCCTGCATGCCCCCTGCTGGGGACGGAGCCCACAACCCGGGCATGTGCCCTTGACCGGGAATCGAACCCTGACCTCCTGGTTCATAGGTTGATGCTCAACCACTGAGCCACACGGGCCGGCCGGATATGAAGACCATTTAGACCAGTGGTTCTCAAACTTCCTAAGGCCGCGACCCTTGAATACAGCTCCTCATGTTGTGGTGACCCCCAACCATAAAATTATTTCCGTGGCTACTTCATCACTATATCTATATCATCTATATCTATATCTATATCTTTATCTATATCTATATCTATATCTATAT
>NW_005360759.1:19467-23006 GCF_000412655.1 Myotis brandtii
GTGATCAATCACAAAAACAATATGTGATTATAGATGTGTTTTCCGACGGTCTTAGGCGACCCCTGTGAAAGGGCCGTTCGACCCCTAAAGGGGCCCGCGACCCAAGGTTGAGAACCGCCGATTTCGACTCTGAGGCCTGTCCGTGTCCCTGTCACCCCAGGAACCAGAAGGGAACAGCTGTCCGCTGAGTCCGAGCTCCGAGAAATGGCTTCTCCCCAACACGTTGGAAAGCCCCTGGCAGCTGCGTGAGGTCCGATCCTCCCTCCTGGCTCCACGGAACCGGCTGTGCACTATCGCCTCCTCCTCCCTCACGTCTGAAAAAAGCGATTGTGCAACCGGCCATCAAGAAATGAAAGCAGCCCTGGCCGGTGTGGCTCAGTGGATAGAGCGTCGGCCTGCGGACTGAAGGGTCCCGGGTTCGATTCCCTGTCATAGCACATGTCTCGGTTGCAGGCACATCCCCAGTGGGGGGTGTGCAGGAGGCAGCTGATCGATGTTTCTCTCTCATCGATGTTTCTAACTATCCCTCTCCCTTCCTCTCTGTGAAAAATCAATAAAATATATTTTTTTAAAAGAAATGAAAGAATAAGGCAAAGAGAATCCTGCCCCTTCAGGGATCTGTATTGTTTTTATTCAATTCCTAGAGGCCGGGTGCACGAAATGCATGCATGGAAAGGGTCCCTAGGCCTGGCCGGCGAGCAGGGCTGATTGGAGCCTTCCTTCCCCCGGCTGCTGTCTGCCGGCTGCCGGCCCGGGCCTTCCCTCGTTCCAAGCCGCCCCCTGGTGGCCAGCACACGTCATAGCGAGCGGTCGAACTCCCAAGGGGACCATTTGCATATTAGCCTTTTATTATACAGGATTTATTTATTGTGCACTGATTTCAGAGAGGAAGGGATAGGAAGAGAGAGAGATAGAAGCATAAATGGTGAGGAAGAATCATGGACCGGCTGCCTCCTGCACGACCCCCACTGGGGATCGAGCCCGCAACCCGGGCACGTGCCCTTGACCGGGAATCGAACCCTGACCTCCTGGTTCCTAGGTCGACGTTCAACCACTGAGCCACCCCAGCTGGGCGTGGAATCTGTAGTCTTACTAACATATCAACACCAGACCAGTGTGGCTCAGTGGTTGAGCATCGACCTAGGAACCAGGAGTTCAGGGTTCGATTCCCAGTCAAGGGCACAGGCCCGGGTTGCGGGCTCCATCCCCAGTAGGGGGCGTGCGGGAGGCAGCCGGTCCATGATTCTCTCTCATCATTGATGTTTCTCTCTCTCTCTCACTCTCCCTTCCTGTCTGAAATCGATGAAAAAAACATATTTACAACAATTTTTGCTCTATTCTCGTAGAGAAATAGCAGATATTACTCTATGGTTACTGAGTAATATGGTCACACAGTGAGGCCGGCGGATCTTGCAACGCTAAAGTGATGCAGACTAAACGGGGTGAAACATGACAAGTTGGGGCCACGTCTTAAAGAAAATGTGTTGTTGCCGAGTGTCTGGGGAGCGGAAGACGCAATTTGCTTTGCCGTCGTTGGAACGGAAAAGCTCTAGGTCATTTGTACACAGGATATTCGCTGGGACTGGCCCACGGTGGCTTTCTGGGGGATGAAACGATATAAATTAACAGGAAACATTTTCAGCCCTGGCTGGTGTGGCTCAGTGGATAGAGCGTCGGCCTGCAGACTGAAGGGTCCCGGGTTCGTTTCCTGTACATGCCAGGGTTGCGGGCTCGATCCCCAGTAGGGGGCGTGCTGGAGGAAGCCGATCCGTGGTTCTCTCTCATCACGGATGTTTCTCTCTCTCTCTCTCTCTTGCACTCCCTCTCTGAAATCAATCCTCTATAATAAAGAGGCAATATGCAAATTAACCGTCACGCCATCACAAGATGGCTACGCCTACAGCGGAGGTGGGGCTTCCATTATGAGCAATCAGCAGGGACCTGAGGCCGTGCCCCCTGCCCGGTGGGGCTTGATGGGGGTGGGGCCGGCCTGGTCTGGGTCATGAGTTCGAGGCGCAGGCGGGTGGGCGGGGACTTGACTTTGGGTCCTGCGTCGCGCCCCTGACTCTGACAGGAGGGAGATTTTCATATGCATTTTACCAATTTCCTCTCATCTCTGCCACTTCCATTATAGAGAAAGGGCAGACAGCCATATCAACATATTTCCTCTAATTAATTCCCTTTTAATGGGCACGGATTTCGTGCACCGGGCCACTAGCGAAAATATATTTTACAAAAACGTCCACGCCAGGAGGGCTGGCACGGCGTAGGCGTCTGGCCTTTTAAACCCCACTAGGAGCCCTAGCCGGTGTGGCTCAGCGGATAGAGCGTCGGCCTGCGGACCGCAGGGTCCCGGGTTCGATTCCCGTCAAGGGCATGTACCTGGTGTGGGCACATCCCCAGTGGGGGGCGTGCAGGAGGCAGCTGATCGATGTTTCTCTCTCATCATCGACGTTTCTAACTCTCTATCCCTCTCCCTTCCTCTCTGTGAAAAAGCAATAAAATATATTTTTTAAAAAATAAAATAAAAAATTTGGCTCTCAAAGGTAATTTCAATCATCATGCTGTTGATATTTGGCTCTGTTGACTAATGAGTTTGCCGACCACTGCACCAGGCAATGGCACTGTATCACCGATTCCTATCCTGGTCGCCAACCACACGTAACTCTGGGCTCAGCCGAAGGTAGAGGCGTTTAGACACGGGATATAGGGGGGTGCGGACCTCTGGCACCGGGATTTATTGCTCTATTAGAAGCAGTTAGCGTCATATCTGGTGAACATCAGCTCGTTGAAGAATGCTCGCGCGCCTACGCCTGGCGTGAACGCCCGGTTGATTTTGGATCGGCGAGCGATGCTTCAAGCCAAGATGACGCTGGAGCGGAGATATGTCAGCTCTGAAATAAAAACGCGTCCTGGGTCATTGATCTTTTTTTTTTCTTTCTTTCTTTCTTCTTTTCTCAGCTACAATTCAGTGGCTCTGCCTTTTTAAAATTTTATATTTTATTGTTAATTTATTTTTAAATTAATTTCTTTTTAAAATTATTTTAATTAATTTATTTGTAATTTATTTTTAATATATTAATTTATGATTTTTTTAAAATCCTCACCCGAGGATATTTTTCCATTGGCTTTTAGGGAGAGTGAGAGAGAGAGAGGGGAGAGACAGAGAGAAACATTGATGTGAGAGAGACACACCGATTGAATACATCGATAAGTGGGACAACAGATCAAAGTTTCTCTCTCTCTCAATAATCAATTAATAAAACAAGCAAGCAAGCAAACAAACAAATCCAATAGAATAAAAGCCTAATATGCTAAGTGTCCGGTCGACCAGTCAGCCATTCAACCAATCAAAGCGTAATATGCTAATGATATGCTAAGGCCGTTCAACCGCTCGCTATGTCGTGCACTGACCACCAGGGGGCAGACAGTCGGCCGGTCGACCAGTCGCTATGACGTGCGCTGACCACCAGGGGGCAGACAGTCAACTGGTCGACCAGTCGCTATGACGTGCACTGACCACCAGGGGGCAGACAGTC
>NW_005360759.1:23400-25782 GCF_000412655.1 Myotis brandtii
GGGTCCCTCGGCCTGGCCTGCACCCTCTCGCCATCCAGGACCCCTCGGAAGATGTCGGAGAGCCGGTTTCAGCCCGATCCCACAGGCCACCCCGAGGGACCCACTGGTGCACGAATTCGTGCACCGGGCCTCTAGTTGATAAATAAATAAATTCCTGCCATTTAATCCACCCTGTTTGGGGTATTTGTGATGTCGACCGCTGACAGCCCATCCGGGCACATTCTCGGTCCCCCAGGAATTATCCTGTTTTGCGTTGTTGTTGTTAATCCTCCCCCGAGGATATTTTCCCATTGATTTTTAAAAATATATATATTTTTATTGATTTCAGAGAGAGGAAGGGAGAGGAAGAGAGAGAGAGAAACATCCGTGATGAGAGAGAACCATGGACCGCCCGCCCCCTGCACGCCCCCCCCTGGGGATCGAGCCTGCAACCCCGGGCTTGTGCCCTGACCGGGAATCGAACCCGGGACCCTTCCGTCCTCGAAGCAGCATCTTTACTGGGAAACCAAGGGTTGATTCTCCTTGGAAATCTCGACCTTCTGCTCCCCACTTTGCACCCCGATTTCCTTGGCCTGGGAAGCCAGGGCTTGAACGTGGATTTTCCATCTGAGCTCCTACAATGGACGTATTTTTCTTGGTGCGATTCACCGTCACTTTTTTATTTCATTTTATTTTTATAGTCGATGCCGCTACTCGTCTGGCTCTGGGCAGTGGAAAATGTTAGGCAGCCCTTTCCAGGATTTTAGGCCGTTTTTTTTGTTTTTTTCCAAGCTCTGGGATGGCCTTCGAAGCAGAGAGAGCGAGCGTACGCCCCCCAGTTCCCCCTGAATTGGCCCCAATTCCGCGTCTGCTCCCATCGCGGTCGGGGGGTGACGGGCGATCCGTGTTTAATTCCGTCTCTGCTGCCTGAGCTATTTTTAAAGCACACTCCCGATGGTCTGACTTCATTTTATTTTATTTTTTATTTTATTGTTTCACTTTTATTTTATTTTATATTTTACTTTATTTTATTTTATATTTTATTATTTTATTTTATTTTTTATTTTATTATTTTACTTTACCTTTATTTTATTTTATTTCATTTTATTTTATTATTTTACTTTATTTTATAGTTTATTGTATTTTACTTTATTTTATTAAATACCCTGTTCCCACTACTTTTTTCATTATTTATGTAACTCTACTGTCTTCATGATTTTTCACTTAACTAAAATTGTCCATGGCTATGAAGAATCAGGTTTGTTACATTGGAAGGGAGTTCATGATCTTACGCTGATATTCACTATCAACATTTGAATGAGATTTAAATGTCAAATATCCTATATAATAAAAGGCTAATATGCAAATTGACCAAACAGCAGAACAACTGGTTGCTATGATGTGCACTGATCAGAGGGGGCAAATGCTCAAAGCCGGAGCTTGCCCCTGGTGGTCAGTGTGCTTGCACAGGAGGAGCATCATTCAGCCAGAAGCCCGGCTCACGGCTGGTGGAGAGCGGGCCTAAGTCATCAGTTAGACATCCCCCAAGGGCTCATGGACTGCGAGAGGGTGCAGGCCGGGCTGAGGGACCCCTTGAGTGCACAAATTTCATGTACCAGGCCTCTAGTTTGTAATAATAATTGTCTTAGCAACAATTTTGCCATAAAATAGAGACCATGTGGCCCATCCATTGTGGTTCAGTGGTTGAGCATCAACCTATGAAACAGTAGGTCATGGTTTGATTCCCGGTCAGGGCACATGCCTGGGTTGCAGACTGGATCCCCAGTGTGGTGCATGCAGGAGGCAGCTGATCAATTATTATCTCTAATTATTGATGTTTTCATCTCTCTCTCCCTTCCTCTCTGAAATCAATAAAAATATATTTAAAATAAATAAAATAAAATATGCTCATGGGATTTAGCAGTATTTATTTAAAAAAAAAATGTTGAGAGAAAAATCATGGACCGGCTGCCTCCTGCACGCCCCCTGCTGGGGATGGAGCCCACAACCCAGGCAAGTGCCCTGACCGGGAATCGAACCCTGACCTCCTGGTTCCTAGGTCGACGCTCAACCACTGAGCCACACGCTGGCCGGACAACAATATTTTATTTTATCAAGTTTTTTATAAGATGAGAACCTGGTGATATCATTGTCATTTACTCAGCTTTTTTGTTTGTTTTTGGTTTAAATCTATAGGTCAACACTCAACCACTAAGGCCAACCCGATTTGGCATCACCTGTTTTTAATCCTATAGAATAAAAGCCTAATATGCTAAGTGTCCGGTCGTCCGGTCGGCCATTCAACCAATCAAAGCGTAATATGCTAATGATATGCTAAGGCCGCTCAACTGCTCGCTATGACGTGCACTGACCACCAGGGGGCAGATGCTCTGACCGGTAGGT
>NW_005360759.1:26021-28346 GCF_000412655.1 Myotis brandtii
TTCTTTCTTTCTTTCTTTCTTTCTTTCTTTCTTTCTTCTTTCTTTCTTTCTTTCTTTCTCTCTTTCTTTCCTGCACACAATTCCCAAGGCCCCATCACTCCTCAGAAATCACACTGATGTCACCGCCACCCCACCCTATGCTCTCCGATAATCACGGGAAATTCCCTCCCCATCATCACCCGGGGAGTGGATGCGAGACCTCAGGGTGTGAGCTGAACTCTTTAGCCACGAAAAAAAAAATCATCATCATCAGAAAGTCATTGGGAACATTCGACGGGAGATATTAGAAAAAAAAACCAATATATATATATAGGGATGTTTGTGCAAAGAGATCCTATCATGTTCGCAGCCAATGGGCCGTGCCCTATGCTACTCTGTCAAGCCCACAAAATTCCTTTTTAAAATTATTATTATTTGCATAATTTCTTCTTTTTTTAATTCATTGTCTAAAGTTGTACATACGATTGATTGGCTGCCTCCTGCACACCCCACACTGGGGATCGAGCCCACAACCCGGACACGTGCCCTTGACCAGAATCGAACCCGGGACCCTTCAGTCCGCAGGCCGGCACTCTACCCACTGAGCCAAACTGACTAGGACATCTTTTTCACAGCTGCATAGTATTCCATGATGTAAATGTTCAGGAGGCAGCCCATCAACGATTCTCTCATTGATGTCTCTATCCCTCTCCCTGAAGTCAATAAAAACATATTTTTTAAAAATAACAAAGATACCCATAGCCCAGTGCATTTATACATTGTGTTACCATGTCCACGCTGGGGCCATTATTAGAGTCATGTTTCGTATTAGTGACTCAGAGATATGCCTGGAACCGCTGGGTCTTACAGGAAAAATTGTTGGGAAATGTGTTACTCACATCAGAGGAGGTGGGTAACTTCTTTTCCCCTTGGCCTGACCGAAAGCTCATAATCAATAAAAACATATTTTTTAAAAATAACAAAGTTACCCATAGCCCAGTGCATTTATACATTGTGTTACCACGTCCACGCTGGGGCCATTATTGGAGTCATGTTTCGTATTAGTGACTCAGAGATATGCCTGGAACCGCTGGGTTTTACAGGAAAAATTGTTGGGAAATGTGTTACTCACATCAGAGGAGGTGGGTAACTTCTTTTCCCCTTGGCCTGACCGAAAGCTCATCGCTCAATTATTTTCTTAAGATCATGTCATTGTGGTTTCCAGGAACGTGGTTCTGCTAAGAGATTTAGGATGAAATGGATGGGAGAACAGGATGTTTCAAAATATCCCGCCTCCTGAAGTCTTTGTTAGGTTAGATTGAATTTTTATCCTCCCGTGAAATCAAAATGGCAAACGTATGCAGAAGTAGTGAGAAGGGTGTATCGGTTCCCTCCTATACCCATTATCCTATATAATAAAAGGCTAACATGCAAATCGATCGAAAAGCGGAATGACCGGCCGCTATGACGTGCACTGACCACCAGGGGGCAGATGCTCGATGCAGGAGCTGCCCCCTGGTGGTCAGAGTGCCAGAAGCCGGGCTCATGGCTGGCAAGAGCCTCTCCTGCCTCCGTTCCATGCTAAGGATGTCCGACCGACGGCTTAGGCTCACGCCCCACAGATAGGAGGCCTAAGCCGTCGGTCGGACATCCCCTGAGCGCATGAATTTTGTGCACCAAGCCGCTAGGGTTTGATTCCAATCAAGGGCACATGCCCAGGTTGTGGCCTCGACCCCCAGTAGGGGGGCGTGCAGGAGGCAGCCGATCCATGATTCTCTCTCATCATGGATGTTTCTCTCTTTCCCTCTCCCTTCCTCTCTGAAATCAATAAAAAATATATTTTAAAAAGATAAAAATAAAGTCTTACGGGGATTTCCACTGATGGATTTTGGACACGCTGGCTTCCATATGGTGTAAGCTAATTTGTTACAGTAAATCAATTCCTTTTTCTATTTCTGTATAAATACGTAAAGATATGTTAGATACCTAGACGATAGATAGATAATTAGACAGGCCGTATAGGGTCTCGAAAGGAATCGCAGGTAGAACTCGAAATTCAATAAATCTAGAAGCTTTTTCCATAGCAACGTGAGTTTATATTAAGCGAATTACATTGAGCGAATGATGTTATAAATATCCAAATGGCCCTTGGCAGAAAAATAGGTTCCCCACCCCTGCGTTAGAGAGAGAAATAAATACACAGGTAGATGCATCTATAGCTCGTAGGTATATGGAGGGTAGCTAGACAGGGATGCATTTAGAAAGATACAGATGGAGATACCTAGAGCCACATCTCTATCTCTATTTCTGTCTCTATCTCTACCTCTATCTCTACCTCTATCTCTA
>NW_005360759.1:28522-28803 GCF_000412655.1 Myotis brandtii
TTTCTATCCCTATCTCTATCTCTATCTCTATCTCTACCTCTACCTCTATCTCTATCTCTACCACTATGTCTACCTCTACCTCTACCTCTACCTCTACCTCTACCTCTATCTCTATCTCTATCTCTACCTCTACATCTACCTCTTCCTCAATCTCTATCTCTATCTCCATCCCCATCCACATCCTCATCCTCACCTCCACCTCCAACTACAACTCCAACTACACCTCCATCTCCATCTCTTTATCTATCTATCTATCTATCTATCTATCTATCTATCTATCT
>NW_005360759.1:29004-29466 GCF_000412655.1 Myotis brandtii
TCTATCTCTATCTCCATCTCCATCTCTGTGTGTGTCTCTCTATCTCCATCTTCATCTCCATCTCCACCTCCACCTCCATCTCTCTGTCTCTGTATTTTTATCTCTCTCTCATCTCTATCTCTGTTTCTATCTCTATCTTTATCTCTGTCTCCATCTCCATCTCTTTGTCTCTATATCTATCTATCTATCTATCTCCATGTCCATCTCTCTATCTCCATCTCCATCTCTGTATCTCTCTCTATCTCTGTCTCTATCTCTATCTCCATCTCCATCTCTGTGTGTGTCTCTCTATCTCCATCTTCATCTCCATCTCCACCTCCACCTCCATCTCTCTGTCTCTGTATTTTTATCTCTCTCTCATCTCTATCTCTATTTCTATCTCTATCTCCATCTCCATCTCTCTGTCTCTCTATCTATCTATCTATCTATCTATCTATCTATCTATCATCTATCTATCTATCT
>NW_005360759.1:29515-29862 GCF_000412655.1 Myotis brandtii
CCTCAGTCTCTATCTCTATCTCTATCTCTATCTGTACCTCAATCTCTACCATAATCTCCATCTCCATCTCTATCCCTATCTCTATTCCTATCTCTGTCTCTTTCTGTCTCTATTTCTATCTGTCTCTGTCTCTGCCTCTACCTCTACTTCAATCTCTCACAATATCTCTCTCTACCTCTATCTCTACCTCTTCCTCAATCTCTATCTCCATCTCAAACCCCATCCACATCCTCATCCTCACCTCCACCTCCAACTACACCTCCATCTCCATCTCTTTATCTATCTATCTATCTATCTATCTATCTATCTATCTATCTATCATCTATCTATCTATCTATCTATCTATC
>NW_005360759.1:32753-36237 GCF_000412655.1 Myotis brandtii
TATCTATCTATCTATCTATCTATCTATCTATCTATCATCTATCTATCTATCTCTCTATCTCCATCTTCATCTCCATCTCTCTGTCTCTATATCTATCTATCTATCTATCTATCTATCTATCTATCATCTATCTATCTATATCTATCATCTATCTATCTATCTATCTATCTATCTATCTCTCTATCTCCATCTCCATCTCTCTGTCTCTCTCTATCCCTCCACCTCCACCTCCACCTCCGTCCCACCTCCTATTGTTCCTCTCTGTCTGAAGACCCTTAACTTAGACACGACCCAAACGAGGCAAACCACCCCCCACCACCACACACCACCCAGAACCCACCGGCTCCAGGCCCAAGCGAGGGAATGGCTTCAAGAACAGGATGATTTCCTTAATCTCCTTCCCACTCCAAAGCCCCGGGGTGAGGGGGCGGGAGGGGAGCCTGTCTAGACAGACCTTGGACCCATTGCCTCCGAGCACAGCCCGCTCCCAATGGGCCTGCCACCTCCCAGCAGGCCCTGCCTGCAACATAGACCACATACCTGCGGTCTGTTCGCGGGGGGTTAGACCAGTGACTCGTGTACAGAAAGGCTCAACCTCAGATGCTGAGCGGGATGTTCAGGCGATGCTGTCAGCTCTGAGCTTGGCGAGCTCCTCATGACATGCCTGGGGGGATGGACCGAGCATGCAACCAAAATGCATCTATATTTTCTTAAAAAATATATATTTTATTGATTTTTTACAGAGAGGAAGGCAGAGGGATAGAGAATCAGAAACATCGATGAGAGAGAAACATCCATCAGCTGCCTCCTGCACACTCCCTACTGGGGATGTGCCCGCAACCAAGGTACATGCCCTTGACCAGGAATCGAACCCGGGACCCTTCAGTCCGCAGGCCGACGCTCTATCCGCTGAGCCACACCGGCCAGGGCTGCATCTCTATTTTCAACGTTGCATTATTTTCCCCAGAGATGGCTGTGCATGCCTATGGCTGAGGGGATGTAAGAGGTGCCCCCTTTTTTTGGTCGACGCCCAACCACTGAGCCACCCCAGCCGGCCGGGCTCACCCTGTCTCTCTGTTGCTTCCAAACTCCCATCCTAAAAACGTGCAGCCACTCGATGGCTTTGGAACAGCCGGAGTTAATGGCTTCAGACTCGCACATCACGGTCCACAGTAAATACACTGAAACTTCATCTCCTTCTCCCTCATGCGGCTCATGTGCCTGATATCCGATGTCTGGGTGGGTCGGGGAGGGGAGGGGGAAAGGCAGTTAAATTCAGGCCAAATGCAAAAAGCAAACAGTGAATTCTTTATTTATCTTCTGTCTCCATCAAATAGCATTTCTCTCCCCCTCCCCTTCCCCCCAATTCTGCTGCAGACAAGCATTTATAGAGCAAAGCATGCGTCGCACTGAGATAAATATTTAGGCTGACGTGTTAGTCACTTGCCTGCCGGACGTACAGACGTTTCCAATTCCTGGCTGGTGTGTGTGTGTGTGTGTGTGTGTGTGTGTGTGTGTGTGTGTGGTTTTAATTTAATTTAATTTATTTTTTTAATAATTTATATGTTATTGATTTTTCACAGAGAGGAAGGGAGAGGGAGAGAGAGTCAGACACATCCATGATGAGAGAGAAACATCGATCAGCTGCCTCCCGCACGCCCCCCACCGGGGATGTGCCCGCAACCCAGGTACATGCCCTTGACCGGAATCGAACCCGGGACCCTTCAGTCCCCAGGCCGACGCTTTATCCACTGAGCCACACCGGTTAGGCCTGTTTTTTGTTTTTTTTTCCCCCCCAATAATCTTTGGGCCATATTTTCGAGGCTTCTTCCTGCAATGGCAGCAGGGAGGCCATTGCAATTATTAACAGACCGTCTTGGACCTGCTTCTGTGAGATTCGACGCAAGGAACGGTTTCTGGATTAAACCCCCTACTGTGTGCACCCCCTCCCCCTGCCCCCAAAGCGATGCTTCTGTGATTAATCCCTTACCCAGCATGACAGGGAGCCAAACCCTCAGCTGTGTTTGTGCGATACATTCTTTTTTTTAAAAATTTCTTTTTAAAATATTGTTTTTATTGATTTTAGAGAGGAAGAGAGATTGAGAGAGAAACATCCATGATGAGAGAGAATCATGGGTCGGCTGCCTCCTGCATGCCTCCTACTGGGAATCGAGCCCGCAACCCAGGCCTGTGCCCTTGACCGGGAATCGAACCCAGGACCCTTCAGTCCACAGGCCGACGCTCTCTCCACTGAGGCCTGATGGCCCATTTTTGCATTTTTGACAAATGCATCGTCATGTCCACTCCTCCCGTTAGATGACCTTGCCCAGTGGCCAGCGGTCGGCAAACCCATTAGCCAACGGAGCCAAATATCAACAGCACAAATATTGACATTTCTTTGGAGAGCCCAATTTCTTAAACTTAAACTATAGAGGCAGGTTCATTGTGATTGACTTCATGAGGGTGCTCCTAAGGCTTGGGAAGAGCCACACTCCAGGGGCCAAAGAGCCGCATGCGGCTCGCGAGCCGCGGGAATCTCGAATCGCCTCTGTTTACCTCAAATCGCCTGCATCCCTCCCACCGGGCCATTGCGTGAATAAACAGGCCTCATCCGGCTCCAATAAAAACCTGGGCTCATCGAGTCTGAGTTTGCATCAGAGTTTGTGCAAACTTCCTGCTTCAAAAGAGACACCGTTTGGCCCCGAAAGTCCACCCTCCACCCCCCAAATAGCAGGAGAATTGCATCCAGGAAAGATTAAAAGGCTCCGAAAATATCGATAAGGCCTGCAGATTGCTTTTGCAAGAAGAATTTTCGTTCATAGCAGCCTGGCCTGGCTGGGGTGGCTCAGTGGATAGAGCACCAGCCTGTGGACTGAAGGGTCCCGGGTTCGATTCCCGGCCAAGGGCACAGGCCCGGGTTGCGGGTTCGATTCCCAATGGGGGTCGTGCAGGAGGCAGGCGATCCGTGGTTCTCTCTCATCATGGATGTTTCTCTCTCTCTTTCCCCCCTCTCCCTTGTCTGAAATCAATAAAAAATTATTTTTAAAAAATACAAAAATTCTTTGCACCTATAGCAGGGTAGGACTTAAATCCATGAGGCCGGATTTGGGGTAATTATAAGAATACATTTTCGGATCCACTTCTGAAGGTCTTCGTTTAGGGCAAATCCCGGCCTCAAGGGAAGGAAAGAAAAATCCATGCAGAATTTCTGTCTTTGTTTGTTTTATTTGTAGCCGAACCTAACTTTTTCCCACTTTTTTTTTCTCTCTCTCTCAATGAATCTCTTTCAGGAAAAAGGAATTCCCACGGGAAAGAAAAAACATATTAAGTCTCATTTCTACACGAATGAATGAGTGCAGATAACAGTAATAACTGGATAAAGCTTGTCTTTATTTTTTATTTAAAACTAGAGGCCCAGCCCTGGCCGGTGTGGTTCAGGGGATAGAGCGTCGGCCTGCGGACTGAAGGGTCCCGGGTTCGATTC
>NW_005360759.1:37223-43014 GCF_000412655.1 Myotis brandtii
CTGAATAAAGTTTGTCTTTATTTTTTCAAATATGTGACTAAGCTGAGGGTATAAGATCAAGGTGGGCCCCAGCTGGTGTGGCTCAGTGGATAGAGTGTCGGCCTGTGGGCTGATGGGTCCCGGGTTCGATTCCCGGTCAAGGGCACATGCCTGGGTTGTGGGCTCCATCCCCAGTAGGGGGCGTGCAGGAGGCAGCCGATCCATGATTCTCTCTCATCATGGATGTTTCTCTCTCTCTCTCTCTCTCTCTCTCCCTTCCTCTGGGAAATCAATAAAAATAAAATTAAAAATGAATATCAAGGTGGAAGCAAAGTTGAGGCTAATGCCAACTAGCAGAACCAAATGGACTAGTGCCCTCACCAGGCCGGTACTGGAGACCACAGGACACATGTCAGCTTTACGGCTTTTCTGCCCATGTTAGTGGGCGCCTTAGACTTCAGGCTGACCTTTGGGTGACCCCAGGGTGTGCAAACTGCCTACCTACAGGAAGCAGAGGCTGGGAGGGGCTGAGGAAAAAATGAGCATCTGTCCGAGCCTAATCTCCCTCCTGCGAGATCTCAATACGTCCGCCTCCCTCCTCCCCCTTGCACATGTGTGATGCATTAAGCAAGACTTTTTTTTTTTTGCAAGGGTCTCAAAATAAACCGGGAGTGGAGAATTTTCTACCGTCCATGCATTTTCAGGAAACGGCGGGGACACTGGGTCTCAGGGAACCACAGCCAGATCCTGGCCGATGGGGGGAGGGAGGGAGGGAAGGAAGAAAAAGAGCTGCATCAATTAAAAACAGGTTTCACCCACCAGCCCCTTTGGAGACGAAAGTGACGGGAGGGAAATTAAAAAAAAAAACACACACAGTAAAAATAAAATACGGCCCAAATGGAAACCAGATGCCTGCAGCTTGAAGGATTTCTCCGGCTTCCCTTGCCTCTCCATTTTTTTTTCTTTTTCTTTTTTTAAAAAAATATATTGTATTGATTTTTTACAGAGAGGAAGGGAGAGGGACAGAGAGTTAGAAACATCGATCAGCTGCCTCCTGCACGCCCCCCACTGGGGATGTGCCCGCAACACAGGTACATGCCCTTGACCGGGAATCGAACCCTGGACCCTTCAGTCCACAGGCCGACGCTCTATCCACTGAGCCACACCGGTCAGGGCTCCATTGTATTTTCTAAAATGGATTCGACTTCGGCCCAGCTGCCCTGGCTCAGTGGTTGAGCATCGACCTAGGAACCAGGGGGTTCTGGGTTTGATTCCGGGTCAAGGGCACATGCCCGGGTTGTGGGCTCGATCCCCAGTAGGGGGCGTGCAGAAGGCAGCCGGTCCATGATTCTCTCTCATCATGGATGTTTCTCTCTCTCTCTCTCTCTCTCTCTCTCTCTTTCTGCCTCTCTCTGAAATCAATCTATACAGTGGGGCCTTGACTTACGAGTGTCCCGACTAACGAGTTTTTTGAGATACCAGCTGTCTCTCGGCCGATTTTTTGCACTGAGTTGATAGAGTAATTTGAGTTAACGAGCTCCTTAACGAGCTTGGTCTCGGAATGAATGAAACTCGTAAGTCAAGTCCCCACTGTACTAACAAAAGGGCAATATGCTAATCAGACCAGATGTCCTCTGGACGTCCTTCCGGACAAAGCCACGGTGGCAGGGCCGAGAAAGTAGTGATTAGGGGCAATCAGGATAGCAGGGTAGAGAACTTAGGGGTGATCAGGCTGGCAGGGGAGGGCAGTTAGGGGCGATCAGGCCAGCAGGCAGGCAGGCGAGCGGTTAGGAGCCAGCGGTCCCGGATTTCGAGAGGGATGAGGGATTGGGCCTAAACAGGCAGCTGGACATCCCCCAAGGGGTCCCGGATTGGAGAGATCACAGGCCAGGCTGAGGGACACCCCCACCTCCGAGCACGAATTTCGTGCACCGGGCCTCTAGTCTATATATATAAAAGGCTAACATGCAAAGTGTCCCCTAGGCAGTTCGACCGCTCACTGTGACGTGTGCTGAGCACAGGGTGGGGCCTGGAATGAAGGGAGGCCCCGACCGGGAGCCGGAAGAAAGACCCCGGTCGGCAGCCGGAAGGCCCCCATTGGCGCCTGGTTGCCGACCTGTGCACAAATTTCGTGCACCGGGCCTCTAGTACTAAAAATATATTTTTTAAAAAATAAAAAGAAATGGATACGACGTCTGGAAAAATGGCTTCGCACAGCGAGATTTCTCCTTTGTCTGGGACCAGGGAGTTAGGGAGGATAGATTCCGAGCAATAGATTCCCAGGTCTGACTCAGCGAAAGGAGACGGGCCCATATTGTGCCTACGAGGGAAGCTCTGGAACGAATTAGATTGGACATGTTTACTTGGTTCTAAAGAATACCAAGGCAGGCAGTAGCTTAAGAGTGATTTATGCATTTTTTTTTTTTTACCCTGAATCCGGGAGTTTTCATGCAAAAAACTCACACCCATGGCCAAGCTCTAATCCAGTCAACACGACCCACAGTTTTATGCATTTGACACTTTTGTGAGCTACGGGACGACGTGTCTCTTTGCTTTTATATGTTTTTATTTATTGTTAATTTTAGAGAGAGAGAGGGAGAGAGAGAGAGAAACATCCATGATGAGAGAGAACCATGGACGGGCTGCCACCTGCACGCCCCCTACAGGGGATGGAGCCCGAAACCTGGGCATGTGCCCTTGACCGGGAATCGAACCCTGACCTCCTGGTTCATAGGTTGATACTCAACCACTGAGCCATAACAGCCAGATTTATTAAAAATATATTTTTTTATTATTTCTGGAAATATTAATGTTTGTTGCATGTAATGTTATACTTAATATTGTTTTTTTGAATAATTGGTGTTTATTGCATGCAACATTCTTATATTTAAAATCCTTTCTTTCTTGAAAATTAATGTTTATTGCATGTAACATTATTATATTTAAAATTGTTTTTCTTGAAATATTAATGGTTATTGCATGTAAAAAATATTTTTATTGATTTCAGAGAGGAAGGGAGAGAGAGAAACATCCATGATGAGAGAGAATCATGGATCGGCCGCCTCCTGCACGCCCCCCACTGGGGATGGAGCCCGAAACCCGGGCATGTGCCCTTGACCGGGATTCGAACCCAGGACCCTGCAGTCCCCAGGCCGACGCCCTAACCACTGAGCCAAACCAGCTGGGGCCAATCAATCATTTTTGATGAGCGATTTATAGATTTGGTTCAAACTCCCCAGTAGGTCCAGGAGCCACTGGCTATCGAGACAAGAATAATTCTCTCTCGAAGGGACAGACAGACACAGCGAGGACTCAGGTTTTTGCAAACACTCGCGTTGACGTCTGTCCCTGCCCAGCTTGGAAAAAAAAGAAGCTAATTAGATTATGCGGAAAGTTCTGGAAGTTCTCATCCCTTTTTCTTCCTGAAATTCGCTGTCGCAGCTGCATAAACAACTTGGAAAATGGACAGACGGATCCAGTTTCTGTGTGGAGCGTCCCATTCGAGCAGGGGATGGGTTGCAAGGGGGAATCTTACTGTATTTCTTTGTGATTAAAATACAACAGAATTTGGGTACGATGCCCCATAAATTTGGCTTTTCCTATGATCATTCGTGGGAAAAAACAACCAACACAAAATACTTTTTCAAATTTTTATGTATTTATTTACTAGAGGTCCGGTGCACGAATTCGTGCATAGATGGGGTCCCTCTGGGTGGCCTGCAGGGATCAGGCCAAAACCCGCAATCCAACACCGCCTGCAGCTCCTACCTGCTGCTCCCGCTCATCTTGGCCTCACTGTGCCTGCTGTGGATCGCACTGACCACCAGGGGGCAGCTCCTGCGTTGAGCGTCTGCCCCCTGGTGGTCAGTGCGGGTCATAGCAACCGGTCGTTTGGTCGACCGCTCTTAACGGTCACTTAGGCTTTTATATATATAGAAGATTTTGGTTAAGCCTCACCCAAAGATATTTTTGCATTGATTTTTTATTTTCTTTATTTTTTTATGTTATTATTATATATTTTTGGCGGGTTTTTTTTGCATTGATTTTTAGAGAGTGGAGAGAGAGACACACACATCAATTGGTAGCTTCCTGCACGCACACCAAGCAGGACGGCGGATCGAGCCCGCAACCGAGGTACGTGCCCTGGACCTGGATTCGAACCCGGGACCCTTCAGTCTGCGGGCTGACGCTCTATCCACTGAGCCACACTGGCCAGGGCGCAAAAGATTTCTCTCAAAACTCCACACTCCACAATGGAGCTTATTGTTTATTTTCTGGGCAGAACTTAATTAGCCTCCAATTTTTCCAACGGGGCGGGGACAGAAGTCAGGGTGGGTGAACGTTAAAATCTAAATGACGGATTCATCATTTGAACTCACTTGCCAAACACGTAGTTAGAAAGGAATTGTTTCCAACAACTCTCATGAATGGCTTACAGGCAGACTGCACTTTAAAAAATATATATATTTTTTTTATTAATTTCAGAGAGGAAGGGAGAGAGAAACATCCATGATGGACCGGCTGCCTCCCGCACGCCCCCTACTGGGGATGTGCCCGCAACCCGGGCAGGTGCCCTTGACCGGGAATCGAACCCGGGACCCTTCAGTCCGCAGGCCGACGGACGCTCTATCCACTGAGCCACACCAGCTAGGGCTGCATACTGTAATTTTCCACAAATTCTGGGGTTTGGACAGGGACAAAGATTTTTAGGATTCACCAGTCAATCCACTACAGATTCCATAGTAGATATTGGCCCCAAAGCCGGTGAATTAAACTGGGTTTCTATGACCTTCGGGGATTATAGTAAACACATGTTTTACCTTCAGAGCTGGTGTGTGTATGCGTGTGTGTGTGTGTGTGTGTGTGTGTGTGTGTGTGATCCATAATAAAAAAATGTACTAGTCCTCGCCCGGCCGGCGTGGCTCAGTGGTTGAGCATTGACCTATGAACCAGGAGGTCCCGGGTTCGATTCCCGGTCAAGGGCACATGTCCGGGTTGCGGGCTCCATCCCCAGTAGGGGGCGTGCAGGAGGTGGTCGATCCATGATTCTCTCTCATCGTGGATGTTTATATCTCTGCCAATTCTGAAATCAATTAAAAATGTTTCTTTCTCTCTATATATATCTATAGATGTAGATAAATGATATAGATATAGTTATAGATATAGATAAATGATCCTATATAATAAAAAGGTAATATGCAAATCGAACAAACAGTGGAATGACCAGTCGCTATGACGCGCCCTGGCCACCAGGGGGCAGACACTCAAGAAATACGATTTTAAATATAATAATGTCACATGCAGAAAACATTGATATTTCAAGAAATAAAAAAGATTTTGAATATAATAATATTACCAGAAACTGTACGGCCATAGTATAACATCACAAAAGCTGCAGGGAACATTAACAGTCTGCAAATAATAGGATTCCTTCTATTATATTCTAGAACTAGAGGCCCGGTGCACGGATTCGTGCATGGGTGTGATCCAGCCGGCCCCGCCCATGATTGAGGTGGGAGGGGCCAATCGGGGGCGGAGCCGGCCAGGGGGAGGGGCCGAGGGAGGTCAGCTGGCCACAGTGTGTGTCATAGCGACTGGTCATTCCAGTCATTCTGGTCGCTTGGCTTTTATATACTAGTGGCCCGGTGCACGAAATACATGCACGGTGAAAGGGGGGGGTGGGTGTCCCTCAGCCCAGCCTGCACCCTCTCCAATCTGGGTCCCCTCAAAGGATGTCCCACAGGGTTCGGGCCTAAACCGGCAGTCGGACGTCCCTCTTGCAATCCGGGACCGCTGGCTCCTAACCACTCAC
>NW_005360759.1:43473-47508 GCF_000412655.1 Myotis brandtii
TGCCGGCCTGATCGCCCCTAACTGCTCTCCCCGCCAGCCTGATCGCCCCTAACTGTCCTCCCCACCAGCCTGATCACCCCTAACTGCCCCTCCCTGCCTGCCTGATCGCCCCTAACTGCCCCTCCCCGCCAGCCTGAGCGCTCCCAACTGCCCCTCCCCTGCCAGCCTGATCGCCCTTAACTGCCCCTCCCTGCCAGCCTGATCGCCCCTAACTGCCCTCCCATGCCAACCTGATCACCCCCAACTGCCCCTCCCTGCCAACCTGATCGCCCCTAACTGCCCCTCTCATGCCAGCCTGATTGCCCCCAACTGCCCTCCCCGGCCTGTCTCCTGGTCTAATTAGCATATTACCCCTTTATTAGCATAGATAGATATTCCCCTCCCCCGCTCTATTTTGTTCACCAGTTTATATTGTTCCTGATGTTCCACAGACGGGTGAGAACCTGTGACATTTCTCCTTCTTGTCTGCCTCTGTGTTCACCTGAGCTGACGTCCTGGGCAAAGGGAGCGGCGTGCGAGCCTGGCAATCGCCGGAGCTGGATTTCAGGAAAAGCCCCCAAAAGATTCAACATTTCCCCCCCAGGACGTCCCCCAGGGAAGCTCCGCAGGCCTGCGAACACTTCCTCCCCATCTCTTGCTTCCTCGAGACAAATCAGAAAGAATGATCGAAACAGATTGGAATGTCAAACCACGTTTATAAATACCAGCTCAGCTGTTTTCATTAACCCGGACAAGATGCTGAGACAGAAAAAAAACACACAAAAAAAACACACACACAATGATGTTGCTAAAACTGACCTCCCCACCGCCACACCCCAAAAGGAGAAAGAATTTGTAAATATTTCAGAAAAGAGAAAATGTTGCACATTTAAAAAATATATATATTTATATTGATTTCAGAAGGGAAGGGAGAGGGAGAGAGAGAGAGAGAAACATCCACGAGGAGAGAGAATCATGGATCGGCCGCCTCCTGCACGCCCCACATTGGAGAGGCCTTAAAGGCTTTTACATTCAGTGTACTAGTTAACAGTGTGAGTTATGGAGTCAGAAAGACCAAAATTTGAATTCTGATATTGTCATTTACTGATTGCTTATTCTTTTTTTTTTTAATTTTTTCAAAATATATTTTTATTGATTTTTTACAGAGAGGAAGAGAGAGAGATAGAGAGCTAGAAACATCGATGAGAGAGAAACATCGATCAGCTGCCTCCTGCACACCCCCTACTGGGGATGTGCCCGCAACCAAGGTACATGCCCTTGACCAGAATCGAACCCGGGACCCTTCAGTCCACAGGCCGACGCTCTATCCACTGAGCCTAACTGGGTATGGTAACTAAGAAAAAAATGAGCCAGACCAGCATGCCTCAGTGGTTGAGGGTCAACCTAGGAGCCAGGAGGTCACAGGTTCGATTCCCGGTCAAGGGCACATGCCTGTGTTGTGGGCTCGATCCCCAGTAGGGGGCGTGCAGGGGGCAGCCTCCATGATTCTCTCTCCTCGTGGACGTTTCCACTATCTCTCTCCCCATCTCCCTTCCTCTCTGACATCAATCCATCTATATAAAAGCCTATTCAACTGAACAGCCCAACGACCAGTCAACCGGTTGCCATGACGCTCACTGACCACCAGGGGGCCGACGCTCAATGCAGGAGCTGCCCCCTGGAGGTCAGTGCATGCACTCCCACAGCCGGCCAACCTCCCATGGTCCTACCCCCCGGCCGGCCGCCCCCTCGCCCCCATCAGCCCTGATCACCGGCCAGGCCAAGGGGTCCCAGCCATGCACGAATTCGTGCACCGGGCCTCTAGTTAAAAAAAAAATACATTTAAAACAAACATACAAACAAACAAAAAAACTATGGTTTCTTTCTCAGGGTTGGCTCACCCCAGTGGACGGAGTGTCAAGGCATTTCCTTCGAAAGCCAGGCCGGTGCCCTGGGCCCCGGGGAGAGAGGATGGGGGTGAGCGGGCTTCCTGCCATTGTCAGGAATTCTGTTTTCTGGGCATTCGCCGAAACCCCAGATAATGAAGGCTTTGTTTGCTGGCGGCTCCGGGCGTGTATTTAAACACATCTTCTCCCCAGGTGCCTGGGTTTAAATATAGGCCCTTGTTCTAAAGATGAAGAGCTGATGGGAGGCCTGTTCTGGGAGAGGAAGCAGATCTTTCCTGGCCCCCCGAAAGGAGGCCACCCCATTTCCTGACTGGCTTCTCTGGGGGGCGTCATGGACGGGAGCCACGGGGGACGGTCGGGAGCGGGAAATTCGTGGAGGGGGCGGCATCTCAGGCCTGGTGAGCTACAGCGTCGGCTTGATTCATACGGACGGCCAGAGGGGGAGAGGGAGGGTTAACCTGTAGGTAGATAGATAGATAGATAGATAGGTAGATAGATAGATGATAGAGAGAGATGATAGATAGAGATAGATGAATAGATAGATGATAGATAGATAGATAGATAGATAGATAGATAGATAGATAGACAACAGACAGACGAACAGATAAATAGACATGTGAATAGATAGGTAGGTAGATAGATAGATAGATGATAGATACATAGATAGATAGATAGATATATAGATAGGTAGACAGATAGATGATAGATAGATAGATGATAGTAGATGATTGATAGATAGATTATAGATAGATAGATAGATATAGATATAGATAAATGATAGATAGATGCATAGATAGATAGATACATGGATGGATGGATAGATAGATAGATAGATATAGATAAATGATAGATGCATAGATAGATAGATACATGGATAGATAGATAGATATAGATAGATAGATAGATAGATAGATAGATAGATATAGATAAATAATAGATGCATAGATAGATGATAGATGATAAATTGGAAAAACGAAAGGTGATGGGTGATAGATTAGATAGATAGATAGATGATAGATAGATATAGATATAGATAGATAAGTAGATGATAGAGAGATAGATGACAGAAAAATAGATAAAAAGAAAGATAGGTAGAAAAATAGCTAGCTAGCTAGATGGATGATAGATAGATAGATGGTATTGTTAGATGCTTTGATGGGTAGGTGGATGTATAGAGGGGGGAAGGAATGAAGAGATGAATAAATAGATACCTACATAGATAGAGAGATAGATAGATAGTTGATAGGTACATAATAGATATATAGAATGGATAAATAGATAACAGATTGATGTAGATAGATAGATAATAGATACACACACACATACGTAGATGACTCACATGAATATAAATAGACGCTGGATTAAATAGATGGGAGGTAGGTCGGTAGACAGATACACAGTGGATACCGAGACAGGATCTGACACATGGACTCATGTGTTTCTTCGTGAGTTTGGGTACGAGCACCGTGAATGAGTTTGTGCACCCATGTCTGCATGCATGCTGCCTGTGTTTTGCATGTATGCATGTGTGTACCTATGTCTGCGTGCATGCCTGCCTGGTGTTTTTGCATGTATGCATGTGTGTACCCATGTCAGCGTTCATGAATGCCTGTGTTTTGCATGTATGCATGTGTGCACCTATGTCAGTGTGCGTGCATGCCTGTGTTTTTACATGTATGCATTTGTGTACCCATGTCTGCATGCATGCATGCCTGTGTTTTGCATGTATGCATGTGTGTACCTATGTCTCCATGAGTGCATGCCAGTGTTTTGCATGTATGCATGTGTGTACCTATGCCTGCGTGCATGCCTGCCTAGTGTTTTTGCATGTATGCATGTGTGTACCCATGTCAGTGCTCATGCATGCCTGTGTTTTTGCATGTATGCATGTGTGTACCCATGTCAGCGTTCATGCATGCCTGTGTTTTTGCATGTATGCATGTGTGTACCCATGTCAGCATGCGTGCATGCCTGTGTTTTGCATGTATGCATGTGTGTACCTATGTCTGCGTGCGTGCATGCCTGTGTTTTTGCATGTATGCATGTGTGTACCCATGTCAGCATGCGTGCATGCCTGTGTTTTGCATGTATGCATGTGTGTACCTATGTCTGCGTGCGTGCATGCCTGTGTTTTTGCATGTATGCATGT
>NW_005360759.1:49719-50720 GCF_000412655.1 Myotis brandtii
GCTCAGCCACCGCTCCCCCCGGCGGGGCTGACAGGACCGGACACTCTAGCAGCAGGGCTTAGGGGACTGGGCGCCGCCATCTTGTGGCTATGGGCGCCGCCATCTTTGTGATGGAGTGATGGTTAATTTGCATATTTCCTTTTTATTAGATAGGATACCATTGTTCTTTCAGAAAATACAAGAACTATAGAACATTTTTTTTCTATTTAACACTCCATCCTCAGACTTACATGTTATTGATTATGTCTTTTGATTATACTTTTAACCACTAAAACATATTATTATTTTATGTAGCTATTGTTCACTTTTCACTTGCTTTGGTGTTCATTTCTGGGATCACTGTCCTCATGCATATAGTACCTCCTTTAGAGTTTCCTTTGATGAGGCAAGTGTGCCTTGGCTTGGGTAGAAGGCAGTGTCATGATGGGCAATGGGAATCTTGTATACATTCCTTGTATGCAGAAGGAATCTTATATGGAGGCATATTTAAATAAAATAGGAGAGGTTTTTTTTAAATTTTTAATATATTTTTATTGATTTCAGAGAGGAAGGAAGAGGGAGAGAAAGATAGAAACATCCACGATGAGAAAGAATCATGGACCGGCTGCCTCCTGCACACCCCCGCTGGGGATCACGCCCGCAACCCGGGCCTGTGCCCTGACCGGGAATCGAACCCGGGACCCTGCAGTCAGCAGACTGATGACCTATCCACTGAGCCACACCGGCTAGGGCATTGTTTTATTATTTTATATTTTATTTTATTTTATATTATTACTAGAGGCCTGTTGCATGAAAAGATTCGTGCAATAGGCCTTCCCTTCCCCTGGCTGCGGGCATCGGTTTTCCTCCGGCCCCCGGGTCCCAGGCCTTTGCTCCGGCCGGAGCCGCCTTTGGTGTTTGCTCCACCACTTCCCGCCTACATATGCAAATTAACCGCCTTCTGTGTTGGCGGTTAATTTGCATATCTCGCTGATTAGCCGATGGGAGGCGTAGCGGAGGTA
>NW_005360759.1:51516-54966 GCF_000412655.1 Myotis brandtii
TGTGTGTGTGTGTGTGTGTGTGTGTGTGTTTTTCTTCATGTGGATAACCAGTTATTCCAGCATCATTTGTTAAAAAGTATTTCTTTCCCTTTGAATTTCTTTGGTTCCTTTGTTGAAGCAATACACTGCATAAGCATGGGTCTATTTCTGGACTCTATATTTTGGTCCATTGATCTATCTGTCTATCCTTATGCCAATAGTACACCGACTTTATCCCAAAAGTTGATAGTAAATCTTGAGGTTAGGTAATATGAGTCCTCTGTTCTTCTTTTTTAAGATCACATTAGCCAAAATATGATGCAAAGAATCTCCTCTTAAGAATTTCTTGATTTCGGTGTATAATCTCCTTTCTAGTAGAGAAACAGACAAAATAAAATTCTCTCTCTCTCTCTCCACTTCCTCTGCCTCTCCTTTAAGAACAGTTCAGTACTAGAGACTCAAATCACCTCTAACAGTCAGACCAGAGCTCTGACACCATAATGTACCTTTTTTAAAAATATAAAATTCTCTCTCAAGAATTTGAATATTCTTAAAAATGTATCTTTATTGTTGAAAGTATGTGCTTTTCTTCCTCCCCCGTGTGATGCCCTGTGCTGTTGTGTACCCTGTGAAGCACAATTTTGACCACTTCCATGATTAAGGGCATTTCATGACATTTAATTTCCTCTGTGGGATCTCAGCATTATCAGGTAGACCATCCAGTGATGTGTTTGTAACCTGGAGCTGGCCATAGACATTTCTCTTTTTTATAAATGATGGTAGATGAATCTTCTCGCATCATAGATAATGGCTGTGTGACTATTAGGGGCACTGTTTATTTTAAAATATATTTTTATTGATTTCAGAGAGGAAGGGAAAGTGAGAGAGAGGTAGAAACATCAATAATGAGAGAGAATCATTGATTGGCTGCCTCCTGTATGCCCTCTATCTGAGATCAAGTAACCAGGGCATGTGACCTGACCCCTGACTGGGAATTGAACCGTGACCTCCTGGTTCAGAGGTTGATGCTCAACCACCGAGCCACACTAGCTGGGCTAGGGCACTGTTTATACTCAAATGATCAATCACCTTCCTCTGTATAAAAATGGTCAGAAAAACAAAATAAGCAGAACCAAGCTTATCTCAGGATTCTCCTATTTTCTATTTGTTTGTTCATAATTTTCCTGAGAAATTTCGAGGTCCTGTGCATTAGATTCATTGTCCAATGTTCATCGTATTGCAGTTACAAAGGGAAGGATTCTGTGCCTGGAGGAAGGTAGAAATCAAATCAGGAAGTAAGCAATACTCAGACATAAAATGTTGACTTATCCAGTACAGTCACTGGCTCAATAAAAAACAGAAAACCCCATGGGTACTAAGAGACAAGGAGTAACTAGATGATTGTGGGTATTTGAATTGAGCATGATGTATGGAAAAGTGGATTGTTACTATAATATACTGTATATATGCTATTTGTATATTATAATATACTAGTAGCCCTGCACACGAATCCGTGCACCAGTAGCTTGCCAGTAGCTTGCTGCCGCCCTCCAGTAGCTCCTGCCCTCTAGTTGCTCCCCCTCATCGCTTGCTGCCCTGTCTCCTCCTGCAGCTCTCTGATGGCTTGTAGCTCGCTGCCCCACCCTCCTGCTGACCCGTGATCCGGTTGTTATGCGGAATGACCATTCCCAGAATTGAGGGGAATGTTATAGAAGGAGATGGGATATTTTTTTCTCTAAATCATTTTCACTAGATTGAGTGGCTTAACAGCAGAAAATGTATCTTGTTCTTTTGTATATTATTAGTCTTTTGCCATAAGTGATAAGTCCAAGTTACACACATATTAGTGGGACGATGAGATTTCTAAATTCATCTCCATGGTCAGGAAACTGACCCAGAGATGTTAAACTACTTGTCTAGTTCAGACAGCTGGGATTGGTCAGAGCTGAGATTTGAACCTAGGGAGTTGGCTCTAAAGCATACACTTTCAAGGGTATCCTGTCTCCAATATTTCCTCTGATGCTGAGAGCACAAAGATAATTTTTAAAGCTACTCATTAGCTTGGCACCTTCAAGCCTCCACTTTGGCATTTCCTTTAAGTCTCTTTTCTGTTTATCTTTTTAAAATTTCTTTCTTGGAATGATTAGTTCTCAGTTTAGAAATACCATGGAGGTGAATTTAGAAATCTCATCGTCCCACTAATATGTGTGTAACTTGGACTTATCACTTATGGCAAAAGACTAATAATATACAAAAGAACAAGATACATTTTCTGCTGTCAAGCCACTCAGTCTAGTGAAAATGATTTAGAGAAAAAAATATCCCATCTGCTTCTATAACATTCCCCTCAATTCTGGGAATGGTCATTCCGCATAACAACCGGATCACGGGTCAGCAGGAGGGTGGGGCAGCGAGCTACAAGCCATCAGAGAGCTGCAGGAGGAGACAGGGCAGCAAGCGATGAGGGGGAGCAACTAGAGGGCAGGAGCTACTGGAGGGCGGCAGCAAGCTACTGGCAAGCTACTGGTGCACGGATTCGTGTGCAGGGCTACTAGTATATTATAATATACAAATAGCATATATACAGTATATTATAGTAACAATCCACTTTTCCATACATCATGCTCAATTCAAATACCCACAATCATCTAGTTACTCCTTGTCTCTTAGTACCCATGGGGTTTTCTGTTTTTTATTGAGCCAGTGACTGTACTGGATAAGTCAACATTTTATGTCTGAGTATTGCTTACTTCCTGATTTGATTTCTACCTTCCTCCAGGCACAGAATCCTTCCCTTTGTAACTGCAATACGATGAACATTGGACAATGAATCTAATGCACAGGACCTCGAAATTTCTCAGGAAAATTATGAACAAACAAATAGAAAATAGGAGAATCCTGAGATAAGCTTGGTTCTGCTTATTTTGTTTTTCTGACCATTTTTATACAGAGGAAGGTGATTGATCATTTGAGTATAAACAGTGCCCTAGCCCAGCTAGTGTGGCTCCGTGGGTGAGCATCAACCTCTGAACCAGGAGGTCACGGGTTCGATTCCCGGTCAGGGCACAGGCCCGGGTTGCGGGCTCCATCCCCAGTAGGGGGCGTGCGGGAGGCGGCCGGACCATGATTCTCTCTCATCACCGATGTTTCTCTCTCTCTCCCTCCCTCTCCCTTCCTCTCTGACATCAACAAAATCTATATTAATACAAACACATATAAAAATGTATAATATCTATATACTAGAGGCCCGATGCACAGAATTCTTGCAAGGGGCTCGGCCCTTGCAGCCCCAGCCTCATCCGGAAGGTCATCCGGACGGTTGTCTGGACGGTCGTTCTGCTGTTTGGTCTAATTAGCATATCAGCTCTTTATTTTATAGGATGTATATGCATATGCATATGTATATGTATATGTATATGTATATGTATATGTATATGTCTGTATCCCAAGACCAATACCCAATAAAGAATT
>NW_005360759.1:55036-55751 GCF_000412655.1 Myotis brandtii
AATCCAGCCAAGGGCATGTACCTGGGTTGCGGGCACATCCCAGTGGGGGGTGTGCAGGAGGCAGCTGATCGATGTTTCTCTCTCATCGATGTTTCTAACTCTCTGTCCCTCTCCCCTCCTCTCTGTAAAAAATCAATAAAAAATAGTAAAAAAAATAAAAAGAATTTCTTAAAGCCAGGACAGCACAGCCAGCCAATAGGGCCAACCTACACAGACACAAATCTCCAAGCCTGGCCCGCCGGGCCCTCTTGGGCTGCGAATGACACATCATCGAAATGGAATCAGGTTGCCCGTCCCCACGGAAGCCTCTCTAAGTCCGTTTCCTGGAGAGGAGACAGGGCGGGCATTCCCGGGCGTCTGACGTGTGCGGCTGGCACCCCCACAAAGATCCCCACACTTGGACCTGATCGGTGGCTTATCTCCACGTCTAGACAGAGCGTTAGGCTTGGCAAGGGGGCCGCTGGGTCTTGCAGATACGGCCGGAGCAGAGTCCACAAGGATTCCTCGACAAGTGGACGGTTGTGCAGCAGGGAAAATGACTCCCGGCCATCCACAAAGTTGCTTAAAAAAGAAAAGAAAAAAAAAATATATATATGTGTGTGTGTGTGTGTGTGTGTGTGTGTGTGTATAGATATATAGATAGATAGATATAGATATATAGAGATAGATATAGATATTGATATAGATACATAGATACATAGATACATAGATACAT
>NW_005360760.1:0-692 GCF_000412655.1 Myotis brandtii
ATGCTAATCAGTCATGACCAGATATGCTAATTAGTCACAACGGGACATACTAATTAGTCAAGACCAGTATGCAAATTGACCATCACTCCAACACAATAATAAGAGAGGGATATGATAATTAGTAGCCCTGCTATGCTAATTAGTCACAACCTGTATGCAAATTGAAAATCACTCCAACTCACAAGATGGCATCCCCCAAGTGGTCAAAGATGGCCTCCCCCATCTGGCCACAAGATGGCCACCACAAGATGGCCTGCAGGGGAGGGCAGTTGTGGGCAATCAGGCCAGCAGGGGAGGGCAGTTGGAGGGGACCAAGGCCTGCATGGGAGGGCAGTTAGGGGGGATCCAGCCTGCAGGGGAGAGCAGTTTGGGGTGACCAGGCCTGCAGGGGAGGGCAGTTAGGGGTAATTGGTCCGGCAGGGGAGCAGTTAAGCATCGATCTGGCTGGCAGGGAGTGGTTAGGGGGTGATCAGGCTGGCAGGCAGAAGCAGGTAAGGGCAATCAGGCAGGCAGGCAGGCAAGCATTTGGGAGCCAGCGGTCCCGGATTGTGAGAGGGGTGTCCGACTGCCTGTGGGATTGGGCCTAAATGGGCAGTTGGACATCCCCTGAGGGTTTCCCAGATTGGAGAGGGTGCAGGCCAGACACACATGCACACACACCCATGCACGAATTTTGTGCACTGGGCCTCTAG
>NW_005360761.1:0-826 GCF_000412655.1 Myotis brandtii
AATTGATATATCATCCGGGTAGTCAGATGCACATTGCTGACACTTTGTCACGTGCATACCCCCATGATTCGACAATGCATACAACTGAATTTGAAACCATTGCAGCTGTGGACTACCGGGTGATCCCATCAGAAAATGTTATGGATTTGCGGAAAGCTACTGCTGATGATCAACTTCTTCGAAAGCTAGCGTACTTCACAAAAAACGGATGGCCGGTGAATAAAAAAGATCTCCCCGAGGAACTCTCGCTATTTTTCAAAGATCGAGATCAGTTCGTGCAAGAAGATGGATTATTATTCAAGGGTGAACGCATAGTTGTCCCAAGGTCTTTCCAGAAGATATTACTTGAGCAAATCCATCTGGCACACTCAGGAGTCAATGCTTGTGTTCGAAGAGCAAATGAACTCTACTACTGGCCCGGAATGACCAGTCAGATAAAGGACTACATCGCAAGGTGTGAAATCTGCAGAAGACACGATGCCAGGCAGACAAAAGAGACTATGCTGCTGAGAGAACTCCCGGAAAGACCATGGCAGTTAATAGCGGCGGACATTTTCACACAGGAAGGTAAGCAATATCTGGTGGTGGTAGATTACTTTACGGACTTTTTCGAGATAGATTTGCTGACCACCTCTACTGCAGCTGCCGTCATCAACAAACTACGGCCACATTTCGCAAGGTATGGAATCCCGGACGTTCTATTCACCGACAATGGACCCCAATTCGCATGTATTGAATTTCAAACGTTTGCGAGAAAATGGGGGTTTCAGCATAGAACGAGCAGTCCGTACTACAGTCAGTCCAACGGCAAAGCTGAGTCTGCTGT
>NW_005360762.1:0-380 GCF_000412655.1 Myotis brandtii
ATTATTTAAAATGTTGTCAATTACAGTTGACATTCAATATTAAACTAGTTTTTTTTAAAAAAATTGAATTTATAGAGAAAGGGAAAGAAAGAGAGATAGACATCAATTTGTTGTTCCACTTATTTATGCATTCACTGGTTGATTCTTGCATGTGCCCTGACTAGGGATCACACCAACAACCTTGGCATATGGGAACAACACACTAACCAACTGAGCTACCTGGCCAGGACCAATATTATATTAGTTTCAGGTGTCCAGCATAGTGGTTAGACATTTATATAACTTAAAAAGCAATCCTCCCAATAAAATAAATGTACAAATGTTTAAAAAGAAAAGAAAAGAACATCAGTGAGCTGTAGGGGAACTTCAAGCACTAAATA
>NW_005360763.1:0-1916 GCF_000412655.1 Myotis brandtii
AGGAGAGAGAGAGAGAGACAGAAACATCAATGATGAGCGAGAACCATTGATTGCCCGCCTCCTGCATGCCCCTCACTGGGGGTCAAGCCCACAACCCAGGCTTGTGCCCTGACTGGGAATCAAATCATGCCCTCCTGGTTTATAGGTTGAAGCTCAACCACTGAATCACAAAAGCTGGGCTGAGCTGTATTTTAAAATCCTTGAGATGGAGCTAAGGTTAAGGGTTGACAGAACCCAGGTTAAGGGCTGACAGAACCCAGGCGAAGGAGAGAGTGGAGGAAAAAAAAGGGTGGCTGGATTTGATTTTGCCTTTTCAATTAGAATTGCTTTCTGAGAGTCTGAGCAAAACAAATATAAAACAAACGAACAAAAAAACCCCATAACAACACCTTTGCTGTATAAATGAGAGCTGCACTCGTTTAGCTTCAGAGATAAAGGGGCACGTCCTCCCTCCAGCCCATTCTCTGGTGTTCTTAGGCAAATCAGAGTCTCTGTGGAAGTGTCATAGGTCATTCCTAAAGACGTGCAGCAGCCCCATAGGGAAATCCCAACTCCACTGTAATTAGCTGACTAGCTCCAGGGGCCCCCGAGCCCTTCCAGGGGTTTTAGACAGCAGGGAGAGAAACTGAGGCACGTGAAAGAGTTGAATGTGAACTGAGGGGTGAGAGCCTGGTGGAGCTCAACACATACGCAGCACACTTTGACCCACCACGTAACATCCCTAGGAAACGTTCTCAGACTGCAGCTATCCAAAAAAAAAAAAAAAAAAAAAAAAATTAAAATTAGCATGGGACATTGTGCCTGTGAGGCCGGAAACTCCCAAACCCAGCCCTCATTCCTTACTCCTGATAGGAAGCCTTGACTTGCAAGTGCTATACAGAAATGGGAAGATTTAACTAGGAAATATCAACTTTAAAAAATGGCCCAAATGCAGCTGTCTTTGGGCACCTGCGTTAATGTTTTGCCTGCAGAAACCAGAGAAATGCCTGCTCTAAAATGAAACCGAGTGAAAAGTAGGAAATTACAGCTTCCAAAGAGAAGCATAGGAAAAAATTATTTTTAAAAAAAGGAAATTAATAAGAGGTTTTAGAGACTGTCTCGGGACTATTCTGAAGCTAATGAATGCCTACACCCCATTCCCCTCTTCTATAGCTCCTCCACTATGTTCTTTGCTCTCTGAGCTCCTTGTCTACACTTGCCCTTTCCCCTCCCTTCTTCCGTCCCCTTCCACCTCCTCTACCACCACTGATTTTAGGGAAAATGAGAAGAGGGATTCCAACAGCTCCCTTTGGGAAAAGCTGGTCTCAGCTAGAGGGGAACCAGCAATTGCTCCCGACTCTATCCCGATCCCTGATGGACTCACACAATTTAACTTAGGACATGTGATCCTGGCTATTCTGACCTGTTCCAATGAATACACCTCCAGGTTTCTGAGAGCAAGGCCGCAGATACTCAGGAAGGTCTGTTGTAGCGGAGTCTTTTGCTGTAAAAAGCCAGGTCACCACAAGAAGGATTGTAGAAAAACTGAAATGTGATTTACAAAGAGAAAACAGAAGCAAACATAGGGCTGCGCCAGGACTATGAGAAGGTATTTTCCCTTTTCCTTGCTTATACTTTAGGAGAAGTTGAAATTTATCATAAAAAGGTAAGCTACTAAGGCCCTTGTAGATACTTTATCTGTTATTAACCCTACCCACCTAAGTGTCCCTCTCCCTCAGAATTGTTAACCTAAAGAAACCATTGAAACCTGTAAAGAATTTTTGTGAGTTTGAGCCAAACTGTCAACATATGCTGGGAAGCAGAACCTCAACGAATTGAGATGATGCTCCTGAGAATGGCGGGTTACATCTGTATTTATACATTGCAATCAAAGGAAAGGGACTTAGGTGGGTTACATGAAATCCATTGGTGATAGA
>NW_005360763.1:2069-3046 GCF_000412655.1 Myotis brandtii
AGGCTCAGTTAAGGTAAAGGTTGACCTTGTCAGGGAAGATACCAGCCTAGGAGGTGACTGCCCACCATCACTGCTTTTAAGGTTTAATTTCAAACCATCCTTTGTGGTGACTTTAGGTCTCTGAGTTTGCAACACTGCCATGCAGGCCTCCCCTGAGCTTGTCAGGTCAGCATGTGGCCCCTTTCAACCACGGAGTGAAGCTTCTGTACAAATGGTGAGGTATCTAAGCAACCGATGGCTGTTTTAAAATCAGAACTTGTCCCCTTTCAGCTGGGGCATGTTATGGGCAACAGATATTTTACTGGTCAAATCGGCCCCAATTCACTTGATAGGAAGAGGGTTTTGGTTTTTTTAATCACTGATGCACACACACACACACACACACACACACACACACTTTTTTTTCAGAAGGATAATATGTAATTAGAACTAAATGAACCAGATACTGAACCAAAAGGGAAAATGATGGTTTTAAAAAGGGAACCTCCTATGAGGAAACTAACCTTGAGGCTGACCGAAGATTTGCTAACCACCGTTTCTGCACGATTAACTTCCAGGAGAACCTGAGAGACTGCTCAGTGGGGGCTGCCCTGTCAGAATGGCCCAAGAGCCAGAGGCTGGCAGAGGCCCCTGTCTCTGCAGATGGGGAACCAGGCCGCGGTGCCTCGAGAGTCCCCTTTCTGGGGGTACATACTCTCCAGCTGGGAGAACTTTGACTCGGGGTCCCTCAAGAAAAAGGCTAATCTTTTGCAATGTAACCTGGCCCCCCCACTGTAAAATGGACAATGGGGAGGTTTGACTGGTTAATGCACCATTAGGTTTATGCTACCCTGCAGCCAGACCGGTTTTCCCAGTCCCAGGGGAGTGAATGGAGAAGGAGGTGCTGGGGGCTGCAAAGGCGGGTGCCTCCGGGACTAGATTGTGTCAGACACCAGGTAGTAAGTCTTTCCATAATGATAGCGAGAGGGTTAGCTTGA
>NW_005360763.1:3755-5625 GCF_000412655.1 Myotis brandtii
CATTCCAAGGTCACTACTCTACTGCTCTACTGTTAAGCTACAAAGAAGTAACTGAAGGAGATTATCTTATTCTGTGGCCCAAGTAAAGGTTATGTCCTTTTAGCTTTGCTGGTGGTCTCCTTTGGGACTGCCCTGCGTCGGTGGGTTTTCATAGGCTTTGGTACTTTCTCTGGTGGGTAGACCCCTGGGGATGTGTGTCGTGTGTGTTTCCTTCCACGTCCTAGTGGATCAGGGTTCGGGATCTGAAAAGAGGAGCCGCACACAAATGAGAGAGAAATGACACGAGATAATTTGGAAATATTGGGCAAGTCCAGAAGGACTTCCACCGATGCTCAGGCCGCTCCAACCTTTCATTGATCTGGGGTAGCCCTAGGGTAAGGAGGTTTCAATGACACACAGATTAGTTCATCACCAGACAATTTCCGGTCCCTTGAACATATGCTGTGCGGATGTTTCTTCCCTGCAGCGACTGTGTCAAGCAGCAAGGATGGACCGGCTTCCGGCAGGCAAGTTCAGGATAGGAATGGAGAAAGAACACGTAGAGACAGGGAAAGTTCAGGAGAGGAACAGAAAAGGAGCGCATAGAAACAGGAAGAGTTTAGGTCCATAGAAGGCATGAGGAATGGAGATTCGTTTTTTGAGGGAATAGGAAGAGAACACCTTGTTTTAAGGACAATGATTTCTGAATGGGTAAGAAGGTGTGTGAAAGATTGTAGAAAGGTTTATAAACTGTTGGGAAAGTTCATACAAATTTGTGCAAGTTTTAAGTTTATTTAAGAAACTTCTTACATTTTTCTCTACAAAATTTAGTAATTGGAATGATGTGTATGGTCTTTATGTGACAGGTGTTTGTCTGTGTGTTATGTGTGGTGAATTTTCAGTCTCTGCAATGGTGGCTAGTCATGTCCTAGGCCAGGATCTTCCCGGACAAAATGCAATCTTTACCTTAACTGAGCCTGTCTGTCGTTTTTGCATCTGATAACATATTGTTGGAATGTCAGAGTCACTTGTAACTTCCCTTTCTCTGGCCCCCTTAGGGCACAACCAATGTGCCAGGGCGACAGGGCAGAGACCACAAATGCCTTCATTGTTCTTGTTGTCGTGTTAATTGTTGACTGATAACTACCCTGCACCCACCTAAGTAAAAGAAGCAGGTGTCTATCATTTTACTCTTTATCCAATCCCAGAGGTTTCCCTGCTTTGCTCTCTCCCTCTCCCTAATCTATTACCAGTGGATTCCATGTAACCACTTACGTCTCCTCCTTTGACTGTCATGGATGAAACAAGGTGAAAAGCCACCATTCCCTGAGCATTAGCTCAATGCCTTGAGGTTCTGCTTCCCGGCAATTGTCAACAGTTTGAATCAAATAAACTCTCAAAAATTCCTTACAGTTTGAATGTTTCTTCCATGAACACCCTAAGACTTCTCTTTTCAGATTAAGCTTCAGCTGCCTTTGTTTACCCATCCGACACTCCCCTCCCTCAGGGCCCCACTTTGTGCCAGGCAACCTGCAGAACAAACCCATGGCACCCTGTCTGCTACTCTTGCGTCTGTGTCAGAAAACCGAAGAGATCTCCAGTGAGCTCAAGCCAACTCCACATTCAAACCTGGAAAATGTGCAGGTTCAGAGTCACACAAGCTGTGGTGACCCAGCGTACGTTTGTGAGCTCTCAGAAAGGCAGGGCTTGTTTCAGACCACAGCCCCGGGCAACATGCACCAGGCAGCACCAAGGGTAACCGGGCCAACCAGCAGAGAAGGGGCCTGCAGCCCCAGGGCCCATCTCCGCGCACGCCCCATAACCCCATCCCCCAATCACCCCATCACGCCATCACCCCACAGACCCATCGCCCCATCCCTCCATCGCCCCA
>NW_005360763.1:6207-23562 GCF_000412655.1 Myotis brandtii
TCACCCCATCACCCCATCCCACCATCCCCCCATCATTGCCCTATTGCCCCATCATCACCCCATCGCCCCATCGCCCCATCACCCCATCGCTCGGACACCGACCTTTCCCAAACCAGGGCCTCCGGAGGATGTCTGTTTCTCACCACTAAGGCCATGGGTTGTTTTGGTGATGAAATGCTCACCCACAGAAGTAAGCTGCTTTCCCCTTGTTTTTGGTTAGTGGTATTTTTACCTTCAAAGATGTAACTCTGTGGACACAACTTATTTCCAAAATTGAAGGGTCCTTAAAGGACCAAATACTACTAAAGGTGGGACCCCATGACATGGCAGCTGTATTATCTACTCTGCAGGAAGGAGAGAGAAACAAATTCAAAGCAGTATTACTGGTGTGAACATTTTGCCTGGAAATGCACAAAAAGGTCATGTGCTTTTTAAAAAATAAGTTTTAAATTTTAGAATAGTTTAAATCTACAGAAAAGATTGCAAAGATGGCACAGAGTTCTACATCCCCTCACCCAGCTTCCCCTTTCATTAACATCTTCCATGAGTATGGTGCCCACGGCACAATCGAGGAACTAACATTGACACATTGTTAGTCGCCGAAGTCCTTTCTCTATTCAGATTTCCTTGGTGTTAATCTCATGTCCTTGTTCTGTTCTGGGATTCCATCTAGGACACCACGTGACACTGAGTCATCACGTCTCCTTAGGTTTCTCTTGGAGCGACAGTTTCTTAGCCTTTTCTTGTTTTGTTTTTTAAATCTTTATTGTTGAAAGTATTACATATGTCCCCTTTTTTCCCCCATCGACCCCCTCCAGCCTACCCCACCCCTGCCCCAGGCCCTCACCACCCCACTGTCTGAGTCCATGAGTTATGCATACAAAGTCTTTGGTTGATGACCTCCCACCCACCCTTCCCCGCCTTCCCTCTAAGATTCCGCACTCTGTTCTTTATGAAAGAATAACACTTCCTAAAAATACTACAGAGGCCTCCTCCACTTAAAAACACAATGGATTCATTATAAAGGCCATGTCAGTATATATTAACAAAAATTATTGAAAAAGATTTTATTTTGTTACTTAGATTCCACATCTGAGTGAGATCATGTGGTACTTGTCTTTCTCTGACTGATTTATTTCACTTAGCATGATGCTCTCCAGGTCCCTCCATGCTGTCTCAAAGCCTTTTCTCCTTTTTTATGACCGTGACCACTTTGAGAATTATTGGTCACGGGTTTTGTCTCTCAGAGGGACCCGTCTGATTTTACCCTTATAGATAGACTGGGTTTATGGGTTCTTGGAGGAAGACCACAGAGGTAAAGCATACTTCTCGACAAATTGTATCAGAAATTCAAACTCGAAAATTGAACTGGAACGCATGGTGGTCCTCTGGGCAGGATGATTCCGGGTCCTGGTCCAGGTGGAGTTGAAGAATGAAGCCACGGACAACAGGGGGTGCAGGAAAAGATGGAAACTTATTGAGGAAAAAGCACAGACTCCCACGTGGGGAAGGGAGAGAGTCCCACTAAGTCCCTTTTTTTCTAAGGTTTATAAAGACTGCAGTTCTTTGTGTCTTGATCTCCCCTCTGATTGGTCCCCATAGCAGAGTCAGAGCTCAAGCCTCACCTGAGGTTCTCCTCTTGTCCCTTATTGTGTTCCTATTCCCTGTGGCCTTCCGCTTCCCTCTCGGAATGAGTGGCTTCCTTCCCTTTATTCTGTAAATGTGTACCTTCTGCAGCTCCCAGCTGCCTTATTCTATGGAAATTATACCTTCTGGCAGCTCCCTGCTTTGCAGCCCTGTGGTTTTCCCATGGACCCCTTCATTCCTAAAATTTCCTAAACCTGCCTATCTTACCCCTAAAAACTCCTTTCAAAGCGATGCTATCTCCATAACCTACTGTTGTGTGGTAAATCAGCGAGTGAGATACAAGACGCCTTAATGAGCCGATTAATTAGGAGTCGTTTATTGTGCACGGCCCAGAGGGAGGTGTTTCTTCCAAATCTCTGAGCGAAGTCACAGAGGAAGTTTCCTGTATTTATACCTTTTGAGCTTCTTTGTCTGCAGCTTTTACAAAGGGCTCTGTGTGAGTTATTGTTACAGACAGTTTGTAATCTTGGATACATAAAGAACAAACATTTGGCATAAGAATATGGGAATTATTATCAGTAATAGTCCATTACATTAGATGGCTAGCTTGCAAGGTCAGACAGTTAAGTTTTTATCTTTTTCTATTATTCAAACTAAAACAGTTATTTTATAGAATAAGAGACTGTCTAAAAATGACAGAGTTTACAGAACAAGGGACAATCTAACAATAGCAGAGAATTTCAAACAGCAGTTTTTATACAAGATGGAGGTTACTATGCTTCACTACAACTGTTGACGTTGACCTTGAGCACCTAGCTGAGGTTGTGTTTGTCAAGTTGGCTCCATAAAGCTACTCTTTCCCCCTTTCCATACTGCATTCTTTAGGAGAAAGCCGCTACCTGTAGCCCACACGTCAGGTGATCCTATGGTGATCTCATGATCCATTTTGAGTTCCTTTTGTGAAATGTGTGAAGTCTGTGTCTGATTTTACTTATTTTTGCATATGGATGTGCAATTGCTGCAGCTCCATTTAAAGACTGCCCTTTCTCCATCAACTTGCCTTTGTGCCTTTGTAAAAATCAGTCCACTATGTCTGCGTGGGCAGTTCATTTGACATTGAGGGTACACTGGAGAGGGATTCTTGAGAAAATTAGTTGACTTTGATTTTACGTGCACTAGTTTGTGTAGTTAATTTCATTAATGTCTTCTATCTCCATACATAGCTGTCATCTCAGCCATTAGAAGTGGCACTTCTATGTAAGAAACAAAAAGTCTTCACTTTCTTCTCCCAAAGGCAAGAGTAATAGACACCAGGGTGAGGATGGGTGTTAGAAGCCCTCCTCTAGCCATATCCTGAGAGAAAAGGTAGGGCACGCGAGGGACTTGCTCAAGGCCACACACCTGGTAAGTGACAGGCACACTGCTCAGTGCCCAGTGCTCACCGAGGAATCCAGCCGGGCGTGTCACTGTACGTGGCCTCTAGTTTAAACAGAGCTCCTGCCTTTTTAGATCTCTCAGCCACACTAGCTTGTAGCTGCCAGCCTTCTGGGGGTGACTCAGTGTGGTGTCATCCACAAGGCTGAGCAGAAAACCAGCCCCGGGGGAATCAGAGAAGCCGGTTGCCTTGCGGAGAGCAGGGCACTCATTAGGCCAACTCCTGAGTTCTCACGTCCCAGGAGACTATGCCCTTAGTTTTGAACGATAGCCAGACTGTTCCTGTAAAACCTCTTCACCAGCTTGGAAAGGTTTACTCTGGTCACAAAAGAAACTCGGTGAGAAAGCGCTGGATTATATGTACAACCCACTGCGGTTATTGTAAAAAGTTGCTCAGTGGGCACATCCTACTGATACTGAGCCAGGAGGATGGGTTTCATCTGCAAAAGACCAACCCTGTGCTGGGCATGGTGCCAGGTGGTTGCTTTGTTCTCAAGTAAATAGACAGAGATTGTGGATCACTCAATAAATGGAGAGAGATTTTAACCACACACTTGACATTCTGATTCCACCAGATTTCTTAATGCACTAGATTTGTAAGATTGTGAATATTTAGGCCTGTGGGCAAGACAGTTAGCTCACAGGGTGCTCCCAAATCACCTGAAGCAGCAGAGATGCTGATGAAATCTAGCGCTGTGAGCTGAGGGGCTAATTTTATTCTTTTACCAACTTTATTCGGACCTACCGCCATCACCATCCTGCCGGTTCTTTTCAAATACATTTGATTCCCTTTAATTTCTCCATTACTGCCAAAGCCACTACAGTGCATTACGAAGTCAGCTCACTTATTAGCACCTGCGGAGTGCCTGATATTATCCTTCGCATATTTATGCTCATAATCCTCATGCCATCTCCACAGCAATCCTCCGAGGTAGGCGACATAATCGTTTCTACTTTGTCGTGATTAAGAAAACAACAACCCCGTGGTTTATGTTCAAAAATTGTCATCATGACTTGTGCTGACTGCATCTCAGTCAAAACGTCAAGCTCCCAATGCTAACGGAAAAACGTCCAAACCTGTAAAGAATGTTTGAGTTTATTTGAGCCAAACTGCCGACAATTGCCGGGCAGCAGAATCTCAATGGATTGGGATAAAGCTCCAGAGGATGGCGTTTTCTCGTCTATTTTTATACATTGCAGTCGAAGGAGGGGATGGAGGCGGGTCACAGGAAATCCACTGGTGATAGATTAGGGAGGTGGGAGAAAGCAAAGCGGGGGACCCCTGGGATTGGATAAAAAGTAAAATGATGGACGCATACTTAAGCGGGGGCAGGATAGTCAACAGTCAACAATTCACATGATAACAATAACAATGAAGGAATTTGTGGTCTCTGTCCTGGCGCCCAGGGCATGTGGCTGTGCCCCAGGGGTGGGGGGAAAAGAGAGGTTACATTTCATAGGTATGTTATCTTAGATCAGCGGTTCTCAATCTGTGGGTCGAGACCATCAGAAAACACATATAGCATGTCAGATATTTACATTATGATTCATAACAGTAGCAAAATTACAGTTATGAAGTAGCAACGAAAATAATTTTATGGTTGGGGGTCACCACAACATGAGGAACTGTATTAAAGGGTCGCGGCATTAGGAAGGTTGAGAACCACTGTCTTAGATGAAAACAGACAATAGGCTCAGTTAAGGCAAACAATTGACCTCAGGGAAACTACTGGCCTAGGACTGACTACCCACCACAGTTGTTTTTAGTGAAAGTTTAATTTCGGACCATCCTTGGTGGTTACCTTAGGTCTTTAAGTGTGCAAGACCGCCATGCAGGCCATCCCTGAGCTTGTCGGGTTAGCATGTGGCCTTTTTTTTTTTCTTTCCTGTCCCCACCAATGTCCCTGATCACAGGGAGCTGCCCGAGAGACACAGTCTTTCATCAGCTCACACTGAGGTAAGGATGATGGCCCATGTTTGCTTTCTCCCTATAGAGCAGTGGTTCTCAACCTTCTGGCCCTTTAAATACAGCTCCTCATGTTGTGACCCAACCATAAAATTATTTTCGTTGCTACTTCATAACTGTAATATTGCTACTGTTATGAATTGTAATGTAAATATCTGATATGCAGGATGGTCTTAGGCGACCCCTGTGAAAGGGCCGTTCAACCGCCAAAGGGGTCACGACCCACAGGTTGAGAACCGCTGCTAGAGAGGGTCTTGGAGAAGGGAAACCGAGGGTAGGTTTTTCTGACGGTGAGCAGGCGTCGCTGGGAAAGGGGGTGTGGGAGACACGGGGGCTTCCTGCTGCGGACACCACTGTCCTTTCTTTTTAAAAAAATATTTTTATTGATTTCAGAGATGGAGGGAGAGCAAAAGAGAGAGAAACGTCAGTGATGAGAGAGACTCATGGATTGGCTGCCTCCTACACACCCCACACTGGGGATCCAGCCTGCAACCAGGCATGTGCCCTGACTGGGAATCGAACCAGGACCTCCTGGCTCATAGGTCCACACTCAACCACTGAGCCACGGCGGCCGGGCTCCCCTGTCCTTTCAGTACCCCCCTCAGACGGCGCCTGGCTAGATGGCAGAGCAGGCGTGCATGGCCGCCGCAGAACAGTGTGTGTTCGGGGTGGAGAGGGCTATTCTGGGAGCGCTGGTGGAATTTTCTGCCAGGGACCCCGCCTCCCCCTCCTCCCCCCTCCGGGCGGGATAGTGAATGAATGAGCTGTGGTTCTGCAGCCAGGAATTCAGAGGTGAGGTGGTGGCTTTAATACTTGCAGTGTTCAGGCCGAAGTTTACAAAGCAGAGCTCTGACTCCGTCAGTACTGAGCACTGGTTTTGGTCAAATGTCACATGCTTGTTTCTATTTCTATTTTCAGCCTACTGAAAATCACACTCTTCTCGGTCTTCCGCCCCTTCCGCAAACATTGGGCAGCGTGGAGTCAAGAACACAGCTTAGGCTGAAAGGAACTCTTACTCTCTTGTGAGAAAACAGCAAACATCGTGGTGACCCAAATAATTCGAACAGCCTGGGGTCCGTGTCCCGTTAACCACAGCATCAGGAGCCTCTGGCTGTGGCAGTTGGCGAGAAGCGGAGCGTTAGAAGCGAGGGCTCTGCGTTGAGGACCTGAGCTCAGATTCTCGCTCTGCCGTTTACTTGGTATTTGAGTCCTTAACCCTCTTCACAAGTTTTTCCTCATTTGTGAAGCGGGAGGAGGGCAATAATCCTATTTCCTTCACAGAATTGTTGTGAGAAACCAAATGATCACCTGGAACGATGCCTGCCTGGCCCAAAATCAGCGTTCAGTAAGCGTGGAATGCGATTAGTAGGGCCTTTTTGAAATACGCTGCACTTCAAGGCTCATGTCTGCATTTAGTTTTAACTGATACGTTCTTGCCATCTATTTTCCTGAGCATCTTAACCATGGGTGAATGTTTTCTAATAACTTAACCATCTGGATCAATGTATCTGCTTATATTTTTTCTTTATGATTCTTAGTAATTGTTTCTGTCTCCTGGAGTGCCTGGTAGACGTTGAACCAATGCCAGACATTGTGGTTCAAAATGTATAGAGGCTTTGGGGTGAAATCTTCCTCCTCCGCCAGGGGGCTGGTCACCCCGATCCCGTCGGAGATGGAGCAACTGTAGGCGAATTGCAGGGTTTTTATTGTTTTTTATTTTATTTATTTGTTTTTATTGATTTCAGAGAGGAAGGGAGAGATAGAAACATCAATGATAAGAGAGAATCATTCATGGGCTGTCTCCTGCACGCCCCCTGCTGGGAATGAAGCCAGCAACCCGGGCATGTGCCCTGACCAGGAATCAAACTGTGACCTCCTGGTTCCTACGTAGACGCTCAACCACTGAGCCACATCGGCCGGGCTGATTGCAGGGCTTTTGTTTTTTCCTTTATATATATATATTTAAATATATTTTATTGATTTTTTACAGAGAGGAAGGGAGAGGGATAGAGAGTTACTGGGGAAGTGCCTGTAACCAAGGTACATGCCCTTGACTGGAATCGAACCTGGGACCCTTCAGTCTGCAGGCCGATGCTCTATCCACTGAGCCAAACCGGTTAGGGCTCCTTTATTTTTTAGAGCAGCTTGAAGTTCACAGAAACAGTGAGCAGGAAGTACAGAGTCCCGTGTGGCTCCCGCCCATCCACGCACAGCCTCCCTCCTCCGCCATCCCCCCCGCCCCCCAGTCCTTTTTCTTTTAACCAAGAGTGACTGCACGTTAGCACCTCATCACATAGTCCACGTGCACAGCAGGGCTCCCTCTGGGCTGCACACTCAGCTGTGATGCCATGACCCCCAGTGGTTGCACCCTGTGCTCCCCTGTGCGCCCTCCCTCCCCGAGTCCCAGCCACACTGACCTTACTGTCCCAGGGCCCTGCCTGTCCGCAGGTGCAGGTCCGAGGTGCACGCAGTCTTCGTGAGGCCATTTCTGTCGGACCCTCCCTGTTCTGAGGGAGTAGCCTTCCATTCCGACTAGATCAGCGGTTCTCAACCTGTGGGTCGCGACACCTTTGGCGGTCGAACGACCCTTTCACAGGGGTCGCCTAAGACATCCTCCATATCAGATATTTACATGACGATTCATAACAGTAGCAACATTACAGTTATGAAGTAGCAACGAAAATAATTGTATGGTTGGGGGTCACAACATGAGGAACTGTATTAAAGGGCCAGAAGGTTGAGAACCACTGGACTAGATGTTTATGTTCCCCCCAAATTCACCCTTTGAAACCCTGCCCCCTGCCATGAGGTATGCAGAGGTGGGGCTCCTGGGAGGCGCAGGGTCAGGAAAGCTGAGCCCTCGTGGGTGGGATCAGCGCCCGGATAACAGAGGCCCCGAGCTCCCTTCCCCTCCCATCAGGTGGGGACACAGCAGGGACATGGCCATCCACGACCAGGAAGCGCCCTCCCAGGCCTGGGCCTCACATTGACCTTGGACTCCCAGCCTCCCAGGACGGCCTACGCCCCTCCCTCCAGGGGAGTCTGAGCCCGAGAACTCCCAGCTCCCAGTGCACACACCCTCCCCCCTCAGCCTCTAACACCCTGCTCTGCAGCCCAGGGACTGGGGAGAACAGGTCCGGGTGGGGGGCAGATACAAGTTTGCACCCCCCTCCCTGGCGGCCCAGCCTCACAGATTCCACTTTTCCTCTCCAGCTCCCCAAACTGCCCGAATTCTGCTGCCTCTGCCCCAGTGACCTCCTGCCCAGATCTGCGGCCTGGGTTCCGGGCTCCCGCCCAGGACTCGGATGGCCAGAGCCCCAGGGAGAAGTCCCTGCAGAGCGCCCACCACCCCTCAGCTCTCCCCCCAGGCCTGTTGCTCAATCCCCTCCCAGCAGCCCCATGCTGTTTTGTGCACTTCATCCGGCTTCTCCAGTCGTCAGTGAGGGCCTGGCCTTCGCCTCCATGGAGACAGGTCCTGCCACGCACTCCGGACACGTGTTTCTCGTTTTCCTTGTTTGTTCTGCTGAGATGAGCAAATGGTGCTGTCAGCCAAGCGCCCACCTGCTGCCTCTCCATGGCCCGGGCCATTTCCATGCATCAGCACTGTGAGCACACGGTCATCTGTGGTAAAAGCTTAGGAAGCCCTTACAAGATTTAACATCACTATCTGATCATACAATCTGCTTTATATGATTTTCAACCAGCCAACCGAGGCATTGGGGAAATGTAATTTTATTTATTTTTTTACAATATATTTTATTGAGTTCAGAGAGGAAGGAGAGGGAGAGGGAGAGGGAGAGAGAGAAACAATGATGAGAGAGAATCATGGATCGGCTGCCTCCTGTGCGCCCCACACTGGGGATGGAGCCTGCAACCTGGGCATGTGCCCTGACCGGGAATCGAACCGTGACCTCCTGGTTCATAGGTTGATGCTCAACCACTGAGCCACACCAGCCCGGCTGATTTTATTTTTTTATAACTCACCTTAACTTCAATCTTCAGCTCCCCTTTACTTAAGTGGCAGAAACTTAAGCTCGGCCAGTGTGGGGGTCTCCTGAGAGTTGTGTGTAAGTAACGAGGGGCTTACCTGGTGCAAAGCGTCAGGGTGGGGAGGGATCGAACGCTCAATGTCCCCTGTCTGTGATGCCCCCGCCAACAGGGCTTCGTGCTGTCTCCCACCCGGGGCCCAGCCTGGCATCTCCCGACCTTCATTCTTACCTGCAAGGCTGCCCACCGTTCTCTCCGAGTACCACGTCCTCATTCTTGAATGCAAAGGAGGCTTTCCGGTGCTCTACCCAGCCGTCCCTGCGGTTGAAATGGCCCCAGGTGCCGGGACACACGCTCTATTCTTCTGCGAAACGTTGCTGCCTCCCTGAGCTGAGCTCTAACGCTTTAGAGCAGCGGTTCTCAACCTGTGGGTCGAGACCTCTTTGGCGGTCGAACGACCCTTTCACAGGGGTCGCCTAAGACCGTCCTGCATATCAGATATTTACATGACGATTCATAACAGTAGCAACATTACAGTTATGAAGTAGCAACGAAAATAATTTTATGGTTGGGTCACAACATGAGGAACTGTATTTAAAGGGCCAGGAGGTTGAGAACCACTGCTTTAGGGTCAGCCGTCCGGGTGCGGGGCGAGCAGATGTAGGCGTCAGTGCTTCTGCCCCGATATTCTGCTTATGCCACAAGCCCTGTCAATGTTACTAAAGAACTAAGATTCTGAAACAAAATCCTGGCGTTGTTTGCTTCTTGTAGTCCCAGGCGTCCCCTGAAGCAGTGGTCGCACGTTAGCCTCACCGCAAAGGGGAGAGTGAGACACTGGAGGGAAACATGAAGCAAAACACTGACAGTATTTCACAAAATGACTGTCTACGTGTGAGCATCCATTCGAAACCCCTCGCTGACGTATTAGCCCCGCGTGTGTGCCAGGCAGCGTGTGAGGCCCCGACACTCACCCCAGGGGCCGTCCTCCCCTTGCGGCCTCCCGAGCGACAGGGAGCACACACAGAGGTGAGGCAGAGCTTCTGTTAAATAGGGCAGAGTGAACACGCCAGTTAGCCTCCCGCCCAAACTACATTCAAGCGGCAGCAAAGGGTTTTTTCAGGGGAAACAATGGGATACTCATGAGTAGAGGCTGTGGCAGCCCCGGAATGTTGGGAACTGGGAGGCGGATGACTGGCAGCCAAACCGACTTCACAGCGGAACCAGCAAGGGCATCGGGGGCTGCGGCGGGCCGGGCCGAGCCACGGTCTGGGAGATATTTAGAAACACCAGGGGCGGGTGGTGCAGTAGCTGCAGGCCTGTAAGGAGAGGCGAGGCGGCCAAACGTTCGCTTCCAGGCGAGTGTGGCAGAGGCCTCCCCTGTGGGGAGCTGGCTAAAAGCAGAAGCAAGGAAACAAGAAACAGCGGAACAACCAGCCAGATGCCCGAGGGCAGCAGGATCTCAGTAATTAGTCTGTGTGCGACATGAGTTGGAAATCGCTGCCCTACAGGCACATGTACCCATCTGTCCCAGTCACTGTTTAAATTGCTTTGTTTTAAAATATGAGCCAAGGGTTGCCAGCCCTTAATGAGAGAGTCTGTGCCAGGACAGACAGAGGCAAATCTAGCCAACAGTTGGAGGCTAGAAGGACCTACGGAGCAGAAGGAAACTTGCAGACAAGCCCACCCTGTGGGTGTCCTCACGCGGAAGAAGAGACCCACCTGGGAAAGGATGCGTGAAGGCTGCAGAGTGGAACATTCAGAGAGCCAGGTTACATGCAACAGAGAGATCCCCAAGCCAGTGGGGAGATATCGGAGGAATTCTCCCAGAAAGCCAATCAAAAATAAAGGACCATGTTAGCATGCAGGAGGCCCAACACCCTCATAAGCCGGAGCTCCAGAACCGGGGAAGGCAGGCAGAGAGGCACCGGATTTCTGAAGAATGGTTTCCCTGAGCGGCAGGAGCGTGTCTATCATGGAGAGCTCGCTCAGCGCCCTGCACATGCCTGCAGAGAGAGAAACTGCCCCAGGGCATGCGTGTGGCATGTCAGAGCCTCGGGATGAAGGTCCCGCACTCCCAGAGGTCAGGGCCTGAGCTCCAGGCCAGAGGCACCAGGCTTCTCACCCTGCAGCCCCACGGGAGCTGGAGGCCGCAGTCCCTTAGACGTTCAGATGGAGAATGATTTCAGACCTTGATCTCGGTTCTCTGTCACATTTTCTGACAAGTGTGAAAGCCAATCAAAGACACGCCCGAGACACAATTAAAAATGCCCTTAACCCCCTTTTCAGGAAAACACTGGAGAATGGGATCCACAAAATACAGAAATGAACCAAGAAAAAAGAGGAGCCAGGAATTGGGACCTAAAACAGGAATGAGGCGAAGGGCGTCCCGGTGGGCGGACCAGTCGTTCCAGTCCGCCTGGGCCCGCAGGGCCAGAGGTGGGGCTGCAGCGTTGCAGCTGGGCCCACCCCTGGCAAGTGGGATGAATCGGTCGCCCTATGTCCAGGATGGCAGCGAGGGGACTCCCACGTGGAGAGCTGGCCGCAGATATAGAACAACTGGACCAGACAGGGAGAGAGAGTGCGCCAGAGGGAGGCCTGGGAAATCCGTCCAGGGGAAAACACACACACACACACACACACACACACGCACACGCACACACACACACACGTCTGTGCATGTTTGTGTATGTGTGCATGTTTCCTGGTGAGTTTTTGGGGAGAGTTTCAAGACAAAGAGTTGTAGGCACACAGTCGATGAAACCAGTGAGGGTAGTGGGACGACAGGGGGAACCAAGCCATAGAGGAGAGTGAGGTCAGAGCACAGTGACCCCACATGGCCCTTTGTGAGTGACTGTCCACGTGCTCGTCATGTGAGCGCTGAGCATTGCTCCACACAGAAATGAGAGCAGCTGACATGGGGAGAGGGAGCTTGTGAAGAAAGCTCACAGGCCATTATCCTGAGTCATTTCTCCCAGGGGATGGAGGCAATAGGTGCTAGCCTAACGAGAAAAAAAAGAGGATGATGTTTGAAAACATGGACGCCAATTCCAGGGAAAAAAAAGTTTAACATGTTGAGAAAGTCACCCAGCCAGTGGGGTTCAGTAGTTGAGTGTTGACCTGTGAACCAGGAGGTCACAGTTCGATTCCTGGTCAGGACACATGTCCGGATTTGGGGCTCGATCCCCAGTGTGGGGCATGCAAGAGGTGGCCGATCAATGATTCTCTCTCATCATTGGTGTTTTTTTTTTTTTTTTTTTCTCTCTCTCCCTTCCTCTGAAATCAATAAAAAATATTTTTTTAAAAAGTTGAGAAAATCTACCTGGAGAATGGAAATTAATACTGGAACCAATTAAGACAAGAGACTTTTTATTTATTTATTTTTTATAATTTAAATTTTTTAAAAATTTTAAATATATTTTTATTGATTTTAGAGAGGAAGGGAGAGGGAGAGAGAGACAGAAACATCAATGATGAGAGAGAATCATTGATCAGCTGCCTCCTGCACATCCCCTACTGGGGATCGAGCCTACAACCCAGGCATGTGCTCTTGACCAGAATCGAACCCGGGACCCTTCAGTCCACAGGTGGATGCTCTATCCACTGAGCCAAACCAGCCAGGGCGACAAGAGACGTTTAAAATTGAAAACATATTAGAAAAACTTGACTTTTAAAATTGTGAACAAGAACATCTTTGAAAGAATGATCTCTATATATAAAAGCCCAGTGACTGTTATGGCGGAACCACCAGAATGACTGGTTGCTATGATGCGTACTGACCACGAGGGGGCAGATGCTCAATGCAGGAGCTGCCCCCTGGTGGTCAGTGCGCTCCCACAGTGGGAGTGCTGCTCAGCCAGAAGCTGGGCTCACAGCTTGCTAGCGCAGTGGCGGTGGTGGGAGCCTCTCCTGCCTCCACGGCAGCACTAAGGAGTAGCGAGCCAAGTGGTAAGGAGTGAGCAGGTGGGCGGTAAGGAGCGAGGGGTCCCAAATTGCGAGAGGGATGTCCAACTGCTGGTTTAGGCTAAACCAGCAGTCGGACATCCCCCGAGGGGGCTCAGATTACAAGATGGCACAGGCTGGGCTGAGAGACACCTCCCCCCCCCCGGCCCCGTGCACAAATTTCGTGCATCGGGCCTCTAGTCCTGTATAATAAAACCCTAGTATGCAAATCAACCGAATGGCAGGCCTAAGCTGGCAGGCGGACATCGTTCGAGGGGTCCCAGACTGTGAGAGGGCTCAGGTGGGGCTGAGGGACCCTCCCCCAGTGCACAAATGTTGTGCACTGGGCCTCTAGTATATTTTGAAAACAAGTAATTACAGTCCTGGCCAGTGTGGCTCAGTTGGTTGGGGTGTCATCTGTTACCAAAGGGTCACAGGTTCAGTTCCCCGTCAGGGCACATACCTAGGTTGTGGGTTCAATCTTGATTGGGGGTTGTACAGGAGGCAGCTGATCAATGTTTCCCTTACATCAATGTTTCTCTTTCCCCCTTACGCTCTCTCTAAAATCAATGAAAAAAAAAGATGAACTGCAGTCAGCATCTTGTATTTTAGCTTCATTTATATAATATTTTATCATCACAAGTTTTTAATTTTAATGTAGTCAAATCTGTTAGTGATCTTAATATCTTCATTAATATAACACCAAAACACAATGTAGAGTGAAAGAATTGCTAAAGAGTCTGAATAGTACATCACTAATTATATGAAATTTGAAACATACCAAGCAATGCCGTATCTATTGCTTTTTATTAGATACATAAATGACTAAGATACATAGGAGTAATAATGGTAATACTATTCTGTGTCTGAAACATTTATTTATTTTAAACTCTGTTTAATTAATGAGGTATTAATTATAAGAAGACTTAATTGGTAACAAAATATCTTTTTCACTTTTCTCTAGTTTAAGATGTTCCACAGTCAAAAGGAAAATCAACAGGCAGCTGCATACACGAAGGGAAGCCTTGCCCAGAGGAAGGCGCGTGGTCCTGGGGACCCGTGGAAAGCCCCTGACAGAGGGTGGTGTGCCCGGAAAGGCAATGGCATCCCGGCGACACCTCGAGGGACCCTTGGCGGGGGCGGCTGCGGGTGGCCAGGCTGTGGAGCTGCATTTCCCTGAGGAAGGACTGCTGATGTGTGCTGGGGAGATAGTGAACCCTACACACTGTGTCCCTCCTGTCTGGGCCTCAGTGTCTGTATTTAATTGGTAGCAGCTTGAATTCTGTACATAAGAGGTTTCTCCTCACAGGATGCCTTGGCCTCGAGCCACAGCTTTCCCTTTTCTGCCTTCCCTGCGTGGTGGGAGCACCTGGGGTTACCTGCTGCAGTGCCAAACCTCTGCCCCCTTGGTCCTCGGCCCCGTGCGCCCTGGCTTACAGCTGTGAGCCTTGTCAAGTTTTCCCCTTTCCTCTTCTTTCTATGCTCAACCCCTCCTCCGCCGCCCCGTGGGATTCCTGGACCCTGAGTCACGGAGCCCTCTGCCCACTGCCCTGGACTCCTCGCCTGCTGCCTGGCCTCTCCCTGTGTGTGTGTGAGTGGGGTGGAGTAGGGTGGGGACAGTCGAATGTGGTCCCCCCCACATGGAGAGAGGGCGCTGCTTGTGCTAAGAATCAGAGGGTAATGATTGGGCTCAGGGGCCGAGCAGCACTTTCTCAAGTAGTTCTTGGAAAATATTGGGAAATACTGTTTCACTTGTGTGATGTGAAAGCTCTTCCGGTTTGGTGTCCTGAATCCGCTGTTACATCTTCTAAAAGGGAGTTATCCATCCTTCCAAGCGGGAAACCTAACTTGGTTTTGGCAGCATGCACTATTTTTTTAAGTGTCTTTTTTAGATTGAGCTGAACATACAAATCTATTGATTATAAGCATAAAGTAACACAATCAGGTGTGAAGATAAGTTAGAGGGGGGAGGAATGAAGAGGCTGGTGGGAGACGTGCTTGGCAGGTGGGCAGGCTGGGGCCAGTGCAAGACAGGAGCCCGTTGTTAGAATCCACCACCTTCCCCTTCCACGTGGTGGGCGGGGCTGCGAGGGAAACCGAGGGAACCAGGGACTGCAGGGACTGCAGGAGCCATGCATTAACCGTGATGCTTACCCAGGACGGTGATGTGGGAGACAGTCACTCTGCAGCCCACACTCAAGGGATAAGGGGTTGCGCTCCACCTCCTGTGCCCCAGTGTGAGTTAATGTTGTGAAATGTGTGAGTCTGTGTTCAATTATAGTCATTCATCCTTTGCATATGGATGTCCAATGGTTGCAGCTGGTCTTGGCGCCCAAATGATGGGCAGGCTGGGCACGCCGGGTGCAGCTGGCTGTGGGTGTCCTGGCTGAGACCTGAGCAGCGGGGTGGGAGATGTGTGAGCCTGGGTCTGAGTGGAGGGGAAGTGGAGTGTCCTTTGCGATGGCCAGGCCCGCTGCAGGCTGGGTGACCCTGTGACACTGGAGCTGGAGCTGTGACTCCACGAGGAATCCTATCTAATAATAGACAAACATGGACTGCAGACTGGGTGACCCTGTGACACCAGACCTGGAGCCTTGGCTCCACGAGGAATCCTATATAATAAAAGCCTAATATGCTAAGTGTCTGGTCGTCCGGTTGTCCATTCAACCAATCAAAGCGTAATATGCTAGTGATATGCTAAGGCCGCTCAACCACCCTCAATGCAGGAGCTGCCCCCTGGTGGTCAGCGCGCTCCCACAGGGGGAGTGCCACTCAGCTAGAAGCCAGGCTGACGCCTGGTAAGCGCAGTGGTGGTGGCACTCTGTGGCAGCTAAGGATGTCTGACTGTCGGCTCCTGGACTGCGAGAGGGTGCAGGCCAGGGTGAGGGACACCTCCCCCCTGCCAGTGCACGAATTTCGTGCACTGGGCCTCTAGTCCTTAACATAAATTCCCAGGACTCTGCTGTCACCCACTGAGTCTGCAGGCTGGGTGCCCTCCTGGACAGAGTCGGTGCACCTTTTTTATTTTGTGTCCTCAGTGGCGGTCACAGGTCTGACACAATAAAGTTGTTGAGTGACTGCAGAAGTGCCAGGTCAAGAAGCAGTGCTCAGAGGACCATACCTGGCTCTGGCCTGGAGCTGGGAGGCAGGGCTGGGAAGCCGGCCTGTGGCATGGCCCCTGGGGTCACAGAGCCTGCTTTCTGGTGTTTGAGCGGGTGGGTGGGGCTGAATCCTCAGCATGGAAATGAGGGTGGGGTTGGTGGTGAGAGTGTTTGGACGGAGAAATTATCGGGATGAGCAATTGAGGCCAGCCTTGCTGTTATTTCTAGGCATTAAACAAGTGAGCTCATCCAGTCCCCACCACCACCCGGAGCAGGAAAAGTCAGATCACTGTCCAGGCCGCAGGCTGGCCAGACCATAAAGCAAACTTTATTCCCCCAGAATGAGCCCTCTCCAGCACGAGGCCCTGTCTGCGCACGCGCGTCTGTCCCTCTGGTGCCATGCTTCCCACAAGGCTTCCTTTGGACCCGTTTGCGTATCTTCCTCAGCGTTCTGAGGATCAGTGGTCTGCAGTTAACAGCAGCCACTGTTCAAAATAAAAACCGCACACCAACCCCAGTGGATGCGTTCACCCGTCGCTCTTCCACTTAAAACACTCAGGGAGCAGTGATGTGGCCTCAGCGCCAGGCGGGCAGGGGAGGCAGCAACAGGCCAGCCCCACCCGTTCTGTGCGAGGGCTGAGGACTTCCGTGGCTCCTACCACTCACAGCCCCGAGAATCTTCATCAGACTCAGAACATTCGCCCTGAAGAGCCTGGGAGAATCTTTCTTCCTGATTATTTACCCAAGACCCACAGTCCCGCCGCCCGCTAGGGAGGATGACTCATGTTTCGCTGGATAAATGCAAATATTTTGAATAGAAACAAGGGAAGGACATCTAAAGCTAAAACCCAAGGAGCCTGCTTTTAGGTAATTTCTGGTGAGCACAGGGGTCCCCAGAAGGGGAGGTTAAGTTGCCTCCTTGTAGTTGAGCACTGTTGGCGCAGGAGGAGGTTCTGAACTAAATCTGGACCCATTTCCCCTAAGGGCTCTATAGCCACTTAAATCTAAAGAGCAGGTAGGACGCCGCTACCTCCCGGGACTTAAAGGACACGCAGCAGGAGGCAGAGGCCGGGCGGTGAGAAGAGGCCGGGCGGGAACTGGGGAGGCGACCTGGGCGGGGTGAGAGCCGCCGGCCCACACGCTGCTAGGCTTGCCTCCCTCCTCGCTGCTCCTCGGTCAGGGCCTCCTGGAACCTGTGCTCACACGCGCGAGCAAACGAGAACTTGCAGGCGAAGGACCACACCAGTTCTCCATTCAAGATGACAAACCCCTTCCATATCCCCCCCAAGCAGAGTCCTGTCTCTGACGCGCAGCGTTCCCTGATCACAGGGCATCCGTCTC
>NW_005360763.1:24888-44589 GCF_000412655.1 Myotis brandtii
GGCTTTGCGCTCTGCCTCGTCGCGAGTGGACGTGGAGAAGGGGCCTCCCCCAAATCCGAAGAGCCGCTAAAATTAGAACCAGAGCAGGAACAGCCCGGCGCGGTCATGTGAGGGGAACACATTTTTTTCTTTTTTTCTGGCTTCCTTCGTGTTTTTTTCCGCCTAGTTTCCTGCACTTTAATGCCGTGGATGGGCGTCGGCTTTCTCCGCTGAGCAACTCGCGCGGCTTTCCCCAGTTGCTCAACCCAGTTTTACTAAAAGGAATGGTTCGTCGCAGGCACTGATTTTTTTTTTTTTCTTTCATGCAAAACATGAAACAGAAAAGCCGCTTAAGCAATGAACTCGCGGAACGAGTTCTGAATTGAATTTCGCTTGGGTCTGTTTCAGAACTGGATGACCTAATATTGGCTTTCGTTGTCTCCTTATCATTAATCAAAAATGTAGGAAAGAAAATGGTGTGATTTATAGAGCAGTCTTTAAACATGGACCATGTTACGCAGTCTTTTGTGAATAAAACATCCAGTCCTTTGTGAATAAAACATCGCTGCCTGGCAGCTCCACCCAGAACTAATTTTACAGACCTTATCCTTCTAAATGGCTTGTCAGAGTCCAGGTCATTTTTTTAAACAAGGGTTTTCACTACTCAAACAATGCCCTTTCTCACGGAGAGTTCTTTTTTATCAGATTAACTTATCAAAATTGAGTAAGGTTTCCCAGTCCTTTCCAAGAGAAAGTGGGGGGATTAAGATGGTTTGGTAACTATTAAATTCAGACAGCGCTCCATTCTTACTTCCTCTTTTGCTCTTAAGAAATCTTACAATGAACCGATTCTTAGGTTACTTCCAGTGGAAACTTTGGTTTAGGTTCTTCCCCCTGGAAGGGATACTTTTATGTGGAATTAACTTTCCTGAGAATAATGTGTCCTATCTTGATATGCTGGTGTGGTGATGTAAATGATGAGTGAGCAAGTTTCAAAGAATCATTCTCTTTATCCTGGCTCATTTGGCTGTTTCTTGAATCTCTCCTGTGCATTTTCCCAGCGATGTCTGAAGTTTTTCAATCATTGCCTTTTAATCATGTAGACACTTGACCCAAGAGAGCATCAGTGAGGGAATTTTTTCCGGTGCGGACATTAATACCTTCAAAGAATGGAACTAGTGTCAGGGCCCTTATCTGTACAGAACAAGGGAGAATGCTGGTTTGTATTATAAGATTATGTATGTGATTTCTATGCCACCATAACACCAGTCAGTTTCCAATCAAAGCCACAGTTTTTAGTTATCATGAAAGTTACAGCTGCTAAAGATATGGTGTTGAATTTGCACTGGCTTTGTCATTAGTTATCCTTGGAAGCCATTCCAGCAAAACATTTTGGTAAAATATCTAATATTGCAATGGACTTTGGTTGTCTGTTCTTCCGTTATGTAGCTGACCTTCCTGTCTGCATGTCCTCTGGCCCCCAGGCACCTGGAGGGGCTTCCAGTCAGGTTCAGACGGATTCCAGGGCGGATCCTCCTGTCGACCTGTGGGTGTGGGGACCAGAGACCTCACTCCGTGGCCACCTGTAGACTCACGCGATCAGATTCCCGAGTCTCTTCCAAGTGCACATTTAGCAATTTAAAATGTATTATTAAAAATCCGTGCCTCCTATTGAAAAATTAATATGTAGCCTTCCACAGTGGCAGTTTTTTAAAACATTGGTTCAGAGAGGAAGGGAGAGGGAGAGAGAGATAGAAACATCAACGGTGAGAAAGAATCATGGATCAATCGGTTGCCTCCTGCACACCCCACACTAGGGACTGAGCCCGAAACCAGGCCATGTGCCCTGACCTGGAATTGAACCGTGGCTTCCTGGTCCATAGGTTGACGCTCAAGCACTCTGGCACTCACAGCGGCAATTCTTCATGTTTATGAAGTATCTTCCGTACCAGTGTCTTCTCTTTCTACTTAACGTGGGAACCTCCCAACTTGTTCACATGGGTTTTCCATCTCACTAGTTAGCTAGAGCCAACTTTTTCCACAGGTAGTCTAAGTTACTTTAAACACATTCTGCACTCTTGGTTTGGGGGAAAAAATCAAGATTTGGCTGTACTTCATAGATGAATGATCTATTTAACACATTTTCATTCAATTTAAGGCTTTTATCTTTAACTAGAGGCCTGGCGCACGAATTTGTGCATGGGTGGGGTCTGGCCAGCCCGCCCCAATCAGGGCCGATTGGGCCCGCTGTGGGGAGGGGCAGAGGGCAGTTGGCGGGCCAGCTTTGCCCCCTGGTCAAACTCCCGGTCGAGGGGACAATTTGCATATTAGCCTTTTATTATATAGGATTTTCTTTAAGGTGATGGAACTGAAAATATTATCCTGGGGCCGTCTGAGCTTAGTTTCATTTATAAGGTTGTTTATAAAGAGTGAACATATTCAGGGGCAGCAGGAATGTCATCGAGGCAAAATCAGGCTCCATAATTTTTCACTAGAAACTTCATGAACATCAGAGGAGTTACCTCCTGATGTGAAGGTTGGATTAGGAAATCTTGGGTTGGTTTGCAGTCCCTGGGCTGTAATTTACGGGGTATTTTTACGAAGGTCTGGCACAGGCGCAGGGGCAGGGGCAGTGTGAGCGGGGAAGCTGCGACCAGGCTCAGTCCAGAGGCGGTGCCGCATCTGGTACACTGTCCAGGCCCTGCACCCGAGGTCAGATCTCTCGGTGGCGAGGGACTTCCCCTCGGGTCAGGTCAGGGTTATCCGATACCCTGGCCTGTGCTGCTTCCGGCTAGCCTCACTCAGGTCCCGGTTCCTTTGACTCTTGTCTTTGTTTTGGATCCTGTGGAAGAACTGGATCCAAAAGGGCTTGGCTGCGTTACAAGCCCCTGAGTCCACTGGCAGTCGGCCCTTCCTTCCCTCCTGGCAGCTCCTGCCCTGGGAGACCTGCCCGTGGCGGGCGGGTTAGAGGTGGCAGTCGGCCGTGTCTTCTCTTAGTGACTGAGAAGTTTCACGTGGTAGAAATGTCACAGCGTTTTTACATCATAGATCCATTCCTGCAGTAAATTCTATTCCTACTAGAGGCCCTGTGCACGACATTCGTGCACTGGGTGGGGGGTGCCCATCAGCCCGGCCTGTGCCCTCTCGCAGGCTGGGACCCCCAAGGGGTCCTTAGCTCTGCTTTGGAGGCAGGAAAGGCTCCTGCCATCTCTGCTGCTCTCATCAGCCGTGAGCCTGGCTTCTGGCTGAGCAGTGCTCCCCCTGTGGGTGCACACTGACCACCAGGGGGCAGCTCCTGCGTCGAGTGTCTGCCCCCTGGTGGTCAATGCGCGTCATAGCGACCGGTCGTTCCACCGGTCAATGTGCATATTAGGGTTTTATTATATAGGATAGCCTGTATACTCTTCTAAAACTTTACAAACACAGCAGTTGATTTAAAAATATAAATGAGGACTCCTCAGACCTTTCTTTGCTTTACGTGGTTTTTGGACCCAGCCTTTCTGTGTCTTTAGATTCTGTGTAGAGAAGAGCAACCCTTCCCTTGCTCTTTGGGTTAATTTTACCCATTTTATTTTGGCATGCCTGGTCTTCAAAGGTAAAGAACTTTTTCATTTAGTGCAAACAAACCAAAAAAGCCAACAAAATGATAGAGCTGGAGGAGTGGGTAATTTTGAAGGTGAGCGTTTAGAGTGAATTATATGTTTGGCCAGGTATTGCCTGAGAATAGGTATAATTCCCTGTGAAGGCATTGTGGCAGGGGACGAGGGTGACTGAGGGTGCAGCATGGCGAGGGGACAGCACCTGGTGCAGTTGGAATTCTCCCGGGGGAGGTGCGATGTGTGACCCGGCGAGTGGGAGCACAGGACGGAGGGAAGCCCTGTCTGAGTCACGGGAAGTCAGCCTGCCCAGCGCTGCCCCCTCCGTGTGGGCGGGGCGGGTGTGGGCAGGATGTCCACACGAGGGCTGTGGCCTCTGACTCACGTCTGTGACTCACGTCTGGTCCCTACGGGACTTCGTTAGCGGGGACGGTGACTCTGGCCGTATGGAATGCAGCAAGTATTTCCCAATTTCTAGAAAGCTCTCCAGCCAGCACTTATTCCTTCTTCAGAGGCAGTGGCTGAGGTTCTGAGGACACTGCTCTCCCAGCTTTCGCCTGGTTTCCTTCATCTCAGGGGTCACAGTTCTCTTCTCTTTAAGGCAAATCTCTGTGTCTCCTCTGTCGTTCACCTCACCCCTGCTTTTCCGTCTGTTTTCAGCTCCTCCCTATCCTGCAAACGGGGAGAAGTGTTTTTTAAGTGTGTTTTTAATGTTTTACTTACTTGTTGATGAGAGGGAGAGAGGGAGGGAGAGAGAGAGAGAGAGAGAGAGAGAGAGAGAGAGAGAGAGAGGCATCAATCTGTTCCACTTAATGATGCATTCATTGGTTGCTTCTTGAATGTGCCCTGACGGGGGGATCAAACCTGCCACCTCAACTTCTCAGGACGACGCTCCAGCCAGCTGAGCTACCCGGCCAGGGCCCGGGTCTGTTCTTAAAAGCATGTTTTAATAAACCACCGTTTGTAAGGTGGGGGTTCCCAGAGATGTCTGCCACCCCCCAACCCCCTTCATGGCTTGGTGTCTCCAGTCCCATTGTTTCCGCTGCCAGGACCCAGCCTCCCAACCCAGGGCCCTGTCCCCCAGCCCCACTCCTTTTCTTCCCCTGGTTTTGGACTCCCCTTGCCTCCTTCCCTCCTGGAACACGTTTCCCTCCGGCCTCCGAGCCAGGGCCCTGGTGAGCCGGTGCAGGTGTTGGCGGCCGTTCGAGAGCAGGTGACCTCCCTGTCCTCTGGCTCCGGTTTCCGACCCCTTTTTCCTGTTTCTGCCCTTGGTGACCGCCTCTTCCCGGCTCCAGTTCCCACCCACGCACTGTCACTCACAGGCCTGCTGTGGGGAAAGGAAAGCAGCTGCCCGCCTGTTCCCCTGCCAACAGGAGCCGGCCTCCTGTTTTCTTCTGCCGACCCTGACCCCGACTGTCCGACCTGACCCTGTCTGTCCAGCCCTGACCCCGTCTGTCCGGCCCTAACCCTGTCTGTCCAGCCCTGACCCTGACTGTCCGACCTGACCCCATCTGTCCGACCCTGACCCCGTCTGTCCAACCTGACCCTGTCTGTCCGACCTGACCCTGTCTGTCCAGCCCTGACCCTGTCTGTCCGACCTGACCCTGTCTGTCCAGCCCTGACCCCGTCTGTCCGACCTGACCCTGTCTGTCCGGCCCTGACACTGTCTGCCGGCCCTGACCCTGTCTGTCCTGCCCTGACCCCGTCTGTCCGGCCCTAACCCCGTCTCTTCAGCCCTGATCCCATCTCTCTGGCCCTGACCCTGTCTGTCCAGCCCTGACTCTGTCTGTCTGGCCCTGACCCTGTCTGTCTGGCCCTGACTCTGTCTGTCTGGCCCTGACCCCGTCTGTCCGGCCCTGACCCCGTCTGTCTGGCCCTGACCCTGTCTGTCTGACCTGACCCTGTCTGTCCGACCTGACCCTGTCTGCTGGCCCTGACCCTGTCTGCCTGTTCCTTTCCACCTCAGCTGCTCCTGACCTGGAGTCTTGCACCTTTCTGTGCTGGTAGCTCTGCAGTCTTCCCAGGTTTGCAGGGCCGTTTTGTGGTCTCCGCCGCTGCCCTGGTAACTGGGTGCAGAGTGGCTGCTCCTCCCGTGGCCGTGAGGGCTGGCCTGGAGCCCGGAGGAGATCAGCATTCCTGAGCTGACCTTCCAGCGCCCCCCACGGGAGCGCCCCTGGCTGTTGAAACACTCACTCTTCACCAGAGCCACATTCTTCCCGGGTTTATGCTTCTGACACGCTCTCTGCACTTCTCCACTTTCCCAAACCCGCCTGATGACGTCACAGGCCACTTTCAAGACATTTTGGGAAGTTTTTCCCATTTCTTCCTACTCTTCCCACTCAGTCCCTCCCCGAGTGCTCATGTCACCCCGGAGAACCCTCTGTGTGTGCCCTACACACGTCCGGCCTCCACTTACACAGCAGTTGTGCCCTCTCGGCTGTAGAAGTCTCGGCATTTTCCTAGTGAGTGTACAGTGCCCGGCATGTGGGACGCATTCAGAAATGGTTGTTGCTCAGCAGGTGTGGCTCAGTGGTTGAGCATTGACCTATGAACCAGGAGGTCAGGGTTCGATTCCCGGTAAGGGCACATGCCCTGACTGTGGGCTCGGCCCCAGTGTGGGCAAGCAGGAGGCAGCTGATCAATGATTCTCTCTCATCATTGATGTTTCTATCTCTCCCTCTTCCTTTCTCTCTGATATAAAGTATATATCCTATATAATAAAAGCCTAATATGCAAGTCGACCAAACGGCAGAACGACTGGTCGCTATGACCCACACTAATCACCAGGGGGCAGATGCTCAATGCAGGAGCTGCCCCTGGTGGTCAATGCTCTCCACAGGGGGAGCACTGCTCAGCCAGAAGCCAGGCTCAAGGCTGGTGAGCACAGCGGTGGTGGTGGGACCCTCTCCTGCCTCCGCTGCAGGTGGGTGGTAAGGAGGGAGGGGTCCCAGATTGCTAGAGCCCCGGACTGCAAGAGGGATGTCTGACTGTCAGCTTAGGCCAGGGGTGGGCAAACTTTTTGACTCGAGGGCCACAATGGGTTCTTAAACTGGACTGGAGGGCCGGAACAAAAGCATGGATGGAGTGTTTGTGTGAACTAATATAAATTCAAAGTAAACATCATTACATAAAAGGGTACAGTCTTTTTTTTTTTTTTTAGTTTTATTCATTTCAAACAGGCCGGATCAGGCCCGAGGGCTGTAGTTTGCCCACGGCTGGCTTAGGCCATATCCCTGGAAGGATCGGGCCTAAGCTGGCAGGTGGACATTCCCTGAGGGGTCCCGGACTGTGAGAGGGCGCAGGCCGGACTGAGGGACCCCCATCCCCACCCCTGAGTGAACGAATTTCGTGCACTGGGTCTCTAGTAATATATAAAAGAAAAATGGATGTCGAATGAATGAATAAATAGACGGCAAACTACACTAGCTCTGGGCCCCAGGTTCTCACACTGTGAGAACGCGTGTGTTTCCTCATTGTCATGACGATGCTGGCGGCGCCGGCAGAGGGTTTGAAGCAGCCCCACTCAGCGGCGGCACGTGGCCCAAGAGGCAGCACTTTTCCTCCCAGTTCGGACGGGCTGTCTTCCCAACCTTCCCAGCTTATCTCCCAAGCGGTGCTCCCTGTAACGATGTAGGACCGCCTGATGTTGCCTGTATCAGCCGCCTGGTCCTCATGGCTCAAGCCGTGGAACCAGGGGAGGGGGCCTGTGGCTCTTCGTGCATCTGCCGTGTTAGAGGCAGGCGGGGGGGAGACTGCCTGGTGGGGGCGCATTTCCCGGAGCGGGGTGGGGGGAGCGGAGAGCTTTGACTTAGCTTCCCGGCCTCCCAGGGGGCATGGGGCTGCCCCTCCCCTTCCCTAGCTGGCCACACCCTTTCTTTAGCTCAGGGATGCGGAGAGCTTTGACTTAGCTTCCTGGCCTCCCGATGAGACCAGGGAGCATGGGGCTGCCCCTCTGCTTCCCTAGCTGGCCACACCCTTTCTTTAGCTCAGGGACGAGGAAGGAGCTTCGGCCAGCCTACAGGGCCCGGCAATCACGTGGGAAACAGCCCTTCCTCCTGGGCTGTGTTCTTTGGGCCCCAGGAGCACAGCACTGAGGTCCTCTCAGGGTCTCTCAGGGTGACTCCTGTTCCGAGGTAGGACGAGGGACCTTGCTTCTTTCCTTGAGTGAGAGGAGGGACAGGAGAGAGCTATCCTGACCCCGTTACGGTGGTGAGGAAGACTTTATTCACGACGATTGCAATGGGGAGAGAGTGGGTTCGAGTCTGAATACAGCGAAGACACTGGGGATGCAGTAGGGGAGGGGTCAGCGGGTGGAAATTACTGAGGGGACATCCAGGGCAGGGGGTCTTGCTAACCTGGCCCAGGAGGGTTCTTGCTGGAGGCAGCCCATGACTTACTCCTCAGAGGGGGGCGTGAGGACCGGACCGATGTGGAGGGCAGGGCTCTCCCTCAGCTGACTCAGCAGGTCCCTGCTGCCGCTGGGAGGGACCAGGCCTCGCCTCAGAGGAGCCCCCTGAAGGGGGTCAAGGATCCGTGCGCGCTGCTCTTTCAGGGGGAGTAGCTCAGGGCCCCGAGGAGAGCCACCAGCTGGCCTTGGTGCTGTGTCCTGTGGACGCCTGTCCTGTGGCTGCTCTCGGCATCTGTTTTGGTTTGACTGGTGGCAGGATGCTGCTGGCCAGTGCAGCAGTCGGAGGCTGGGTGGGGTGTAGGTGACCAGGCTTGCATGCGTTCATAATCCAACACGCGTGACTGCACACCCGCCAGGATCCTCCCCTTCCCTTAGGGTCCCCCAGTTTCAGATGGAACCCTAACGGGAGTCTGGAGGGGCTTTGAAGACATTTGTGGGTGGAAGGAAATGCTGGCAGCTCCCTTTATCAGAGATAAATGTTTGGCTCAGTATTGGGAGCCTTCTTCCCCTAAAGATCTAATGAAGTTGCGAGCGTGAAATGTGTTGATGCTGTAAGTGCTGTGTGTGTGATCAAAGGGTGGGTAGCAGGAAATGTAGAGAGAATCTCCCACAATGCACCGTTGTCATTCAAAGATCGTCTTCTTCTGGCGCACACATTTCCAATACCTCCCAGGCGTTGTCAGGTTACCGTACAGTTACTAATAAGCAAACGGAAATAGGGCTACACGCAAAGTCAAAGAACGAGAGCATAGCGCACCTGGGTTAGGGCTTCCCGCTAGAACGCGGGCTCCGAGGGCTCCTGGACCAGGGGCCCGAGGCTTCCCGCAAAGAAGGTCTGGGAGGAAGAGAGTCAGGAGGTGGGGGTGGGGGTTGGGGGTCCTCACAGAGGCCACGCCGGAGGGAAGAGGGCCTGCAGGAGGCTGTAGCCCATGCATTGAATGGTCTTGCTGATCCGCCCATTTCAATAGGGTGACACAGCTTATCACGGGGAGCTGATTTGCACTGGGATGTGATAGAGCCGGGCTCACTGTTGATGTGCGTGCTGTGTGTGCGTGTTATGTGCGTGCTGTGTGCATGCTGTGTGTGTTGTGTGTGTGCTGTGTGTGCATGTTATGTGCATGCTGCATGTGCGTGTTATGTGCGTGCTGTGTGTGCGTGTTATGTGCGTGTTATGTGCGTGCTGTGTGCGTGCTGTGTGTGTTGTGTGCGTGCTGTGTGTGTTATGTGCATGCTGTGTGTGCATGTTATGTGCGTGCTGTGTGTTATGTGCGTGCTGTGTGTTATGTGCGTGCTGTGTGTGTTATGTGCGTGCTCTGTGCGTGTTATGTGCGTGCTGTGTGTGTGTGTTATGTGCGTGCTGTGTGTGGTGTTATGTGCCTGCTGTGTGTGGTGTTGTGTGCCTGCTGTGTGTGTTGTGTGCGTGCTGTGTGTGCGTGTTGTGTGCCTGCTGTGTGTGTTGTGTGCGTGCTGTGTGTGCGTGTTATGTGCGTGCTGTGTGTGTTATGTGCGTGCTGTGTGTGGTGTTATGTGTGCTGTGTGTGCGTGTTATGTGCGTGCTGTGTGTGCGTGTTATGTGCGTGCTTTGTGTCTGTGGAAGTCACACTGTGAATAACGCCCCTGTTCCCGCCTCAGGCTCTCAGAGGCACCGTGACCGACTTCCCCGGGTTTGATGAGCGGGCGGATGCAGAGACCCTCCGGAAGGCCATGAAGGGCCTGGGTAAGGCCCCCTTCCTTTTGTTCTAAAGAAACGGGATCGTTGTTTTTCCAAACAAAACGTCATCGATTCGCAGGAGGACTGATTTTGGGATATTTTGATCTGGAGAGAGAGGTGCACTGAGATGACGGAATCATCCCCTGACCACCCGGGGTTCAGTGTCTGGACTGAGCAGCCTGTGTCTGCAGCTGCCTGTCAGCTCTTCCTGTGGCGGGTGACGGCCAGGGGAGCAGACCTTCCCGGGCCCCCTCTGCAGTCTCCGCTGTCCATGCCAGCACCACCCGCTTCACGCCTCCTCCACGCCCGTCTCCTCTGTCCCAGCCTCCCTTCTAGCCGCTTAGTAGCCTCTGTCCTCGAGGATTTCCACATACACTGTTTCCCGCCCCCAAGCCATTGAACCAGGTGTTCCCCATACCCAGGCCCTGCACCAGGTGCTCCCCTACCCCAGGCCCTGCACCAGGTGCTCCCCTACCCCAGGCCCTGCACCAGGTGCTCCCCTACCCCAGGCCCTGCACCAGGTGCTCCCCTACCCCAGGCCCTGCACCAGGTGCTCCCCTACCCCAGGCCCTGCACCAGGTGCTCCCCTACCCCAGGCCCTGCACCAGGTGCTCCCCTACCCCAGGCCCTGCACCAGGTGCTCCCCTACCCCAGGCCCTGCACCAGGTGCTCCCCTACCCCAGGCCCTGCACCAGGTGCTCCCCTACCCCAGGCCCTGCACCAGGTGCTCCCCTACCCCAGGCCCTGCACCAGGTGCTCCCCTACCCCAGGCCCTGCACCAGGTGCTCCCCTACCCCAGGCCCTGCACCAGGTGCTCCCCTACCCCAGGCCCTGCACCAGGTGCTCCCCTACCCCAGGCCCTGCACCAGGTGCTCCCCTACCCCAGGCCCTGCACCAGGTGCTCCCCTACCCCAGGCCCTGCACCAGGTGCTCCCCTACCCCAGGCCCTGCACCAGGTGCTCCCCTACCCCAGGCCCTGCACCAGGTGCTCCCCTACCCCAGGCCCTGCACCAGGTGCTCCCCTACCCCAGGCCCTGCACCAGGTGCTCCCCTACCCCAGGCCCTGCACCAGGTGCTCCCCTACCCCAGGCCCTGCACCAGGTGCTCCCCTACCCCAGGCCCTGCACCAGGTGCTCCCCTACCCCAGGCCCTGCACCAGGTGCTCCCCTACCCCAGGCCCTGCACCAGGTGCTCCCCTACCCCAGGCCCTGCACCAGGTGCTCCCCTACCCCAGGCCCTGCACCAGGTGCTCCCCTACCCCAGGCCCTGCACCAGGTGCTCCCCTACCCCAGGCCCTGCACCAGGTGCTCCCCTACCCCAGGCCCTGCACCAGGTGCTCCCCTACCCCAGGCCCTGCACCAGGTGCTCCCCTACCCCAGGCCCTGCACCAGGTGCTCCCCTACCCCAGGCCCTGCACCAGGTGCTCCCCTACCCCAGGCCCTGCACCAGGTGCTCCCCTACCCCAGGCCCTGCACCAGGTGCTCCCCTACCCCAGGCCCTGCACCAGGTGCTCCCCTACCCCAGGCCCTGCACCAGGTGCTCCCCTACCCCAGGCCCTGCACCAGGTGCTCCCCTACCCCAGGCCCTGCACCAGGTGCTCCCCTACCCCAGGCCCTGCACCAGGTGCTCCCCTACCCCAGGCCCTGCACCAGGTGCTCCCCTACCCCAGGCCCTGCACCAGGTGCTCCCCTACCCCAGGCCCTGCACCAGGTGCTCCCCTACCCCAGGCCCTGCACCAGGTGCTCCCCTACCCCAGGCCCTGCACCAGGTGCTCCCCTACCCCAGGCCCTGCACCAGGTGCTCCCCCACCCCCGGCCCCTCCACCAGGTGCTCCCCCACCGCCGGCCCCTCTACCAGGTGCTCCCCTGCCCCAGGCCCCGTGTTAGGACCCACCTTTCTCAGATGTGGCTGCCCTTTGGGAGGGTTCCTGGTGGGGGGCTCTGGGCTGGCCAGACCTCCGTGGTACCCCAGCCCGCCTGTCTGACTCCTCCCCTGCTCTCTGAGCCACGCTGTCCCTGCTGTTCACGAACGCCTGGTGTTCCCCCTGCTGCCTTTCCTCTCATCCCAACAAAAGCCCGTCCTCCTTCCGCTTGGCCTTTCGTCCTTCAAGACTGACGGCTGCACCTTTCCCAAACCCTGTCCACCTCCTGTCACTTCGAGAACCTCCTTGGGGCCCCTCTTAGCGCCTGGGCCGCCCCTGGGCCCTGTCACGTTCTGCCGTAGCTCAGGGTTGTGTGTGTCTGTATTTTTTCCCTAAATAGTCTGTCACTTGGAACTGGGTCTCCCTCTTTGTCCCTCTCGTTACTTGGAAACCCCACGGCTTCGTGCGTGGGAACAGCCCCCGTTTGCTGCGAGGACACCGGTGCCCTCAGTGTGTGAAAGCCAGGAGGGCTTCCCGCCCGCTTCCCGGAACAGCAGCGACGGTGGGATGTGCTGGCAGTGCCACATCGGACATGTGGTCACGTTCTAGCTTAATGCGTTTCCTAACACGACATGTTGTGTGGGGTGAGGCCCCAGGGCTCGGCAGCAGAGGTGAGCAGCCGGTGGGTGTGCAGCCAGGCCTGACCGAGCGCCCCCCGCAGGCACCGACGAGGAGAGCATCCTGACCCTGCTGACGGCCCGCAGCAAAGCGCAGCGCCAGGAGATCGTGGCCGCCTTTAAGACGCTGTTTGGCCGGGTAAGACGCGCCCCCGTCGACTGCCGGCAGCTGCGAGTTTGAGATGCGTTTGTAATTTTGGCAGAAATCGTGTATTTAACGATTCCAGCTTTCCTCCTCCCCGACCCGCATTTGCTTAATTAGCAGCTGTCGGTGAACAGTGCTCACCGCTTGTCCCCACACATTGCCCTTCCTGCGTGAGGCTGGACCCCGCCCTCCTGTGCCTCCCAGGGTGTCCCAGGGGCCCCGGTCTCCCCAGGGTGTCCCACGGGGTCCGGCCTCCCCAGGGTGTCCCACGGGGTCCCGGCCTCCCCAGGGTGTCCCACGGGGTCCCGGCCTCCCCAGGGTGTCCCACGGGGTCCGGCCTCTGTTTCCCAGCTGTCGGCCTGGGCTGCGATGCGTGTCGTCAGGACACAGGCACAGTCTCGACTGGGAGGGTATTTTGACAATTCAAATGGAAGTTAAATTTGTTACGAAATGAATGGGCGCCTCCATAAAAACTTGGGTGTCATTTCATCATTCTGCAAATTTTCATTTGCCCTTTCATTTAGAAATAAATGCAAAGCAAAAAAAAAAAAAAGAAAAAAGCAGCAGCAGCAGGCACTTTGAACCCAGTTTCCAGCTGTCAGGAGGCTCAATGGAGGGGCTGGGCATCCGCTCTCCTTCTCACCTGCGAGCGCGTTTTCCAGGGTGCAGGCCCCGTCGGGCACAGCGCGTCCTCCGTGACACAGAGGAAAGAGAGGTGTTGGCGGAGATGGGCCAGTTTTTACCCTTTGTCAACATACATTTATGATTTTTGGGGGGAAGTTTTTTTTTTAAAGCTACACGTGTTTCTCAGAACAGTATTTTAAAAACAGATTTTTTTTGTGTCCTTTTAAAGTTTTCATTTTTTTAATTCCTGAAGGAAGAGAAACATCTCTTGAACAGCGACCTTGACACGGAGGGAGGCCTTGCTTCCCCTCAAGCCCAGGCCGCGGCTTTGGCTTCGCTCCGCGCCTTCTGCTGGGGAGCCCTTCAGAGCGAGGGCCGCCATTCCCAGCGAAGAAGCGAAGAAGAGCAGCGTGTGCGCCTGGTAACGCGCCTGTGTTCTCTGTGCGCAGGACCTGCTGGACGACCTGAAGTCGGAGCTGACGGGGAAGTTCGAGAAGCTGATCGTGGCCCTGATGAAGCCCTCGTGGCTCTACGACGCCTACGAGCTGAAGCACGCCCTCAAGGTACCGGCGGCGCCCACGCGCCTCCCTGTGTGGGTCTGTGCTCGTGACCGCCCCTCCTTCATCGTAAAAATACTCAGTTATTCCTGCGAGGGTTTCCTGGAGAACAGAACTGTGGGAGGCAATCAGGAGGAGAGGCGGAGGCAATTACAAGCGTGTCATTTAATCATTTAATCCTTCTTGTATAGTTTACTCAATATTAGTGGCTGTTTACATTAAAAAAAATATATATACACACACACACACACACACACATATATATAGTTATTGATTTCAGAGAGGAAGGGAGAGGGAGAGAGAGAGAGAAACATCAGTGATGAGAGAGAATCATTGATCGGCTGCGCCCTGCACGCCCCACACTGGGAATTGAGCCCACACCCCAGGCATGTGCCCTGACTGGGAATCAAACCACAACCTACTGGTTCATAGGTCGATGTTCAACCACTGAGCCATGCCGGCGGGGCGCTATTTAAATTTTTTAAAATTTTTTTACAGGCTTTTAGATCTCTTAAGCCTGTTTCTAATTTTGAGATGTGTCTTAAAAATGTTACAGGTTAGGTGTTTTATCTTATAAAATAGGAAGTTGGCGAGTTGGGGAAAATAGTGTTGTTAATCATTAGAGGTTAAACAATGAAGCTTCGGGGAATTTTCAGATCAGAATGGTGTTGTTACACCCTTTCCTAGGAGTGTCCGGTGAACTCGTTATACTTTCATTGTAGCCGATAACTAACTGCATGTGTCCTCCACGGGTGCCGGAACTGTTGTGTAAGTCCGACGACACTGAAACGGTGGTTGGACCTACAGCACTGGAAACTTCATTCAGTAGCAGTTTTGAGTTTGGAGGACAAGGAAACAGATTGAATAACAAAGAGATAATGTGGCCCAGGGATTCTTCGTGGGAGTGGAGGGAACGGGGGTACCAAGATAGGGGCCTTGCTGGGCCTACTCCCTGCATTTTCCTACAGCGATTCATTGGGAGCAAACACTATCTTAGGGCACCGGAGACAGGGTGTCTTGGTGGCGTGCTCTGAAGTGGTAGCAGCAGCTAAGGTTCTGCCAGAGCGTACATCCAGGTCTTCCAAGGGCTTGGCTTTGGGTAAAGAAACAGAGATATGAAGAGAATAATGCTTACACATACTACCTTTTAAACTTGAGGTAGGTTATATCATTGCTTGTATCTTCTAATTTATCAGTGTCGCTGTGACTTTTATCATCAGAAAAAGGAAAACTGATTACAATTATTTTTCTCTTTTTAAAAAAAAATATATTTTATTGATTTTTTTTTTACAGAGAGGAAGGGAGAGGGATAGAGAGTTAGAAACATCGATGAGAGAGAAACATCGATCAGCTGCCTCCTGCACACTCCCTACTGGGGATGTGCCCGCAACCAAGGTACATGCCCTTGGCTGGAATCGAACCTGGGACCCTTGAGTCCGCAGGCCGACGCTCTATCCACTGAGCCTTTAAATACAGTTCCTCATACAATTATTTTTCAAAACTCCAGAAAGCAGGTCCCAATCCTTTTACTGATTCAGTTCCTGCTCACTGAGCCACACTGCCTGTTACCTCTGCTCAGACGTCCCCGTGCACCCACAGAGAGCTGAGGTAGGGGCAGGGCTATGTTTTGAGTAGATTGTTTAAGTATCAGTGCTTCTCCCTATAAATCCAGGTTAAGAGTTACATTTGCACTATTTCAGCGTTTTTTATTTTTCCGTGTTTCATTAAGATGCTTTACTTTTAAACTATTTAGAATTAAGCCGATAAAATTACAGGTTTGTATAACCTGCTGTCTCTGTACGCACACTTACAGTGAACGTTGTTTTTCATGAGACAACAAGGGGTAAAATTGTCTTAATTTGCAGTTTCTCATTTCTGTAACCAGCGGAACGCACAGGCAAAGGAGGGACTGTCAGGTTGGGCACTCCTTGTATAATCCTGCAATTTGGGTAACGTCTGTTCTAGGAAGATCACTTCTTTTTAGTCTGTTGACATGTTCTTTTTATTGAATATTGATCTCCACAGGGAGCGGGGACGGATGAGAAAGTCCTGACGGAGATTATTGCTTCCAGGACCCCCGAGGAGCTCACGGCCATAAAGAAAGTCTACGAGGAAGGTACAGGCTTCAACCTGCGTTTCTCATCTCCATGTCCCTCCTCTATTTCTCTAGAGCAGTGGTTCTCAACCTTCTGGCCCTTTAAATACAGTTCCTCATGTTGTGACCCCCAACCATAAAATTATTTTCGTTGCTACTTCATCACTGTAATGTTGCTACTGTTATGAATCGTCATGTAAATATCTGATATGCAGGATGGTCTTAGGCGACCCCTGTGAAAGGGTCGTTCGACCGCCAAAGGGGTCGCGACCCACAGGTTGAGAACCGCTGCTCTAAAGCGAATGCAGGCCCGTGGTTGCAGGAGGCAGGCCACGCGTGATTGCTGGACGAATGGGTGAGGGAATAAGTGAGAAACCATTCAAGTTGCTTTTCTCCTCCCCCACCCCCTTACCCATAACTAATGTAGTTATTTATGGGTAACTTTTAGTTTTATAAGGAATTTTGGATGAAGATGGCATTCCCTTTTAGATAGGATTCACCACTAGGGTAGGGATACACCAGTGGGTCTTTCTTTCATATTCACTTTAAGATGTAAGGCTAATGTAATTATTTATGGGTAACTTTTAGTTTTATAAGGAGTTTTGGATGAAGACGCATTCCTTTTTAGATGGGATTCACCACTAGGGTAGGGATGCACAGTGGGTCTTTCTTTCATATTCACTTTAAGATGTAAGCAGGCCCTGCCAGCGTAGCTCAGTGGTTAGAGGGTCAGCCTGTGCACCAGAGGGTCGAGGGTTAGATTCCTCGTCGAGGGCGTTTACCTGGGTTGCGGGTTCACTCCCTGCCCCTGGTCGGGGTGCGTGCGGGAGGCAACCAGTCGATGTGTTTCTCTCACATCAGTGTTTCGCTCTCCCTCCCTCCTTCCCTTCCACTCTCCGTAAAAGCAGTGTTAAAAAAAGATATGTTCTTGGGTGAGGATTAGCAAAAGGGAAAGTTGCAAAGGTTTGTTCTTCCTTATAAAAGTTCAGTTTTCTGTTAGCAAAGTTGAGAATTATCTAAGGTAAAAAGACATTTCACCCGGCACACTGGCTCACTGGCACAGTGCCTGGCTCTTCTTTCTGGCCTGCCTTACTTTTCCTGTGAAAAAAAGTCTGTCGGTCTGAAGCATATTCTGTGAATGGAACCAGGAAAATGAAAATAAAAGTAAAGGTAGTAGAGAATTTCCCCGTCAGATGTCCTGTACCGACTCGCCCTGCCTGACGGAGGGACCAGCCGTCCAGAAGGCGGCCAGTCCTCAGGCCGCCACGCCCGCTGCTCTCAGCCAGGAGCGTTCGTTTGTTAATCTTAGGATCGTCCGCTGGGACCCAGCAAGTCAGAACACTGTGGGGTTTACAGCAGCTAAACAGCTACCTTGCCAAGTTCTGGTCTCTCTGTCATAGGCCCCTCTCACCCACACCAGAGAGAGGTTCCCGGACAGGACAGCCCCCTGCGCCAGGGGGAGAGGCTGTCCCCAACCTCCATCCTCGTCTTCTCATATAAATGAACTAGAGGCCCGATGCACGAAATTCATGCGAGGGGCTCGGCCCTCACGGCCGGGTCATTCCGCTGTTCGGCTGTCTGGTCTAATTAGCATATTACGCTTTTATTATTATAGATTTATACGAGGGACCTTGACTGCCTTGTGAAAAGCCAATTTATTAAAGCAATTAAAGCTGCATCTCGATTGAAAGAAGCAAAAGCAAAGCCAGCAAACCTAGGCATCTGGCCCATGAAGTGCAGACGGGCTCTCAGCTCATCAGAAGAGCGAGTTGGGTGGGGTCTGAGGCGTTATATACCCTCCTGTCCATAGGCTTCAACATTCCTCTGCTGACTGTTTTGGTGCAGAGTAAGTGCAGACGGGCTCTCAGCTCATCAGAAGAGCGAGTTGGGTGGGGTCTGAGGCGTTATATACCCTCCTGTCCATAGGCTTCAACATTCCTCTGCTGACTGTTTTGGTGCAGGGTGATTCTCAAGGCCCCCCCCCTTTTTTTTTTAACTCTGTTGGGACCTTCCCAGAATTCATGAGAAGCACCTGCAACTTTATCTTGCCCAGCCTGAGACTGCGGGCTTCTCTGCTGAGGGAGTAGAACTGCCTTTCCCCCTCCCCCTCCCTCTCTGCATTCTCTCATTCCGAAGGTTTTTCACCATTTGCTCTCATGTTTGTGGCTGGGAAGATAATGGCTTGCTAGTTACCAGCTGGCTGCACCGCTTGGCCTTGTTTTAACTCCCCTGCCTCAGTTTCCCTAGTCCTCCTGCCCTGGGGCCCTGTAACACTCCTTGCCTGCTTCTGCTGTGATGGCTGGACAGCCCCAACCGTGAGGCAGACGTGGGACGTGCATCTCAGATGCCTGTGGTCACCTGAGAGCCGTGTTCCATGTCAGAGTCAGGTATTGCTTTCTGACATGGAAGAGTGAGCCAGTGCGCCCCGGTGGCTGCCGGGTGCCTCGAGGGCACAGTGCCTGCCTGTGGTCCCTGCAGGGGCTCTGGGTCTGGCAGCGTGAGGGCTGTCATGAGTGACAGGGAAGATGCACCAGGCCTGGGTCGTGCCCTCAGGGCATTTGCTGCCTACTTAGGGGTGACAGGACTTAGAGAAACAGCAGTAATTACAGGATAGTAAACCTCAAACTGAAGCCAAATACCCACAGTCCATATGCAGGATTTCACTCAGAGAAGAGAGGCTTTGGGTGTTGGGAGGGTCTTCATGGTGAGCAGGGTTTTGAGACAGGGGTGGGTCGGGGGAGAAGGAAGGCAGTTTGATCGCCCACCCACGGCCTGCAGTACCACGGAGACCAGGCTGTGGAAAGTGTATGGAGGGGACAGAACCCGACCGCGTGGAGGAAACGCGTGTGTCCGGGTGGAGAGAACCTGAGCAGGCGAGTTAGGCCGTTACAGGGGATCCGCATGGCGGGTCAGCAGGTCGGCCTTGGTTAAAGGCACAGCGCTTCCCGGGCGGCGAGGGGTGTTGAAGGACCAGGAGGAAGGATCTGCATCCATGGAGGATCAGGTGGCCGCGTGAGGGCGGGAGGTAAGCCAGGCAGGTCCGACGTCCAGGTGGGTGGCAGGTGGGGGGAATGAACCCTACAGGGAGACACGTGTGAAAGGCGTTGAGTGGAGGGAGATAGGAAGGATTCCTTTAGGGTTTGTATTTGGGTAACTGATTGAAATAAATATACAACGCTCTTGGACCTTTTTAAGTAGAAGTTTCAGGCTTGTGTTGGCTGCTCTCAGATAACGATGAAATATTTAGATGCCTTGGGCCGGGCCGCCTTCGTTCCGCGGCGCTGCGGGCTCCTGTGGTCCGGTCTCCCTGCCTCGGCCGCGGTGGAAAAGCTGAAATGTGTGGTGGGCAGCGGCCTGGTTTAAGCTGCCACTGCGCGCCCTCAGCGTGAACTTTATTTGCTGCGGAGGAAAAGTACCCTTTTAGTGGAAGGATGGCCATTCCCCAAGAAAGAAAACTGAGACTGTCAGAGCTGCAGTTTTCATCTGGTGTGCCACATGAATGTTTAAAACATGCAGCCCCTGACTGTTGAGTCAGGGGCGCCGACCTTTCCCCTTCGATCAGTGGTTCTCAACCTTCCTAATGCCGCGACCCTTTAATACAGTTCCTCATGTTGTGGTGACCCCCAATTTCATTGTTACAAATTGAATATAATTAAAGCATGATTAATCACAAGAACAATATGTAATTATATATGTGTTTTCCGGTGGTCTTAGGCGACCCCTGCGAAAGGGTCGTTCGGCCCCCAAACGGGTCGCGACCCACAGGTTGAGAACCGCTGCCTTAGATTGTCAAATGAAAAATTGACAGCAGCCAACACAACAGTAGCCGTCCGGTGTGAACGAATCAAAATGATGCCTCATTTTGTGTGTGCGTCATTGGCAAAAAGTACCCTATGTGCTGGCGAGCCGCAGGAGTTCAGTGGTTCGTTTATGCCGCGAGATGGGAGAGTTTGAAGATCGCTGGTCTGGAGGGCGGGAGACCTAGGGGCTGTGCTGCACACTGTCTGGAAGGAGGAGGCAGTGAGCCCGGGAGCGCCTGCGCGGGGGC
>NW_005360763.1:44796-46140 GCF_000412655.1 Myotis brandtii
GCGCTTGTGAGCGGCTGAGTCACGGTTCGGGCGAGGACCCAGTGCTTCTGGGGAACGGACTGCCTTTCGGTCCAGCCACTGACTCGGAGCCTTCGCCGTCACAGTCTGGGCACTCAGAACAGAGCAGAGAACATTTATGCTAATCAGATACTTCTTTTTTAAAGTTAAGATCAATTTTTAAAAGATGTTTTTTATTGATTTCAGAGAGAGGAAGGGAGAGGGAAAGAGAGAGAGAAACACCAGTGATGAGGGAATCATCGATGGGCTGCCTCCTGCATGCCAATCCCAATCGACGTTTCAGGCTTTTAAATGCTGTCTGCGTTCCAATAGCGATGAAATATTTAAATGCCTTGGAGGCACCTCCTTCCTTCAGTGGCGGCTGCAAGTTAGTAACAAGGGCTGCGGGCTCCTGTGGTCCTGGGGATGGAGCCGCCACCCGGGCGTGTGCCCTGACGGGGAGTCGAACCGCGACCTCCTGGCTCATGGGTCCCGCCTGCTGGGCTGAGCGGTGCTTTTCCCTCTGTGTCTCCTCCGATGGCGAAGGAGGCAGGGTCTCTTCTAGCTGCTGGGAGCTGTGACTAAGTCTGACGTTGTTCTGTTGCAGAATACGGCTCGAGCCTGGAAGACGATGTGGTGGGGGACACCTCGGGGTTCTACCAGAGGATGCTGGTGGTCCTCCTGCAGGTACCGGGTGGGCGTGCTACAGTGTGAAAGGAAATCCAAGCCAGACTGGCCTGACCCGTGAAGCGAGGCCACTCACGATTCTGTCAGTCATTTCTGGGGCCTGCTTGGTGCTGGCTGTGTGGTGTCCGTCTTCTTGGGTCTGAGCGGAATGCCTCGTAGCTGACTGGCAGTTTTCTGGGGTGTCACTGTCCTCTTTTACTCATAGAATTTAAAACCAAGAGGACCGGGTGGGGGTTGGACAGCGCTGTGTGATAAGGGGAAACACTGATAGGATCTTAATAAAAGTGCGTTATTCCCGAGAAAAAAGCTTTCTGTGCACAGCCAGCAGGTGGCGCCGCTTCCTTTCGCGGGGAAACGCCGCTAACTCCGGGTGTCTGTTCTCTCTCGCAGGCGAATAGGGACCCGGATGCTGGGATCGACGAGGCGCAGGTTGAACAGGACGCCCAGGTGAGTGGCCCCGTGTGTGGCGGCTGCGTATGACACCCGAGTGAAGAGAGTCCGTGCTCATGGCGTTCTCTGTGCCATGTTGCAATGGCGTCTGTCTGGTCTCTCACGGCACAAGGCCCGTGTACATTTCCTTCACTTTTTTTTTTTATGAATATACTAGAGGCCCAGTGCATGACATTCATGCACTGGGGTGGGGGGGTCCCCTCTCATAGT
>NW_005360763.1:47101-48177 GCF_000412655.1 Myotis brandtii
CAATGATGAGAGGCAATCATTGACTGACTGCCTCCTCGCTGCCCTCTACTGGGGATTTAGCCCACAACCTAGGCATGTGCCCTTGACTGGAATTGAACATGGGATCCTTCCAGGGCTATTTCCTTTACTTCGATGTGGCCCACAAACTCTTTTATCCGAAAGCCGAAGTGAAGTGAAATAAATGACACATGAAGAGTGAGGCGCACGAGGTGCAGTTCTTCCGGGATCACGGAACACCCACAAAACGGAGAATTTGACAAAAAAACCACCCAGATGTTATTGATCCCACTGCCAAGGGGGCAGTAGGTCTGGGCAGAGCGGATAAGAAGAATGTATTTCAGTGATGAGTGGTGTTTAGTATACAGCAGGTGGCAAATAATTGTAGGATTGGGGGGTTGCCCCCCTCTCCTCTGATGGGACTCTGCCGGATGCGTCATTGTCACCGGTTTCAGTGCCGTCCCTTCGCAGAGCGCTCCTGTCGGTGCATCTCAGCCTCATCGCCCGGGGACCCCCCACTGCAGGTTCCTCTCAGCGCCCGGGGGCCGGGCACCGGCATTGCTCACAGGCTCGTGGTGCCCCTGGGGTCCTGGGCCACACCGAGGTTGAGGTGTGCAGGTGTCCCCTCCCTGCCTGCAGGGGTGTGACCGCCCAGAACCGAAGGGGAACATCAGAAAGTGCCTGAGGAAGTGTCCCCTCACCGGGGTCCAGGCCTCCCGCCTGCTCAGTGGCCAGGCAGCACCGATGGCAACGCCCTCTTCGCTGTTGGTTTTGCAGCTCGTAGTTACTCAGCTCCGCCTGTTGGAAACAGGGTCCTGCCAGCTCAATAGGAGGGAACACGCCCCCCAGTGCCTTGAGGAAAGGCAGCCGACTGTTGTCACTTGGGGGGTGGAGGGCGGGTTAAGATTTCTCCGTGGAGAGTAAGCAGACAGCTCAGGGCCCTTCATAAGTGTGCGGCGTTTTTCTCTCCTGGTCCCTGGCCGAGAGCGCCCTGCCGTCTCAGGACTTGGTGAGCCAGTGAGTGGCCGGCACTGAGGGCGCTGGGATGGCCCGCTGGACTCTACCGTGGGCACGTGGTG
>NW_005360763.1:48210-48505 GCF_000412655.1 Myotis brandtii
TGTGGGGAGAGGAGGTTGGCCCCGGGAGGGGAAGGAGGGCGTCGTGTTCACTGAGCCGTGCGGGGGTGACCGGCCTGTGGCTTCCGTGGCTGAGCCTGTGGAGACAGTCCTGCTCCGCTTGGGGACACGGAGGCTCCAGAAGATGCCAGGGACCTGGTCTAAGACCCACAGACAGGACCAGGGCCAAGGCCTTTCTGACTCTGAAGCCTCTGTGCTTGGCACTGAACCAGGTTACCCAGCTTGGGCGGAATGTAAAGGCCGTGGGTGCAGGGGGAGGGAGGATGCAGGGGGAGGG
>NW_005360763.1:48991-53528 GCF_000412655.1 Myotis brandtii
GCCCTCGAGGTGCAGCGGGTGGTGAGAAAGCAGGGCCTCCCGCCAGCACAGGGTGCAGGCCCCGCCCATGAGAGTGTACTCGTGTCTCCGCTGAGGAAAACACAGCAGGGGGCTTTACGACGTGGTATTGTGGTCATTTCGTTTCATTTAGGTTTTTCTGTGTTTACAGCACTCTTCAGGGAACACGTGTTGTTCTGTAAGGAGATGTGAAGGCTGTCGAGGGGTCTGAACACGGGTTCTAAGCTGGAGCTCAGGCTGACTGCCGGCGGTCTTTCCCGTTGTTGTGTTTTTAAAAAATATATTTTTATTGATTTCAGAGAGGAAAGGAGAGTGAGCGAGAGAGAGAGAGAGAAACACCAATGATGAGAGAGAATCATTGATCAGCTCCCTCCTGCACACTCCACACTGGGGATCGAACCGTGGCCTCCTGGTTCATAGGTCGGCGCTTGACCACTGAGCCACGCCGGCCGGGCCTTCCCCATGTTAAAGCACATGCTCACAGGACCAGGATTGATGCTCTTTATTTTTATCGTTAAAATCATTTCAGAATTGAGTGTAAAGATGGAACTCGTTGTCTCATGCTCTGGAAATGAACTGCAGTCTCTATTCTTGAACGCAGTGTGGCTGAAATGCCCACGTGCCCACGCGCCCACATGCCGTGACTGCCGCCTGGCCCCGTTTGGTTTGCCACTGGGGGGACGGGGCCCAGCCGCAGCCTCAGCCACTTGCATTCCTCTTGGCGTCCTGGGTGTGCTGGCCGTGAAGGGCATAACTGAAAGGGTAGCACAGACATTGTGAGGATTGCGCCTCTGGGTTCCAGTAAATCGTCCACATCTCAGCAAGGGGCCTCCGGTGGAGTGCTGATGTCCATATACTTTCGTGCTTCCTGTAATTACATGGACACTGGAGGGCACACATTCCTTCCCTGTGAAAAGGCACATGTGGAACTGAGCTGTTCAGTCACATGAGGGCCTGCTGAACCGTTCCTGGCCATCTCGAGCCACGCGAGGACGGTCTGTGGCTCTCTCTGGCTCACGGTCAGCTGTGGAGAGAAAATAGGAAGCTACTATCTACCAGGTGAACACAGAGCAGGAAAACAGAAAAGGCAGAGGACGCAGCCCCTGGTCAGGCCATTCCCTCCCAGCCTGTGAGTGGCCGCTCAGAACTTGGCCCACCCCCCGGGGCCCCGGAAAGACCGGTCGCGGCCACACTGGGGACACTCACCTGGGGCCAGGGCTGCGTTTAGCTCTGACCCATCCGTCTTCCGTGGCAGTTCATCCTCGGGGCCCCAAGTAGCCCCAGACTCAGGTCGGAGGTTCAGGATAGGAAACATGAGGGTGGAAAAGGGTCCGACGATGCACCGGGCAGGTTCCGGTTCGGGGAGCGGAACCAGGTGTGATGCCAGCGAGAGGAGGAGCGGGGACTGACCGGGCGGAACTCTTCGCAGACGCTGTTCCAGGCGGGAGAGCTGAAGTGGGGCACGGACGAGGAGAAGTTCATCACCATCTTCGGGACGCGGAGCGTGTCCCACCTGCGGAGGGGTGAGTGCGGGAGACGCGGTGCAGGGCGGCCCTCGGCTGCCTGCGAGTGCACCTGCGGGCGGGTCCGCGTCTGACTGCTTCTTGGGGACCCCGAGGACTGGCGTCATTCTCTTCGCGGCTGTTGTAGCTTTTTTTAAAGCGAGAGCTCCTTGTCCACCTCTCGCTCTACGAGGGAGAGGCAGGCTCTGGGTTGTCGCGCTCAGTCACTGACCCCTGAGCTGTGGGCCCTGCAGGCATTCCCTCCGGACAGTGGTCACCACCCCTCTTCTCTGGATAAGTCGGTGCTTGGTTGCTTCTCCGGGTTTTAATAAGTTGTCCACAGTTTATTCGATTGGATAGTCCTCGTTACCCACGGTGCCAGGCGGGAATGAGGTCAGGGGCCGGTGACGGGAAACCGTGCCGCCGTGGCCTCTGTTCTCTGCTCCACTGTCCTCAGCGCTTGGCTTGCTCCCTCGCGCTCCGTCCTCATGTCACAGGATGGCTGCTGTAGCCCCAAACGTAGTGACCGTTTCCACAGCGAGAAGAAATGTAAGATGTAAACGGGCTTCCGTGACTTTTATAAGGAAAGGAAGGCGTCTCCGAATCTTCCAGATTTCCCCGTTGGTCCCATAGCTCAGGGGCTGGGGGATCAGGGAGCAAGACAGTTGTCAGCAGGTGTTTGGGGCACTTCGAGGCTCGGACACAATCGGGCTCCGTCAGGAAGGAAAGGGGGCTTTGCGTCCGGAAGGGCAGTGCCCGGTGAGAGAAGGGCCTTCTCTATGGGAAGAGTGAGCCCTGGGTGTTGAGCTCATCTTTCTCTTCTCCAGTGTTTGACAAGTACATGACCATATCGGGGTTCCAGATCGAGGAGACCATTGACCGGGAGACTTCTGGCAACTTGGAGCAGCTGCTCCTGGCTGTCGGTAGGTAACTGTATGGCGTACGTGACACGCGTGGTATCGTTTCCAATGGGATGCCTGCTCCGATGTTGGAAATACTTGATGATCTCATTAGCTCCTGTGGGATCATAAAGGGAATTGTCTGAAAACCATTTTGAAGCGGCATTAAAAGTCCTACTGTTCCCCGATCACCCCGGAGAGTGGGCACCATCTGGAGGCTGGTCCCCGTTAGGGCTGATGCCTGCGGGGCACCATGCTCTCCCAGCACCGTCCTCCCAGCTCCGCGGCGGCTGAGACGCGGCGCCCGATGTAGGAAAAGTGTCTTAGATGACCCGGGAGCTGTGACCGTGGTCGTTTTCAGATGAACGACTGGGAATTGCGTTTAGCTGCACATTCAGGATAATCCGGAAAAAGGGGGGAACCAAGTGGGTGCAGTTTCTTGCAGTATCTCATGCTCTCCAAATCCGGGGCAGGCCGAGGGGGCCGGGCCCCGGCCCAGCTTTCCGTCGGGTTCGAGCGGCGCGTCCACTGCACATGAGCATTGTGACATGTTTAGTCGCTGGTGGCTGGGCTTTTTCTAAGCATTGGAAAAGTTTACCCCGCCCCGTGGAGGGTGATTTTTGTATCCTGAGGGATTTTCATCTAAGCGTTCTGCAGCTCAGCAGCCTGGGGGCCGAGCGGCCACCCCAGGAGATGGAGGGGCAGGTGCCCGTCCCGGGGAGGTGCCCTTTTCTGCCACCTGTTTACCTGGTTCCTCCAGAATCGGGCCCTGCCCCTGGGCACCCAGGTGTGCAGGGTGCAGATCGAACACTTTGGTTACGATGGCGGGCGACAGTCCGGGGTTTGCAAAGACCAGGGAGAAGAGAAATCCGTGTTACTGGCTTGCATAGGCTGGAAGGAGACCTCCAGGATGTTTGTAGACTTTCTCGGGGCTGATGAAGGTTGTGCCATAACAACCAACGCTACTGAAACTGCCAGAAGGGAGGGTGCTGGGAACAGTGGCCTCAGACCCCCCCCTCCGAGCTGCACCCCCTGCTGGGGAAGTAGGGGCTGAGGGAGTCCCTGGACTGGGGAAATACTTGCAGCTCAGCTCCCAGGGGGCCGCTCTTTGTCTGGGGGAATAAACAGCTGTGGGCGAGAGGCGGCCTGGGACTTCTAATTAGTCCCTTTTAAAAAAATAAATACATTTTTATTGATTTCAGAGAGAAAGGGAGAGGGAGAGAGGGGTAGAAACATCAATGATGAGAGAGCATCATTGATCGGCTGCCTCCCGCACGCCCCACACTGGGAATCGAACCCGGGACCCTTCAGTCCGCAGGCCAACGCTCTACCCACTGAGCCAAACCAGCCAGGGCCACTTGGTCCCTTTCTTACCAGATTAGCCTCTGACCTGATGTTCTCGCTCTCCTAGTGAAGTGCATCCGAAGCATCCCCGCCTACCTGGCCGAAACGCTCTACTACGCGATGAAGGCAAGTCCCCCCTCACTCGCTTCTCTCTGGTCCTTTCTCCCCCTGTGACCGCGATTGCGGTGTAGGCGATGGCCTTGGGGACTTTTCTCTCTCCTTAAAGCTTGTAGCTGCATGTCACTACGTGGCTTTCCTCTGCGGACGTGCCCCGCTCGGGAGCGCGGGTCTGTAAACTCGGCCTGCCTGTCCTTTCTCCAGGGCGCTGGCACCGACGACCACACCCTCATCAGGGTCATCGTGTCCAGGAGCGAGGTCGACCTGTTCAACATCAGGAAGGAGTTCAGGAAGAACTTCGCCACCTCGCTCTACTCCATGATTAAGGTGAGGGGCCTTGGTCGATGCTCCGTGTAGAAATCCACAGCAGACCACGCGCACCCGTGGCGGGGAGAGTCGGGGAGCGAGAGGCTGTGTCGGCAGGAAACCCCGTGACATCCCCGGTGTGACAGTCGGGTCGCCGCTTCGGGGGGGAAAAGTCACGGTGCAATTCCCTGCCGGCTGGTTCTCTCTGTTCCCTGCGGCCGCTGTGGGGGTCGCTCACGGAGAGCCTTTGGGTTTCAGAGCGACACGTCCGGGGACTACAAGAAAACCCTCCTGCTGCTCTGCGGGGGCGAAGATGACTGAGGTGCCACCAGGGACCCGCTGTGCCCACCC
>NW_005360763.1:53625-54756 GCF_000412655.1 Myotis brandtii
GCCGCCCGAGCGCCACTCGCTGCCTTACCCCTGCCCGACACCCTTGTCCCTACGCCCATGTCCCCACGCGTGTCGCAGACGCAGGCAGGCACGGGGCTTCTCGCTCATCCTTCCTCTCTGACTCCCCTCAAGCCACTTCCTCACTCAGACCAAAGCTGCCTCCCGCGTGTCCCTGGAAGAGGTGGCCCGTGGGTGTCACAGCGCTCACTGTGCGGCCGGACTGGATGCACAGCTGCAAGTTGGGAACCTGGAAGGCTCGTCGGCCGCTGGGCCACCGAGTGACACCTGGAAATCGTGTGGGTGCCTTCAGAGGGTTAGCGCAATAAACATGTCCTCCCCTACCTGTGGGTGTGTGTTTGGAAATGTAATGTATTTGACAGTGAGGGGTGTGCAGCGGGCCTGGGGGTGAGAGGCCCACATGCAGCCACCGGACTGCACGTCCCCCGCAGCGGGAGCGGAGCTTGCGGCTGGGTCTCGGCCCATGGGCAGCGCGTCCCTGTGGCACCATTTCCGCGAGGCTTATGATGCTTCGTAGAAACGCTAAAACTTCACCTAAACATTCAGAGAGCTATTTTCTTCTATCATTCACTCATGTTTGCTATTTTCTTTTTTTCTAGTCTATTTATTTACTTAAACATTTTCAATTACACCTGACATTCAATATTATATTAGTTTCAAGTGTACAGCATAGTGGTTAGACTTTTGTTTATTTATTTTTAAATATATTTTTATTGATTTCAGAGAGGAAGGGAAAGGGAGAGAGAGAGAGAGAAACATCAGTGATGAGAGAGAATCATGGATCTGCTGCCTCCTGCACGCCCCCTACTGGGGATCGAGCCTGCAACCCAGGCATGTGCCCTTGACTAGAATTGAACCTGAGATCAGTCCGCAGGCCAATGCTCTATCCACTGAGCCAAAGGCTCGTCGGCCGCTGGGCCACCGAGTGACACCTGGAAATCGTGTGGGTGCCTTCAGAGGGTTAGCGCAATAAACATGTCCTCCCCTACCTGTGGGTGTGTGTTTGGAAATGTAACGTATTTGACAGTGGGGTGTGCAGCGGGCCTGGGGTGAGACGACCACACGCAGCCACCAGACTGCACGTCCCCTGCAGCGGGAGCGGAGCTCGCGGCC
>NW_005360763.1:55055-57054 GCF_000412655.1 Myotis brandtii
GAGAGAGAGAGAAACATCAGTGATGAGAGAGAATCATGGATCTGCTGCCTCCTGCACGCCCCCTACTGGGGATCGAGCCTGCAACCCAGGCATGTGCCCTTGACTAGAATTGAACCTGAGATCAGTCCGCAGGCCAATGCTCTATCCACTGAGCCAAACCAGCCAGGGCAGGCAGCAGCGTTTAAAGGATGAAGTGTACCTCTTCGAGGGGAAGGCTGGGAGATGGGCGTTTCTGGCTGCGCCTTCTGCACTGAGCTTGGGGTGAAGGCCGGTGCAGAACTGCTTCTTTGTGTGCATTTCGCTGAACCTGTGACCTTCTCCTGTTGGCCACTAGAGCCAGGCTGTCACGATGTGTCCTCTGCTGGTGGCCATCAAAGCTGGGGCCCAAACATGTGCACAGGCTCCTCTCAGTCACAGAGACACAGGCACCGTGGGTGGGGCGGCGGGGCAGCGTGGCGATGGCACCCCCAGCCCCCCTGGTCCCTGCAGAGGCCTGCAGGCAGCCCCTCCATGTCTAGTTTAATTAGCAGCATCTATCAAGATAAGCCGGTAGCCCTTTCCCAGGAAGACGGGTGCATCTCCATGTGTGGTCTCTGCTGTGCCCTGGGGGATGGGGCGGGGAAGAACTGTCCTTGCCTGAAACGGTCCAGTCCTGTGGGGCGAGGAGCACAGCCTGGTGGCACCTGAGCTGGTGAAGGAGGGGGTCCCTGGGCAGCAGGTGCAGAAATTCTGCCACACAGGCGCACGAGCTGCTGGAGGTGCAGGCCTGGGCGCCTGCAGGAGGCGGAGGCAGAGGGCGGAGGGGCGCCCCCTCCGTCCCCAGATGGTGCCCCAGGGTCCCGTGTAAGCGTCCCAAGTAAGCCAGTAGGCCGCCCTCCCGGAGAGACGCCACGAGGACTGGTTCCGTCCCTGTCTGTGCAGTGTCCCCACGGTGGCTCCTGCCAGGAACTGCTGGTTTGGTGTGTCCCATGGGCCCCGGGAACCAAGCTGCACTGGCCTCCACAGCCAGGGGGCCAGGAGGGCCCTGGGCAGCAGCCACCAAACGGGGCACCAGGTGTGTGGCAGGCTCCCTCCCGGAGAGGGGCGCTCGGGCGTGGCAGGGAGGGCGTGGCGGGGAGAGCATGGCAGGGGAGACCGCGTGGCAGGAGAGGGTGGCCATGCTGCCTCCTCCGGGCAGCCCTCCAGGTGTGTTTCATGTGTTGGGCTACTGCTCTGAAGATATGGGACACTGGGTGTCCCTCCGCTGTGGGGTGGTGGCAGCCAGGAACGCTCTCCATCTGTCCAGTTCCCTGGGACCCGTGAGCATGCGCCCGCGGCCCCAGAGCAGGCAAAGGACAGGTGTCTCCCGGGTCCCCAAAGGCGTCAGAGGGTGTACAGCTCCTTTCCAGAGGCCCAGCGGCTCAGTGTGGCCTCCGTCTTGCAGGAGGTTTCAGGAGGCTGGGACTGTGTTCACGAGAAGCTGCCCTCGCGCTGGCTCATTAGGATAAGCATACAGGTCTGGCTGGTGTGGCTCAGTGGTGGGGCCTCGACCTATGAGCCAGGCGATCACCGTTTGATTCCCAGTCAGGGCACATGCCCAGGTTGCGGGCTCCATCCCCAGTGGCGGGGGCAGCGCGTGCAGGAAGCAGCCAATCAATGTGTTCACTCTCATCTATGTTTATATCTCTTTCTCCTTCTCTCTTCCTCTCTGAAATCAATAAAAAGAAAAAAAAGAAAAAAAAAGTTAAACATACAAGCCCTAGCTGGTTCGGTTCAGTGGATAGAGTGTCGGTGTACAGACTGAAGGGTCATGAGTTCGATTCCTGGTCAAGGGCGTGTGCCCGGCTCCATCCCTGGCCCCAGTTGGGGTGCATGTGGGAGGCAACCAATCGATGTCTCGCGCATTGATGTTTCACTCTTTCTCTCCCTCTCACCCCCTCTCCTGTTCCTTCCTCCTCTCCACTCTCTTAAAAAAAATTAATGGAAAAAATATCCTTGGGTGAGGATTAAAACAAACAAA
>NW_005360763.1:59383-65798 GCF_000412655.1 Myotis brandtii
ATTTAACAGTTATAGCTCAATTGATGTTTCTTTCTTTTCAGATTTAACCCATGGGAATTAATAATTATTCAAAGTGTATATACGTCTTTGGGACATTACATACACACTTTAAAACATATAGATATCAGGTATACATTCATCGATCACGGACTTATGGGCTTAAAGTAACACAAATTGTTATCTCAGCATTCTGCAGGTCAGAGTCCAAAGCCCGCCTGGGGGCTGGAGTGAAGGTGGGGGCAGGGCCCGCGGCTGGAGGGTCTGCACCCGCAGCTCCTGGCCCCTCCTCCCCACCCAGCTGGCCCGCGGGTCACACCAGTTCCCCTTCCGGCCTCCCCTCTCTTCTGCCTGGCACGCTCCCTCTTAAGGACCCTGCTGATGGCGCCAGGCGATCACCGTTTGATTCCCAGTCAGGGCACATGCCCAGGTTGCGGGCTCCATCCCCAGTGGCGGGGGCAGCGCGTGCAGGAAGCAGCCAATCAATGTGTTCACTCTCATCTATGTTTATATCTCTTTCTCCTTCTCTCTTCCTCTCTGAAATCAATAAAAAGAAAAAAAAGAAAAAAAAAGTTAAACATACAAGCCCTAGCTGGTTCGGTTCAGTGGATAGATGCAGGAAGCAGCCAATCAATGTGTTCACTCTCGTCTATGTTTATCTCTCTCTCCTTCTCTCTTCCTCTCTGAAGTCAATAAAAAGAAAAAAGAAAAAAAAAGAAAAGTTAAACATACAAGCCCTAGCTGTTTCGGTTCAGTGGATAGAGTGTCGGTGTACAGACTGAAGGGTCATGGGTTCGATTCCTGGTCAAGGGCGTGTGCCCGGCTCCATCCCTGGCCGCAGTTGGGGTGCATGTGGGAGGCAACCAATCGATGTCTCGCGCATTGATGTTTCACTCTTTCTCTCCCTCTCACCCCCTCTCCTGTTCCTTCCTCCCCTCCACTCTCTTAAAAAAAATTAATGGAAAAAATATCCTTGGGTGAGGATTAAAACAAACAAAAAGATGAGCGTAGAAGCCTCTCTCCCAGCAGTGGGGGCGCTTTTCAGGGGCTGCCTCTGTGCTGGGCCCCCGGTCGGGGAGTCTGTGCTGGCCCTTTAAGCTGTTTCTCAGTTTGCCAGAGCCTTGGGGGTCTTGGGGACGCCAGCCCTGCTGGTTTTGAAAGCTAGATATTATGGGGCTTGTATCTCAGGTGTAGGTTTTACAAGTTGGGGTGCCAGGTGTGGGGTTCAGGCCCTTCACTCCTCAGGGAGACACCGAGGCACCACTGCGCTGGGGGAGTTGATGGTGAGGTGTCTTTCCCGCCGAGTCAATGTGGGGAGTGTCTCGTTGGTCTGGGGTGCAGTTTATTTCAGAAGAAAGTGTTCTGCACTCGCTGTGTGTCCGTGCGGCCGGGGAAGGAGGTGAGTTCAAGGTCCTCGTGCGTCTCCGTCTTGAACCGGACTCTGCGTTTCTTCTTTTCCTGCTGATAAGGTGAATTACATCAGTTGATTTTCTTTAAAAATTTTTTTTTAAGAAAAATACATTTTTATTGATTTTAGAGAGAGAGTGGAAGGGAGAGGGAGAGAAACATCAATGAGAGAATCATTGATCGGCTGCCTCCTGCATGCCCCCTCCTGGGGATCAAGCCCACAACCGGGGCATGTGCCCAGACCGGGAATCAAACCGTGACCTCCTGGTGCGTGGGTGGACGCTCAACCACTGAGCCACGCCGGCCGGGCTACATCCGTTGATTTTCAGATGCAGCACAATGTTGCATTCCCAGGACAGCTGCACTTTGTCATGATGTGGTATCATTTTTGTATGTCGCTGGATATGACTTCTGATATATTTTTGAAAACTATTGTTTCTATGTTCATGAGGGATATTGGTCTGTAGTTGTTATTTTTTTTCTTGAAATATTTTGTTCAGTTCTGGCATCAGAGTAATGCTGGCTGCATAAAATGAATTGACCCCATAACAGTATTTCTTCTTGTTCTATCCTGTGCATGAGTCTCTATCAACTTGGCATGAAAATTTCCTTGTGTTTGGTTGATTTGCTCATGAAGTCAGTCATGAGCTTTTGTTTTTGTGTGTGTGTGGGGGCTCCTTAAACTACAAATTAAAACACACACACACACACACACACACACACACTGGGTGTTCACCAAAACCACACTTTTTTTTTCATTTCCCCCCCCAAAACCACAATTTAACAGTTTATAGCTCAATTGATGTTTCTTTCTTTTCAGATTTAACCCATGGGAATTAATAATTATTCAAAGTGTATATACGTCTTTGGGACATTACATACACACTTTAAAACATATAGATATCAGGTATACATTCATCGATCACGGACTTATGGGCTTAAAGTAACACAAATTGTTATCTCAGCATTCTGCAGGTCAGAGTCCAAAGCCCGCCTGGGGGCTGGAGTGAAGGTGTGGGCAGGGCGGCTCCTCTGGAGGCGCAGGGAGAAGCCGCCTCCTGTCTGTCCCCGTGGCTGGAGGGTCTGCACCCGCAGCTCCTGGCCCCTCCTCCCCACCCAGCTGGCCCGCGGGTCACACCAGTTCCCCTTCCGGCCTCCCCTCTCTTCTGCCTGGCACGCTCCCTCTTAAGGACCCTGCTGATGGCCACCTGCATAAGCCAGGTACCCTCTGCATGTGAGGGTCACGTATGCAAACTCCCTTTTGCCACGTGAGACCACGCATTTCACAGATTCCGGGGATTAAGACGTGGGCATCTTTTGTGGGGGGGTGAGCTGAGGCATTTTTCTGCCTACGCTAGGTGGTGTCGAGAAAACCCCTTTGTGGTATACACAGCATTTTCTCCTTGTTGGGGTGTGAGTGATGCTCTCCATCCGAGGTGTCAGGGGAACTTCCAAACCGTATGCCTCTAGCTAGTTAATTTGGCGGAGATGGGGAAAAACCATCCCATCACTTGATTTTGTGCTTGTACCTAGTGGTAATGATACTGGCCTCTGGTCAAGCGGGCGGCAGTGCCTCTTGTGCCCAGTAGGTGGTGCTGTTGGCATAAACTTACTTCCATGACATTCAAATGTGCTGCACCTGTGTTTACATTGAAACTTGAAACGTTTTCAGCACCACGGGGCCTAGACTCCTACACCATCTTCCTCAGGCCAACCCCCTAACAGAAAGAAAATCTCCGCTTTAATCCCTGGCTTGGTCACTCACCTGTGACCCCCGTTAGGATAGTCAGTCGTGGTCTGAAAGCCCTGGCTTGTTTCCCCAGGCTGTTTTATAGTCGAATCAATTCCCACCTGCCCTCCCGCTCCCCACCCCTCAGTGGAGCGTGGAGCACACGGCACATCTCCTTCCCTGGCCAAGTCTTGGGGTATTTCTACATTTCCCTCCTTTTAAAACCTGGTAACAATTAGACACACAGCCGGAGGTGCCGGAGGGAAAAATCCCCCCACGCAGAATGGATGTGCCTCCTGGGTTTTGATATTTGAAATGAAGGAATGTCTAAAAAAATTAAATTCATTTTCTCCCTGTTATCTTCTCCTACACAGATGTCTAAAGCTACACAGAAGTCCATCCTGAATCCCACAGGCACGGTGCCCACCCAAACTCCCTGTTTCTGGTAGTGGCTCTACTATCCTAACACTCATCAGTTTCAAAGCTTTGGGAATGTTTTCATAGCCTCCCTCCCTTTGTCCTTCCTGTTAAGTTAATGACCAAGTCCAGACCGTCTTCCCTCATATCTGTCCCACCTGCCCCTCCTCCCCGTTCCCGCTGTGAGCCTGTGTCCGGAATGACCTGATTTGGACTACAATAAATGACTTCATTTTATTAAAGAAAAATTCCTTATTTTTATCAAAGCAATAACGACACCAGTGTAAAACATCAAATAGCATGGAAGTGTAAGGAATAGAAGCCCTATCCCCTCACTTCCCCATGCCCATGGGGGTGGGTGTCACAAGCCTTAACATTGTTATCACTAGAGGCCCAGTGCACAAAATTTGTGCACGGGGAGGGGGGTCCTTCAGCCTGGCCTGCACCCTCTCCAATCCGGGACATCCCTCTCGCAATCTGGGACCGCTGGCTCCTAACCGCTCGCCTGCCTGCCTAATTGCCCCTAACCCCTCTGCCTGCCTGCCTGATCGCCCCTAACCCCTCTGCCTGCCTGATTGCCCCCAACCACCTCTGCCTGCCTGCCTGATCGCCCCTGCCTGCCTGCCTGATTGCCCCTAACCCCTCTGCCTGCCTGATTGCCCCTAACTGCCTCTGCCTGCCTGATCACCCCTAACTGCCTCTGCCTGGCTGCCTGATTGCCCCTACCTGCCCTCCCCTGCTGGCCCGATCACCCCTAACTGCTCTCCCCTGCCGGCCTGAACGCCCCTAACTGCTCCCCTACTGACCTGATCACCCCCTAACTGCCTCTGCCTTGGCCCCTGCTACTGTGGCTTGTCCGGAAGGATGACTGGAAGACGTCTATCTGGTCTAATTAGCATATTACCCTTTTATTAGTATAGATTTTCCTGCCCTCCCCTGCTGGCCCGATCACCCCTAACTGCTCTCCCCTGCCGGCCTGAACGCCCCTAACTGCTCCCCTACTGACCTGATCACCCCCTAACTGCCTCTGCCTTGGCCCCTGCTACTGTGGCTTGTCCGGAAGGATGACTGGAAGACGTCTATCTGGTCTAATTAGCATATTACCCTTTTATTAGTATAGATTTTCCATGTCATTGTTTTCCAGGCCAATCCACCCCCATTTCTGAGTGATGTGTGTGTCTATATGGGCCATTCCCTCCCTCGTTCAGTTCAGGTTTCCCCGTTGGTTTCCTGCTGCAGTGGATGGTGAGTACGCCCCTTTCCCACTCACCTCTCATCACCAGGCCTCTCAGCACACTTGTCACCCTTCTTAGCTCCTCTCACATTACATGTTTATTTCTTATTCCAACAGCTATGGAAACAGGTCACTGTAGCTTTGCCTTTTTAAAATTTTTTAAAATATATTTTTATTGATTTCAGAGAGGAAGGGGGAGAGAGAGAGAGAAACATCAATGATGAGAGAGAATCATTGATTGGCTGCTTTCTGCACGCCCCCTACTGGGGATTGAGCCGGCAACCTGGGCATGTGCCCTGACTGGGAATCTGAACCAGTGACCTCTGGGTTCGTGGGTTGATGCTCGACCACTGAGCCACGCCAGCCGGGCCCTTGCTTTGTGCTTTTAATCATCCCGCTTAGAGCTTTCTCTCCTCCAGCAGAATGTCAGGCCTCCAGGAGCCGCTCGGAGCCCTGCACATGCTCCTGCACCCGCTCACCCAGAACAGTCCTGTGCAGGAGGCACCCATACTGTTTTGGTTATTGAATTACTTTGAATTTTTATAAATGAAAAGCCCAAGAATATGTACTGAAGAAGACATAATAGGAGGAAACGTTTGGATGGTGTGAAGTAATAGATTTATGTGCTTTTTTAATAAATAAAATTCTTTATCTTTCTACTGAAGATAATGAACACATTTATGAACAAGAACTGTGTGTGGCAGATGGAAACCAAGAGTCCACAGGAGCCACAGGCCATGGCATCCTCATTACTCTTTGTTTAAAAATGACCACAGCCAAACTGGCTTTGACGGTTAGAGCCACACGGAGCTTTAGAGACCGTAGTCGCTTTACCGTCTCAGACTCAGAGCGCAGCTGCCCCAGGATCGCCTGCTTGTGGGAAGCGTTCTTCTCTGCTGAGGAGGATTTACAGTCCGATGGGGGGTCCCCGGCTGGTGAGCATGTCCGGACCGACCCAACCCCGCCTTTGGGGCTGGGCTGGGCTGGATTACCCACCTGAAGACTAAGCTCATTAAGGTGCCAGCCAGAGAGGGAGGCAAGGAGTGAGGAAGAGAAGAGACGGAGAGAGGGGGGAGGAGAGGGAAAGGGGAGGGGATAGCGACTCAACACCAATGAACTTGTGTACCTGCCAGTTTAAAACAAGAGGACTTCCTTAGCCCGGCTAAGCATTGTGTCATCTCTGAAGCACAAGCTTGTGTTTTCAGCACTTATTGGGTGGAAATGTCGGGGGGAGGGAGTGAAGAGCGGGGCCCTCAGGTGGGGAGCCTGGAGGAGGGCTGGCCTCAGGTCGATGGGCCTGAGGGGGAGGGGCTGCCGGGGCCCAGGACAGCGGGGAGGCACAGGAGGTTCTGCACTCCTTGCTGCTGGGGTGCTGCCTTGGGGAGACACCTGCAGTCTCGGGACTCGGGGAGAGGCTTGCCGAGCCTGCCTGCCCAGCGGAACCCCTCCTCCACCAGCCACCAGCGCTCGACTCTGCGCTGGTTCTCCTGACTCAGTTTCCTCGTGTGTAAAGCGAGGATGCGTGTGTACTTCATTGAAGTAAAGGTGCGCTGGGCAGAGTCCATGCTGAGCACCAGAGTTTATCCCCTGGGGCTGGCTGGCAGGTGGGGGGTGGCTGGCGGGTGGGAGTG